>NC_071505.1:342756704-343077801 GCF_027887155.1 Malaclemys terrapin pileata
TGAATAGCAGTGTCAATTGGGCCATGCCTGGCCATGAATGTTACTTTAAGGGCAGAGCAGCTGCAACTATCCCTCTCTTCTCTTACCACCTGTGGTGATAAGATGGAACAAGCTGTGTCCGTCCAAAACCCCTTAGCAGAATTACTCTCATAAATTGGGATTAATTCCCTTCAAATAGCTCCCTCTTTGATTTGAGTTACCAAAAAATCCCACAAAAGATTTAAATTTCTAACTTTTCCTCAGCTCTTTGCATCCCTGTCTGGGCCTAAAATGGTACATTCAAAATCCTTTGGTTTCAAACAGTGTCTGTTCTGCCAAGGACTCATTCCTATTACAGACTGCCACAGCAACTGTCTTTATCTTGGTGAGAGCCATGTGCCAGATTGTCCTGGTTGAAAAGGAACCGTGTTACACCGAGCAGCAGAGTCTCGGGACACTCAGCTTAAGCTATGCTTTCTCAAACAATCAATAAGGGAATTCAGACACTAGCAAGGATCAACCTCCAAATGGATCTGATCTCTTCTGTGCCCTGATATGGGACCTCTGAAGACCACCTTGGTACCAACAGCCATTTGAGCACAGAGGACCAGTACCACCACCTCACCGAGGCAAGGGAAATCTGAACATCGGATAGATATGGCTCCTTGCACTGATCCCCCTCCCATTCTTCCCACAAGAAGTTCAAACCCTTGCTCTCCTCCGAGATACAGAGCACTAATCCCGCTTGTTCAATAGGGGCAGAGGATGCTGGCTCTATCTCCAGCTCACCATTGAAGAGGCACAAGTTACTTGGTGCCTACACTTGACAATACTAGTGGCAGTTAGCCATTGGCACCTGCATAGACATTGTACTGTCTCCAGTACAGACAATGGAAGCATGAATGGTACCGGCTAATTCAGTGTTAGAGGATGTTTGTCATGTTTCTGACATGGCCCTTAGCACCGATGACACTACACTTGCCTCTCCAGCATTATGATACAGAAGTCACCTCAAAGATTGGCACCACCTCTGGAGGAAGCTTATTGCTCATCTCCATCACCAGGGACACACCTTCTTTCTGCTGTCCAGCAGGGAGTCTTCTCTTCAATCCTAAAGCACAAGGGAAGGTCTCTGCCTAAATACAGGGACACTCCAGAGCTTCGACTCCTCTGCCTTAGCCATGGTAATGGCCTGGTCAGCCTTACCAGAACCAGCTTTGTCCCTACAATGCTCCACCTTAGCCATAGGCATATACTGGGGATCTCAGTCTAGAGCAGCCAGGAGGCAATCTCCCTCCTACCATGTCAGCAATTAGAGGTCACACTCCCCTTCTGCTGGAGGAACAGACAGGTCTAAAGCATCCTGAGCAACACCCTTCATGTTCTCCCAGAGACCCATCGCTGTCCTCTCCTGACAAGTTTCTTCAACTCCTGCACTGACTTCTGATGACTTTAGAGCATTCCATGAAGCTGCCACCCTCATGTTGCAGAGACACTCAAAATAGAGACCCAGTAATTGAAGCAAAAACTTGTGAGCTTTTTGAAATACTGTATTCTTCCACTCCTTCAAGAATAGCACTGTGAATTAATGAGGGCATCTTAGAACCAACCTAGACCCCTGTGGCAGATACCAGCAACTTTACCACCACCAACTAAGAGCAGAAATGAAGTATCAAATACCACAAAATGGTTGGAGCATCTGTCCAACACTGGATTCTTTAGAGGTCTCTGCAGTCCAGGACAAGACCAGTGTGCAAGCACCCAAAGAAATCAGCTGCCATTGAAAGAGAGGCTTATTTGTCAGCAACACTCAACTTGGTCATCAGTTATCAAGCCTTATTTACAAAATACCCTATCCTAAATCCGATAACTGTATCCCCTTCTTGGCTGAACTTCAGGAATCCAGAGTTGAAAGCCATCATTGCTGAAGGCCAGCTTGTGGCAAAAGCATCTGTACAGGCAGCCATAGATCCCTGATCATGGTGGAGACTTATGTGCAGAGAATCATGGTTACAGACCTCTGGAATCCCTTGGGAGCTGCAAAATACAGTTGAGGACTAACCCTTTAAGAGCACAGACCCTTGTGTGCACATACAGATGAAGTTACATTTCTTAAAAGGCACCAGGGCTACACTTTGCTCATTGGGTATCTACATCTCTACCGCAAATTGCAAGCTTTTAAATACCAAGGCCAATCTATACAGAAGACACCTGCATACTCTTAGCAATGGTTTTCTGCATACCCACCTGGAAAGAAGTAGAGCTTCTCTTGGAGGAAACCATCTTTCTGAGTTTCTGGTTAACTTTCATCTGCTTTTCAGACTGCAGGTTTGATACCTATTAGACAAGCAATCCCCAAATCCTAGCTTTTGGATATTGGCTTGCTTTCTTCCATCAGGCTTTGTCTGCAGTAAAAGAAGTGCTGAAAGTTGTCTCGTAGGACTATTCCATCCTGTTTGGTCCTTGCCTCCTACCTATCCCTCTTCAGGGACCCTTCTGATGAAAATAAACTAGAAGTGGCTTCTCTGATTCCTTTAGGAGGTTTAGGAGAGGTACCCTTTTGGAATTCAGTGGACGTTTTCTGTTCTTGAGATCTCCTTATTCCAAAGAAGAAAGGGGAGCCTTGTCTGATCCAGTTTTGTGTTTCAGAATGGTAGTGTTTTCCACCATATATTCTCTTCATACTCAAGACTGGTTTGTGGCTCTCTGCCTCCATGACATTCACTTTCATATCTCAATCCATCCAACTCGTGGTAGATCATCTACAATTCACAGGAGGGCCCAGTCATTACCAATATGAAGTGCTGCCATTTGGTCTCTCCACAGTAAATTTTTTTTATAAAATGCCTTATTGATGTGGCAGCACGTGTAAGGAGAGATGACATTCACATTTTCCATATCTGGATGATTGGCTGAATTCAGACAGCTGAGCCACATGGTAAACAATGAAAAATCTCTCTGCGTATCGCTTTTTAGAAACGTCAATCTATTCAAAATCAGCAAAAATATATTTTCCCAAGTATAGATTTTGCTCTATCCAGATGATTGACACCACAGAAAAAACCTGCCACAAACTTCTGAGCCACATGTTAGCTTGCACATATGTGACATTACTAAGCAGACTTCATCTATGTGCATTAATGTATCACACTGCAAAACATCAAATAAGCATGCCAGTTCTACTCTGGGCTCCCAGTCTGTCAGTACCGAACAGGCGGTCAAACCAGCTGGTACCCTTCTCCACACTACTGCCTACAAAGACCTTGATCACAGCTGCATCAGGAACAGGGTGCAGTGCATACCTGGACCACCTCCATATACAAGGACCTGCATCCCAAAAGGGCATGAAGCTACACATAAAACCTTCTTGTCATGACCTGCCCCTTCCTGGGCGCACACCATATTTATCAGGGTCTGTGGATCACTAGTGCAGCCATTTAACCTCTCTAGTCTTCTCGTTATATGTGCCTATCTTGGCTGCTTATCCTAATTCTGTTTTCGAGGGCCTTGCAACTCCCTTCCAAAACCCACCAACTGACTACACTTCCAACTGCTTGGTTTGATAAACAGTAAATTTATTTAACCTGACTAGACATAACAATGGTCAGTAACGTTTCTAGTTCTTGCACTGAAAGAGACGTTCTACGCTTTAGAGAACCTAGTGGAGCTTCCTCTCCTCACAGAAGCCACCCAAAGAATCTTCTCTCCCTCTCTCCAGGAGTCAACTGCTGTTTCTTCAAATTAACCCGCCGCCACCGAATTACAAGCTGTAATGGCTGACCCTTCACACAATATTCCGTAAAGATAAGGTGGTTGTTGAGACCTCATCCCAAATTTATTTCTGAACTTCTCACACTTATTTGAACCAATCTACCTGTCTTCATTCCAAAACCCCATTCCTCTCCAGTGGAGAAGAAATTCCCCCACTTTAGATGTTTGGTTTTTTTTAGGCCTGTGATAGGACAGAGCCCTTAAGACACTTCCTGTCTTTTGTTGTTTTTGTTGTTGCCATTTCTTGTGCTTCTAAGGGACAAGTAGTTTCCGAGATAATATCTGAACCTAAGTGGATTACAGTGCATTTCAGGCTGCTATCACGTGGCTGGTATCAAAGCTTATTCCACTAAAGTGTGCTTTAGAAACATCCACATACCTGAATTTTGTAAGGCAGTTAGTGGCAAGCAGGACTCCTCAATCCCATCTTCCAAATGGGCTTCTGCTCATCAGTCATTTAGAATTGGAGATGCATCTTAGCTGACATCTTGAAGAACCACAGTTACTATAAGGTAAGTAACCATTCTGTCTCCTAGTGTAGGCAGTGCCACCTCCCATATCCTCCACTGTCTGAAGGAAACTGGAAGTTTTGAGAAAAGCAGTTCCAATAAGATGGTGATGTTATAGAAAACACTTTGGAATTGGCAGCTTTTCATTTTCATTCTAAGAGAGGGCCTCTCACCACTGGGGATCAAAATGGTGCTTACTGGATGCATCAGTGCTCCTAGATACATTTGCTACATAGCAACAATTGCCATAAACAACTTCTAATATCTAAATAGTAAATAACTTAATATTCAGACCATGCTAGACATATTTTTAATGTTCGCATTATCAGTAGTAAATATCCTATTAAAGATAAACAGGGTGAACTAAATACACTTATGAGATAACTGCTTCACCATTGGGGTAGGTGTATAAATTCACTTGTAATGAGACACTGTTGTATACGGAGTCACATTTTCTAAAGTAATGTGCAGTGTTGAAAGGATAATTTACTTTAGATAAGAAGTGAGAACTAGTACATATTCTTTTCCATAGATTGTGCTCTAAACACAAGCACGAAGACTTAAGTGAACTATTTATATAACAAAGGTAGCCCTTTTGTGTGTGTGAATTATTCAGATTTTTCTTTTATGAATTGGTTCATTATTTACAATTATCTGACAGATGATTTGAGCATGTTTCATCCTGTGGATTAATCTCAAGTATTTGCTGCTTCAAGGATTTGTTACCTAATTTTCTGTCTGTTCTGTCTGGTCATCTGTTTCTGCTCCCTGACTAGATTCTCATGGGTATTTGCAACCTTTCTCTTCCTGTGAATACTCTAGGAATAAAAATGTACTTGTATTGCAAATGCCATTAAAGCAGATTTTCTGTCTGATTTGAACCAATGCTTATTCATGCTCATTTTTTAATCATTAACCCAGCTCTAGTGAAGCACGTCTTATTCCCATTATTGTGGCATAATGAATTTTAAACCGTAATCTTTGAGCTGTGTGCACTATCATGGACCTAACTCTTCATGCTTCTGTTTTGCTGCAGGGAATGTACAAATACCTTGAGAGGTGTTTTTCAGACTTCAGGCAGAGAGGCTTCGTTGTTGGATATGACACGCGAGGTCAGGTGACCAGCAGCTGCAGCAGTAAGAGGTATGAGGATTGATTCCATTTGAAAGACTAGAATTTTAAGTGTGGCTTAGAATGTTTCTCTTCATATGGGGAATTTATCAGGAATTTAGTGTATTCTCTATTTATATTTCCGTAGTGCCTAAGAGTCCTAATCATGGACCCCTAGTGCTAGGCGCTGTACAGACCCATAACAAAGACAGTCCTTGTCCCAAAAGAGTATACCATGTAAATGCACAAGGACTCTAAACAGCAAGACAGTCACATGATGCAGAAATCACTATGTGTGTGTGAGACTTAAGTGTGAAAGGAAACTTAAAATACTAAGCCCTTAACTTGAATACATCAAAAAACTGCACGACTGGTTATCAGTGTGTCTGTATTGAGTTTTATTGCAAAACTGTAGTCCTAACTCTGTCAAAGTACACATCTGATTTAAACTTTCACGTGGAAAAGGAGTAATTCCTCCTTCAACCCTATGTAACTATTGTGATACGTCTTGTAGCATCATACACTGATTTGTCTCGGCAGTATGCAGCCATTAACGCAGTCACACAAATGAGGAGTCTTTTCTAATTTCATGCTTAAAAAATATCCAAACTTCTACAAATATAAAGGTGCTTAATGCTGCTGATTTTACTAAACTAGCTCAGTCAGGCTGGTAGACTACTTTAAAAAACCTGATTTAGTATCCTTGCCTTTGTTTTCCTTGGGTAATAGATGGTTTGAAATGCAGAGAGAGAATTCCTGTAACATCATTAATTCTCACTTGATCATATCACTGGGACTCTTGCTTTTCAGTATGTTACAGTACACTTACTATTACACTATCATGTGACTAAATAATTAAATTACACTTCACTGTCAAAGTGAACAAAGTAAACATGGTATGTATGGATCCTTAATTTTCATAGCCTGTTTGTTCACTTACAATGACCCCCCTCCCATCATTTTTAATGATCAAAGTGCCAATAATTTTCTGGTTATAAATACCTGTGAAGTTGTTGTTGTTTCAAAGACAAGAAACTGTTTGATGAAATTGAACTAAAGTTCCCGCTAGCCCTAATGAAAGGATTATTTTAAAGTAAGTTCTGTCTGTCTGGCAGTAAAGCTAATGACTGTGTGAATTTCTGTAGCTGTTTTTAGACTGATTGGAATAAGGGAGATTGCTGGCCTATTGAAGTTTATTTTGGGAGTAGTATATTGATCTACTTTATCGGAATCATCTGAAACTGCTGAACAGCATTAAAAACCACCAACCTTTGTTGGTTACCAAGATCTATTTTTACCCCTCGAAAGGCTTTTGTTGTAGAAATTTGGCGTTTTTTGAAACGTGTACCATAGAACTTAGATTTGTGCTTCTGTGATCAGATATGGTTCTCAAACAACCGGAGGCTTTGAACCTTTGTCTTTTGACTGATGTTGATTGCAAGGCGCTTTACAAGCAAATAAAATGACAAAACACTGCTTCAAAGAGTTTACAATCTAATTATAGGCATGTCGCAGTTAGTGAAAAGATCAAACAGTGGACGGAAGTGGGAGACCAGTGAAGTGAGGGTTACAATAATGTCATATATCTACCACAATCTCTCCACTGCTGAGAGGATAACTATACAATCCATGAAATCCAACCACAAGATAGTGATCAAGCCAGTAGATAAGAGGTGCTATTGTAATCCTCAACCTCAATGACCTACATCAACAAGGCCAACCGACAACTCTGACGTCACCTACTATAAAGAAATCAAAGAAGATTGCACACTACTATTCACCCAGGAGTTTAAGGATGTCATCAAATCCTTCCTTCCCCAAACCACTCCAAGAGAATCTCTACAGCCTCACCGTTCGAGAACCCTTTCCCCTCCAGGGACCTATTACATGCTTCCCAAGATACATAAATAAGGAAAACCAGGCAGATCCATCTTATCTGGCTACAACACTCTTACTGAAGGAATATCAGGACTATCAAAAAACATCCTCAAACAGTTCACCACACAAAGGGCCGGTTTTATCCAGGACACACCAACTTCCACCAGAAGCTCCATAACATTAACAACCTCCTTCACAACACTGTCCGTGTCACCATGGATGTCACCACCTATCCATCAACATCTGTAACCCTGATTGCATTGCTGCCTGCCTCAAATATCTGCAAGACCAATGAACAACTCTCAGATATCCACCTCAAACACATTGCCAAACTTATCCATTTCATCCTCACTTACAATCACTTTACATTCAACAGACATAGACTTCTGGGAGGGAGGCTGGCTCATCTCATCAAAAGAGCTTTAAACTAGGAATTTGGGGGAGACGGTTGGGAGATGTCCAGTTAATCTCCACACCAGATTATAACATTGAGAGGGAGGACGATGAGATAAGAACGGATATAGCCGGGGGGAAGAGATTGGACATAAGGAGGGGGGGGGGAATTGATACTAGACTAATAGGTCATACTAGCAGTACAGTGTCCATACCAAATGGGATAACGAATGTGAGAGAGGCCAAATGACATAAATTAAGATGTTTATACACCAATGCGAGAAGCCTAGGTAACAAAATGGAGGAATTGGAGCTCCTGGTCCGAGAAACGAAACCGGATATCGTGGGAATAACTGAAACGTGGTGGAACGGTAGTCATGACTGGAGTACAGGAATGGAAGGGTATGTGCTGTTTAGGAAAGACCGGATCAAAGGTAAAGGTGGGGGAGTAGCATTGTATGTCAATAATGAGGTAAACTGTAAAGAAATAATAAGCGATGGAATGGATAAGACGGAGTCTGTCTGGGCATTACTCACATTGGGTAAAAGAACTACTAGAGCCTCCCCTGGGATAGTGCTTGGGGTGTGCTATAGACCGCTGGGATCTAGCCTGGATATGGACAGAGAACTCATTAATAGTTTTTAGGGAAGTAAATACTAATAGGAACTGTGTAATCATGGGAGACTTTAACTTCCCAGATATAGATTGGGGAACAAATGCTAATAACAATAATAGGGCTCAGATTTTCCTAGATGTGATAGCTGATGAATTCCTTCATCAAATAGTTGCTGAACCGACGAGGGGGGATGCCATTTTAGATCTGGTTTTGGTGAGTAGTGAGGACCTCGTTGAGGAAATGATTGTAGGGGACAACCTTGGCTCGAGTAATCATGAGCTAATTCCATTTAAACTAAATGGAAAGATTAACAGAATTAAATCCGAGACTAAGGTTTACGATTTCAAAAGGGCTAATTTTAATAAATTAAGGGGACTAGTTAGGGAAGTGGATTGGACTAACATATTTAGGGATCTAAAGGCGGAAGACGCCTGGGATTATTTCAAGTTGAAGTTGCAGGAGCTGTCAGAGGCGTGTATCCCAAGAAAGGGAAAACGGTTCGTAGGCAGGAGATTTAGACCGAGCTGGATGAGCGAGCATCTCAGAGGGGTGATTAAGAAACAACAGAAAGCGTACAGGGAGTGGAAGATGGGAGGGATCAGCAAAGAAACCTACCTTATTGAGGTCAGAGCATGTAGAGATGGAGTGAGAAAAGCCAAAAGCCGAGTAGAGTTGGACCTTGCGAGGGGAATTAAAACCAATAGTAAGAGCTTTTATAGCCATATAAATAGGAAGAAAACAAAGAAAGAAGTGGGACCGTTTAAGACTGTAGATGGAGTGGAGATTAAGGATAATCTAGGCATGGCACAATATCTAAATGAATATTTTGCATCGGTCTTTAATGAGGCTAATGAAGGGCTGAGGAATAGTGGAAGTGAGACGGATGGGAATAAAGGAGGGGGGGTTGACATTACTGTATCCGAGGTAGAAGCCAAACTCAAACAGCTTAACGGGACTAAATCGGGCGGACCGGATGATCTTCATCCGAGAATATTAAAGGAACTGGCGCAAGAAATTGCAAGCCCGTTAGCGATAATTTTTAGTGAATCTGTAAACGCGGGGGTGGTACCATTTGACTGGAGAATAGCTAATGTGGTTCCTATTTTCAAGAAGGGGAAAAAAGTGACCCGGGTAACTACAGGCCTGTTAGTCTAACATCTGTAATATGCAAGGTCTTGGAAAAAATTTTGAAGGAGAAAGTAGTTAAGGACCTTGAGGTCAATGCCAATTGGGACAAATTACAACACGGTTTTATGAAAGGTAGATCGTGCCAAACCAACCTGATCTCCTTCTTTGAGAAAGTAACAGATTTTTTAGATAAAGGAAATGCGGTGGATCTAATATACCTCGATTTCAGTAAAGCATTTGATACGGTACCGCATGAGGAATTGTTGGTTAAATTGGAAAAGATGGGGATCGATATGAAAATCCATAGGTGGATAAGGAACTGGTTAAAGGGGAGATTGCAGCGGGTCGTACTAAAAGGTGAACTGTCAGGTTGGAGGGAGGTTACCAGTGGAGTTCCTCAAGGTTCGGTTTTGGGTCCGATTTTATTTAATCTATTTATTACTGACCTCGGAACCAAATGTAGGAGTGAGCTAATAAAGTTTGCGGATGACACAAAGTTGGGAGGTATTGCCAATTCAGAGAAGGATCGGGATATCCTGCAGGGAGATTTGGATGACCTTGTAAACTGGAGTAATAGTAATAGGATGAAATTTAATAGTGAGAAGTGTAAGGTTATGCATTTAGGGATGACTAACAAGAATTATAGTTATAAGCTGGGGACGCATCAGTTGGATGTAACGGAAGAGGAGAAGGACCTCGGAGTCCTGGTTGATCGCAGGATGACTATGAGTCGGCAACGTGACGTGGCCATGAAAAAAGCTAATGCGGTCTTGGGATGCATTAGGCGAGGTATTTCTAGTAGGGATAAGGAGGTGCTGGTTCCGTTATACAAGGCACTGGTGAGTCCTCATTTGGAGTACTGTGTGCAGTTCTGGTCTCCCATGTTTAAAAAGGATGAAATCAAACTGGAATGGGTACAAAGAAGGGCTACTAGGATGATTTGGGGAATGGAAAAATCTGTCGTATGAAAGGAGACTCGAGGAGCTCGGTTTGTTTACCTTAACCAAAAGAAGGCTGAGGGGGGGATATGATTACTCTCTTTAAATATATCAGAGGGATAAATACCAGGGAGGCAGAGGAATAATTTCAGCTCAGTACTAATGTGGACACGAGAACAAATGGATATAAACTGGCCGTCGGGAAGTTTAGGCTTGAAATTAGACAAAGGTTTCTAACCATCAGAGGGGTGAAGTTTTGGAGCAGCCTTCCGAGGGAAACAGTGGGGGCGAAAGACCTCTCTGGCTTTAAGATTAAACTTAATAAGTTTATGGAGGGGATGGTTTGATGGGATAAAGTGATTTTAGTCAATAGGTCAATAACGTGCCATCGCTAGTCATTAGTAACAATGGTCAATGATGGGATATTAAAAGTTACTACAGAGAACTTTTTCCAGAGGGTCTGGCTAGAGAATCTTGCCTGCATGCTCGGGGTTCAGCTGATCGCCATATTTGGGGTTGAGAAGGAATTTTCCTCCAGGGTAGATTGGCAGAGGCCCTGGAGGTTTTTCGCCTTCCTCCGCAGCATGGGGCAGGGGTCGCTTGCTGGAGGATTCTCTGCGATTTGAAGTCTTTAAATCATGATTTGGGGACTTCAACAGCTGAGTCAAGGGAGAGAATTATTCCAGGAGTGGGTGGGTCACTTTTGTGGCCCGGATCATGCGGGAGGTCAGACTAGATGATCATAATGGTCCCTTCTGACCTTAGAGTCTATGAGAGACACTTTGTTCAAACCATGGGTACTGGGATGGCTCCCAAATATGCCAGCCACATAATGGGTCACCTCAAGGAAGAATTTCTGGACAAATGCACCATGAAACCAATTGTATACTTGAGATACATTGATGATGTGTT
Source organism: Malaclemys terrapin pileata (assembly GCF_027887155.1). Lineage (NCBI taxonomy): Eukaryota > Metazoa > Chordata > Testudines > Emydidae > Malaclemys > Malaclemys terrapin. The sequence goes on from NC_071505.1 coordinate 342,767,940, forward strand.
CATCCTCTGGACAGCTGACCTAAATTTCCACCATAACTTCAACAACCATCTATCAAACTCTCTACAACGTTCCCAAAGCAGCGTCAACTTCCTGGACACCATGATCAACTTCAGCAATGGAACCCTACAAACACTATATACAAGAAACCTATGGATCACCACACTTACCTTCACAGATCTAATAACCATCCCCCCCACACCAAGAATTGTTACCTACAGCCAGGTACTCAGGTACCCCAAAATATGCTCCAAGGAGAAAGTCCAATACACGCCCTTAAACCACCTTCTTCAAACAAGATATGACACTCTGTACCTCAAAGTATCACCCTGGAACCCCCATATTCACCACTGTGATATTATGGTGTGTTTTGTACAAAGTATGCCTTGTGAGATGTCATTTTGTAAATCTTGATCTGTTGAATAATAACTGTTGGGTTGTATGTACTATCATTGTATGTGAATTTATGAAGTATTACTATATATGTTACTGACCTATGTTGTGAGGTTGGGAACACCCACAGCCAGCCTTTATTATAACAAAGGAGAAGCCATCAATAGCCAGACAGCATTAATGGCTCATCAACACACAATCCATTATCCTAAGACTTCTCGGAGAAGGCATGTACGCCATGGGAGTGGGCTAATCCACGTCACAGCAAAGATCATTCCAGCAAGCTGGAAGAAAGTATGAAAGAGAGACAGTGACATCACTTGGCCTCTCTCTAACCTCCCCAACTCAACACCTGGAAGAACGTCTGAAGGACAAAGACTTGGAACTGGGGAAATTTGGTTCCAGGCTGGAAGGTAGTCCCAGCCTGTGTATTGAGGAACTGTAACCTGCTTGTACCATCTCTCAAGGTGAGAAGCTGTTTGCTTCAACACTTGCTTAGACTAAAAGTTGAGCGTTTTAGAAAGCATGTTTATTTATTTTTTAAGGTAACCATTTCTGACCTTTTATGCCTACCGCTTATAACCACTTAAAAGCTATCTTTCTGTAGTTAATAAACTTATTTTAATGTTTTATCCTTAGCAATGAGTTTGTCTAAAGTGCTTGGGAAATTGGCTCAGATTACAAAGGCTGGTGCATGTCCCCTTTCCTATGAAGAAGTGGCAAACTAATTGTTAGATGTTAAGGTTCTGGGGTGTAGAGCTGGAGCTGGGGGGAATTGGCTGGCGCCTCTCTATTGGTTCATGAGTGGCTGTGAGATCATTCGTGTAACACAGTAGTTGGGTGTGCCAGTGGATCTCTGTGTAAGTGCAGTGCCTTTCAGAAGTTTGTAGCTTGACATCAGCATCACAGTGTGAGTGGCAACCCAGCTTGGTGGGTTTGGAGGACATCAGTGGTCCTGCAATCCAGGTTACACCCCAGGACCCCGTCACATGAGGACACTCCACCAGAGAAGTAGGTAGCATCATGGAACAGGCCACCCAAATAGTCTATGGGAACCTCCTTTGATATGGGAAAAACCCTCAGACCATATCCCTCTGAGTCATAGGCGCCGACTTCTGCTCCCGCTGGTGGGTGCTCGACCCCTCCCTCTGCCCCTGGCGCCACCTCCTCCCTCTCCCTCCTAGCACACTGCCAAACAGCTGTTTGGCAGCAGCAAGGCAGGAAGCGCTGGGAAGTAGGTGGAGGAGCAGGGACGTGGCATGCTCAGGGGAGGAGGGGGAGATTGGCTGCCGGTGGGTGCAGAGCACCCACTAATTTTTCTCCGTGGGTGCTCCAGCCCCGGAGCACCTATGGAGTCGGCACCTACGCTCTGAGTTGTCACCTCCCACCCCACACAGTGTATCATCAAAGAGTTGCAGCCCATACTTGATGATGACCACATCCTGAAAGAAATCTTTCTCAAACCCCCTTTTCTGGCCTTCAATCAACCCCCCCCCCCCCCCCCCCAACCTTGCAAAGCTCATCAGAAGCAAGCTCCCCACAGACCGAGACACATCATCTCAAAGTGGCATTAGACATTGACAGGACAGATGCAAAACCTATAGACGTATCTCCAGTCCTACAACAATCAATTCTCTTCTCTGCTCCCCCACCCCCAAAACACACCTTTCAAGATCCATGAGTCCTTCACATGTCTTTCACAACATGGTATATCTCATCCAGTGCACTAAATGCCCCAACAGCAACTACATGGGTGAAACCAGACAAGTACTTTTTCGAATGAACTCACGCTGAAAAATGTTAAGACAAAAACACCATATCACCTGTGGGTGAACAATTGCCACAAAATGTGTCTGACAAAGTGGGTATTCACCCACAAAAGCTTATGTTCCAATACGTCTGTTAGTCTATAAGGTGCCACAGGACCCTTTGTCGCTTGTCACAAAATGATCATTCTATATCTGACCTATCAGTTGTCCTCCTCAAAATAAACCATCACAACACCTTCAAAATTTAAGCCTGGGAGCTTAAATTCATAACTTTGCTAGACAAGAGTAATCATGGACTGAATAAAGACACTGGATGAATGGTTTATTACTACAATCTGTAACCTACTAACCAGCCCTCTTTTGTTGGGTGTTTTTTTGAGGTGTTAACTGCCCACTTTACCCTAACTCTCTTATGTGAAACAGTCTATTCTATCTTGTGTTGAGCTGTGACAGTACCTTTCCCAGACCCGAAGAAGAGCTCTGTATAAGCTCAAAAGCTGGTCTCTTTCACCAATAGAAGTTGGTCTGATAAAGATATATTACCCCACCTGCCTTGTCTCTCTAGCAGCTCCTTAGACACTCACTGTCACTCGAGCTTTTTAAGAACAGGTTAGACAAAGCACCTGTCAGGGTTAGCTAGGTATACTTAGTCCTGCCCCAATGTAGGGGGGCTGGACTAGATGACCTTTCAAGGTCCCTTCCAGCCCTACATTTCTATGATTCTATAATAAGAACATCTTGAGAGAAGGCAGAAAAAGAACGTGTTCTTTGGATATTGGCTTTTAGAACAGTATTGTGGATAATAGAATCATAGAATATCAGGGTTGGAAGGGGCCTCAGGAGATCATCTAGTCCAATCCCCTGCTCACAACAGGACCAATCCCCAGACAGATTTTTTTTTTTTTTTTTTTTTTTTTTTTTACCCCAGTTCCCTAAATGGCCCCCTCAAGGATTGAACTCACAGCCCTGAATTTAGCAGGCCAATGCCCAAACCTCTGAGCTATCCCTCCCCTGATTCACTGAATATTTTTCCTGTTCAATAGACTTGCAAAGCTTACTGCAGCAGTCCTGCTTGCGAAAGGTGTACCTGTGTACTTGTTTTCAAAATACGTTCCTACGCCCTTTGTGGTAAGTCTTTCACACTTCATTCATTCTAACACAGCTAATGTTTTTAGCATTTCATCAAGGCTGTCATCTTAATTTTAGCTAAATATTTTTCTTGTCAGAATGCCAGAATGTAAATGGAAGAATAGGCTAGAAGTGGAACATTTCATAGAATCATAGACTTTAAGGTCAGAAGGGACCATTATGATCATCTAGTCCGACCTCCTGCTCAGCGCAGGCCACAGAATCTCACCCACCCACTCCTGTAACAAACCCCTAACCTATGTCTGAGCCATTGAAATCCTCAAATCATGGTTTAAAGACTTCAAGGTGCAGAGAATCCTCCAGCAAGTGACCTGTGCCCCACGCTGCAGAGGAAGGTGAAAAACTCCCAGGGCCTCTGCCAATCTGCCCTGGAGGAAAATTCCTTCCCGACCCCAAATATGGCTAAACCCTGAGCATGTGGGCAAGACTCACCAGTCAGACACCCAGGAAAGAATTCTCTGTAGTAACTCAGATCCTACCCCATCTAACATCCCATCACAGGCCATTGGGCATATTTACCGCTAATAGTCAAAGATCAATTAATTGCAAAAATTAGGTTATTCCATCATACCATCTCCTCCATAAACTTATCAAGCTTAGTCTTGAAGCTAGATATGTCCCCACTGCTCCCCTTTGAAGGCTTTTCAAGAACTTCACTCCTCTGATGGTTAGAAACCTTTGTCTAATTTCAAGTCTAAACACTCCTTAGGAAGACTTAAGAAATCATAGGGCTGAATTCGGTTTTGTCACACTAGTATTAAATCCATAGTAACTCCATTGATTTTAAGTAGAGTTACTGCAGTGAGAAATGTATAACTGAGCAAAATTTGGCCCATAATTCAAGATGGAAAACAGGTCCCTTATACCTTTATTGTACAAATTATTACACACATAAGTAGTTCTACTGAGTTCAATGGGTCTACTTGTGTTTGAGCATTCTCAGGATTGGGACCTGTAGACTCTTCCAAGGGGTTGGTAGAGGAAATGAAGGATTGTTCACTGCAGTGTATTTTTCATTTTAAACTTCTAAATATCTTCTGCACTGGGGCTTCCACTTGGATCAGCATTTGTAATGTGACTGTCATTTTAGTGACTGGGCCCCAGTTTGTGAGTATGACTAGTACTATGGGTACTAATATTCCCATTAGGTTTCTCAGTTTCCTGAATTTTGCTAGTGTGTTTTTATGAACTCCATTCCTAGTATATTGAATTTAGGTTACACAGATGGTAGCAACCACAAGCTTCTGTAACCTTGGTATTATCAATTCAGAGGTTCTCAAACTTTTTTTTCCTCCCCATACCACTTGAAAATTGCTGACTGTCTCGGAGGACCATTTAGTGATCTTTCCAAATGATGTTTGTACCGTTAGCTAACTATTATAAAGCACTTTGGATAGAAACCGTAATTAAAAAAGCTTAATAAAAGCTTCTTTTGTTCTACAAATAAAAGCACACAACTCATATTTTAATATCAGTAGTCTTACCTTTTTAATGAGATGGATTTGCTCTCTCTCCCCAGCTGTGGTAGCCCCCAAGCTGGGGTTGGGAAGGATGGGGGGGTCTCTCCCTCTCTCCCCCGCTGCGGCAGCCTCAGAGCTGGGGCAGGGAAGGAGGGGGTCTCTCCCTTTCTCCCCAGCCGTGGCAGCCCCTAAGCTGGGGCTGGGAAGGAGGGGGGTCTCTCCCCAGCAGCCGCAGCCCTGGAGCTGGGGAAAGTCACCTCGTTCTGAGTGCCACAGCCCTGCCTGTCCCAAATTCTCCCCACCCCCTCTTCTCACCCCACCGCCCCCTCCCACCGACCCTCTATTTCCCCAAGGCCACCTTACCTTACATGTGCGTCTTCTCCAGGGTGCAGGCATCTAATTAGTGGAGCCATGCCTGTGTAGCTCCACTAATTAGGTGGGTGGCCCTTTTTTCTCTCATGTGCAGCTGCCCAGGCGCACACCTTAGAGGGAACTATCTGCGGACCACCTGAATACCGTGGACCGCAGTTTGAGAACCTGTGAATTAATTCCTCCATACTGAAGAACAAAATTACTATTGATCCATGATGGATGGCGTCTCTCTGCCTTCTGGATTGTGGACTTTCATTTCTATAACTTTTAAAATCTCTTTTTAGCTGTATGTATTAGCTCACCAAATATTTTGGTGAAGTCCTTCATGGATACGAATGGTTTTTGACTTCTTGATAGTTACTCCAGTCGTTTGTCCTCCTCCAATATGTGCAATCTAAGTGGAGGCTTTTCTTCACCATAAGACATTAAAAAGTTTTGTGCTTGGGAGTACTTCCAGGAGATTATCTGTTTTGGAAGTTTAATATTTATTTAGCAGAGTAACTCTGATCATGCTTTCTCTTGCACAACACATTGCTGATAACAGGACACACAGTGAGCTGGTTGTCCGACTGTTCAAATGATACCTTTGAAATCAGCTTGTGAAATTTTAAGAACCTGTATTACTTACCCCTTAACTGACTTTATACCTTTATGTATTTATGTCAGCTCAGAAGCAGTGAACTTAAATTGCTTTTGTCTTTCAGCCCTATGCCGTTCGTCAGCTCAAAGCTGCAGCTGGTGTGATGATCACAGCATCCCATAACCGTAAGGAGGACAATGGTTACAAGGTAAGCCCTGTGCTTTTTTTTTTTTTTTAATTTGTGACAAATAAGTTGATTTACCAAGTATACACTGTATGTCCCCTTGATCAAGGGTTCTCACAACACATATTTTGATGGCCTCAGAGTGTGGCCACCAACTCTTGCTGGTGGCCGCACTGACAATTTTTCCTAAAATTCTTAATTAACTTTTTAGGAAAAACAAATATGCACATGTCCAAATCATTGTAATCTATTTATGTAGAGTAGTAAAAATAATTTACAGTTGTCTCTCTCCTTTATGGGCCTAAACAGAATAGAAACACAAATAAGGTGCTTTGCATGTTCTTGTCTTATTGTGTCTTTTTTGCTTTTTTTTTTTCCTTCTAAGACTTGCTAGCTGGTAAGTCTTCTGCTGTGAAAAGTGATCTTTGTACATTTGTTAATATCACTTTTCACAGCAGACTTACTCAGCCCCGGCAAACCCTGGGACAGATTAAGCCCTGGATAGGGAGGCGGGCAGGGAGGAGCAAGGCCGAGGGACAGTGGCAGGGCTGGTGCGCCTGGGGCCAGAGCCTGGGGCCAGACCCTGAAACCAAAGCCTGCCAGTGCGTGGAGGGAGCCTGAAGTTGCTGCTTTTTTTTTTTTTTTTTTTAAAGGAAGTAGGATTTTATAAAAGTGGTAGTTGGCTTTCTTCATGCAAGACTTTGAGGCTAATATTTTAAAACATAGGTACCTGACTTTAGGCATCCATAGTCTGATTTCAGTGCGGGGCCTGGGTGCTCAACAGTTCTGGAATCAGGTCACCTAATTATGAATTTACATATCTAAAGTTAGATACTTGAAAACTTTTGGCCTGAGTGATCCCAAAAAAGTTCCAGAGAACTAAACCAGTCTGATACTGTGCTTTGCTACAAGTTTCTTGCTTATTATAGGACCTTATGTAACCATAAGATCATGTGGCTTTATAATGGGTCAATTTCATCCATGTAACATGCAGTTCTAAGTGTCAGGTTTTTTTATGCCAGGTTTATTGGGAAAATGGAGCTCAGATCACATCTCCTCATGACAAAGAGATCCTGAAATGTATAGAAGAATGTGTTGAACCATGGAATGGTTCCTGGAATGAGAATCTAGTAGACACCAGTCCTCTTACACGAGATCCTCTGGAGGAAATTTCTAAAATCTATATGGAAGACCTGAAAAAGATCTGCTATCACAGGTGCTGTATGAGAAGTATATAACTTAACTCCCACACTCTAATGCAGGGTTCACGTCAGAAACTTGTCAAAGTGTAATGGTTTCTGACCAGCAATGACAAATGTAGTCAAACTTTAAAAATAAGGGTTGGAAAAGTACTATATGCAATCAACTTGGAGTGGGGGTAAAGGATGGACTAAATTAAGGGGGTTTTTTACATCTTTTCTGTGATACATTTTTTTGCCCCATATGTAGGTGATTTCATTACCTTAAACGAGGTGATTTAGCCCTTGCCTTCTGCTTTTGCCAGGCACAGCAGGCTGATCACTCTTTCCGATAAAGAGCCCGAGTCTGATGCAGAGGGAAGTAAATGTCTCATTTTTAGGAACTTCCAAGTAGCAGAGGTAGAGTAAAGATCCAAGTGTCCAGAGTGAGGAAGAATTGAGCCAGCAATCTTTATTGAATGCCTACAGTTGAAACTTTCCTTTTTCACACTTTCTTTGAAGACACATTAGACATCTGCAGAAAGGCAGCTTTACTGTAAACTTCAGTCGCTTTGTCTTGGCATTTCACCATGGTTCATGATGTCGCAGCATGTTGTGAAATAACCTATAATGTTAATTGAAGGCTGCTTTTCTTTTTCAGGGAACTGAACACCAAGACCAACTTGAAGTTCATTCATACATCTTTCCATGGCGTTGGTCATGACTATGTCCAGTTGGCATTTAAAGCATTTGGCTTTAAGCCTCCCATTCCAGTACCTGAACAGAAGGATCCAGATCCAGATTTTTCAACCGTTAAATGCCCAAATCCTGAGGAAGGAGAATGTGTGCTGGTATTTATTTCTTTAGTTCAGTCACTTTGGTTTTTAGTTGGGTTTCCACTTGTTTTGAAATGTTAATGTAATAAAGTCAGAGACCTGGGTGTGTGGAATTTCAGCAGAGTTAATACACTTGAGGACTACAAATGAATTTGACTATCTGCATATAATGGCTCAATCGCCTTTTTCAGGAGCTGTCTCTGAGGCTTGCAGAGAAAGAAAGCGCTAGGGTGGTGGTGGCCACTGATCCTGATGCAGACAGATTGGCGGTGGCAGAACGACAAGAGAAGTAAGAAACGGGACCTTTCTTTTTAACCTTGCCTTTGAGAGAAGAGGGGGAAGGGGAACTAACTGCTCCAGCCTCTGATGTTGATTGTCACTTAGTTTTGCCACTTTATTCCACCATCCCTAACAACGTGACATTTGATCATATTAAGATTTTTTTTAGTCTTCATCTTTTTTCTGACATTTTTATCTAAATGATGCATTTTAAGCAAGATTAGTTAAATCCTTTCACTAAAGATCTGTCATGAAAAGTGATTGTAAGCAAAGCACTTTTGATGATGATCTACTTTTCCTGCCTTTTGACTCCTGCACGCCCTGCTGAATCAATACAGTTATGGGCGAGTGAGTTGGATGCTATTCAACACGCTTGAATTCTCAACAGAATTGTTAACTTCGTTCCAACAGCGGGGCCAAATCCTGGGCCGCCCCTTCGCTTGTGCAACCCCATTGAAGACAAAGGGGTTGCACAGGTGTAATTGAGGGTGGCGTGTGAATTGCCGATGCATTATTATTGGTGATAGGTTCTTTCTGGTACATTTATCTTGCTTGAAGGGCTGGTAACAGGGAGACAACACTTTTTTACTTGTAAACAGCAAATTTGGTCTGGAAACACTGAGACAAGGTAACAGAGCCCTGTTAGTGTGCTGTTCGTGGAGCTGCTTTTCATGGTCGAATGACCTATTCGATTGTTCACTGTTCCAGTGGTTGCAGAATATGTTGTACAGTCTTTGAATCTTAATGCAGGCTCCTCAGAAACTTGAAGGAACTGTTTTTGATGTTGTTTCCATCCTGTTTGCAGTGGTCGTTGGAAAGTGTTCACCGGCAACGAGCTGGCAGCTTTGTTTGGGTGGTGGATGTTCAGGAGCTGGAAGGCGAACGGTTCCAGAGAAGCTGATGTGAAGAACGTTTACATGTTAGCAACCACAGTCTCCTCTAAAATTCTGAAGGCGATTGCACTTAAAGAAGGATTTCACTTTGAAGTAAGGGTGGCTTGTGTATGTTATAATCCTCAGGTGTTCTATTCAGGAAGAATATAATAGCCATTGCTATCATAACTGATTGCTACACGTTTTTGTGTAGCCTCATTACCTCCACCTCCAGAAAAGTCCAGACACAAATTACTCTTTGCTGCTGTTGCCTGAGGACTTTTACTCAATGTTTCTTCTGACACTGCCAGTTTACCCATTAGATCTCATCTGTCTACCTTGCAGATTAGCATGTGCTGTGCCTGCTAATCCATGTTGCAGAGTATGCAGACTGTAATGTCTGTCTGTGAAGAGCTGGGAGGTGGTCTTGTGAAGCAGTGTGATGCCCCCTAGCCTTAAAGAATTGCAAGGTTAATTTTTAGGTCTAAAATGGGTTTAATAACTCAAAGCTTTGCCTTGAGGAGGGGAATCCCTTTTGATTGTGTTGGGTGAAGGAGAGAAGCATACTGCAAAAACTGTTGCCTCCTTAGATCTATGACATGAAACCTACTCAGTGGGGTTTAAATTGACTTGAACAGTACTTGAATTTTAATTTGGCACGTGAGGTTTTTGAACTAGGTTTTAGTTAAAAATTGTCATAACTTGATTAGGAATCTTCTACAGTATAAATACCTTTTATTTTGTGTCACTTCCTCAAGGACTAAATAAAAAAAAATGTGGGGGTGCTGTGAAGGGAACAACTTTCCTTGTAGATCCTACACCAGCAATGGATCTTGCTCAGATTCCTAGAGCTCTGTGAATATCAGCAGGCACATAAAAATACAAGCACATAAAAAACAGGTTTGACATAATATACTAAATAAGAGTCAGGTCTTGTTTAATATAGTTATCAGTTGAGACCATATGAAAACCCTGGAAGGTTTTTTCTATCAATTTTTCCAAACAATGAAGAGCAAAAAAATCCTAAAAAATGTATAAAATGACTGGACTATTGTGCTATTAATCAACTTAAGTTTTGTTGCCCTCTAGTGAAAATGTTGGAGTCTGTTACTAAATACTGTATTTTGAGTTGGGGAAAATATTGATTCTAGAAATATATATGACCAGTCTTTAGTATTTTTCAACTCTTGAAAGAAATTATAATCTGGTTTGAAATTTTTATCCTTCAATATCAGTCATGATACAGAATTTTTCCTTTTTGTACGTAGAGAATAATATTTCTCTCACCGAGGACTGCTACTATATCATTACCACTGGTCCTTCTGTTAATCTTATACATCTGTCAGATCTCTTAAAAGGACATTTTAGCTTTCTATTGTGCATGTTTGCCAGCTCCTGTTCCACCAGGCTCCTCATAAGAGCTAAATATTTTTCGGGGGGGCTATAGCAAGTATTTATTTTTGTGTTTGCTTATGTATGCAGTAGCGAATGCTATTCTGAAACACTGTGCCTTAGATTCGTAATTGAAACTGAGTGTGTTGGCCTCTGTATTTGCTGGGTTTAAACAGATTTTGCTGGGTTTAAGCATGGTTAATTGACATGACAGCTTGGATTGGGGTCTCTTATTGATTTTAATCTTCGCTTTAGAAAGGAGCATAAACTCTGGCAAATCAAGTATAAAAGTATAATGAGGCAGGCCAAGAAAGAATTTGAAGAGCAACTAGCTAAGGACAAAAATTAACAGCAAAAACTTTAAGTACATCAGAAGCAGGAATCTTGCCAGTCAGTGGGGCCATTGGTTGATGGAGGTGCTAAAGGAGCACTCAAAGAAAATAAGGCTGTTGAAGAGAAGCTAAATGAATTATTTGCATCTGCAGTTAAGGCCAAAGATATGAGGGAGATTCCCACACCTCAGCCATTTTCTTTAGGTGATAAATCCTAGGAACTGTTCCAGATTGAGATGTCAATAGAGTGGGGTTTGGAACAAACTGATAACTTAAACAGTCACCAGGACCAGATGGCTTACTCAAGAGTTCTGAAGGAACTCAGGTATGTAACCTATTGCTTAATTCAGCCTCTGTACCAGAGGCTGAAAGGATAGCTAATGTAACACTGAATTTAAAAAAAACTCCAGAGGGGATCCTGGCAATTACAAACCAATAAGCCTACATTCAGTACCAGGCAAATTGGTTGAAACTGTAGTAAAGAACAGACTTGTTTTTCACCTATGTGTCAGATATGTTGGAAGAGTCAGCACAGCTTTTGTAAAGGAAAATCATGCCTCACCAATCTATTAGAATTCTTTGAATGGGTTAACAAACATGGACAAGGGTGATCCAGTGGATATAGTGTATTTGGACTTTCAGAAAGTGTTTGACAGGGTCCTTCACCAAGGCTCTTAAGCAAAGTAGGCAGTCCTGGGATAAAAGGGAAAGTTTTCTCATGGATCAGTAACTGGTTAAAAGGTAGGAAATAAAGGGGTAGGTGGGAATAAATGGTCATGTTTCACAATGGAGAAAGGTAAATAGCGGGGTCCCCCAACTATCTATACTGGGACCTGTGCCAGTCAATATATTCATAATTATGAGCTGAAAAAAGGGGTAAAGAGTGAGTTGGCAAAGCTTGCAGAATATACAAAATTATTCAAGAAAATTGTTCAAAGTTGACTGCCAAGCCTTACGAAGTAATCTCACTAAAATGGGTGACTAGGTGATAAAATGGCAGATGAAATTCAATGTTGATAAATGTAATGTAATCATACTGGAAAACATAATCCCAACTATACATACAAAATGATGGGGTCTGGATTAGTTGTTACCACTCAAGAAAGAGATCTAGGAATCATTGTGCATAGTTCTCTGAAAACAGCCGCTCAATGTGTAGCAGCAGTCAAAAAAATGAACAGAATGTTGGGAATCATTAGGAAAGGGATAGATAATAAGACAGAAAATATCATATTGCCTCTATATAAATCCATGGTACATCCACACCTTGAATATTGCATACAGTTCTGGTCACCCCATCTCAAAAAAGATAGAGAGAGAGAGATGATTAGGTGTATGGAAGAGCTTCTGTATGAGGGAAGATTAAAAAGACTGGGACTGTTCATCTTATAAAAGCGATGACTAAGGGTGCAGGTATAAGAGGTCTGTAAAATCATGAATGGTGTGGAGAAGTGAATAAGGAAGTGTTAGTTGTATCTAACACAAGAACCCAGGGGTCACCCAGTGGAAATTAAGTCGCAGCAGGTTTAAAACAAACATAAGGAAGTACTTCTTCACACAACACACAGTCAACTGTGGAACTTGTTGCCAAGAGATTTTGTGAAGGCCAAAAGTATAACGGGGTTCAAAAAAGAATTAAATAAGTTCCTGATGGATAGGTCCATTAATGGCTATTAGCCAAGATGATCAGGGATGCAACACCATGCTCTGGTTGTCCCTAAAACTCTGATAGCCAGAAGCTGGGACTGGTCAACAGGATGGGTCACTTGATAAATTGCCTTGTTCTGTTCATTCCCTCTGAAGCCTCTGGCACTGGGCTAGGGACCATTGGTCTGACCCAGTATGGCCATTCTTATGTTTTTGATTTTACCAGCATTCTTTGGTCCTGTTGATCGTGAGGTCCTTTTGCATCATTTTACCTTTCTTGGGTTTTCTGACATTCCAGGCCTCATACTTAAGACTTCTTACAAGAAAGTATCTGGGGGTGAAAGGTGTTATTTTTATGTGAAAGCAGCAAATATTCCCCTTGTTCCATGATACTGTTGTATTGAAAAAGTAGCTTTTACAGCGTGGCCTCTTCATTTTTCAGGAAACACTGCCTGGTTTTAAATGGATTGGAAGTAGAGTAAAAGATCTCCTAGACAATGGGAAAGAAGTTCTTTTTGCGTTTGAAGAGTCTATTGGTATGTACAATAATATATATTCTAAAATATCTTAATGTGGAACGCTAGTAAACAATATTTTCTGTGCTAATGTACCTTGGTTCTGACAAGGAATCGTGTAGGATTTGTTTCTCTTTAGTTTTCCTCTTTGCATTTTGTTGAACTGCATGTTGTTGTCAACATTAGTTAACAGAATGGCAGTCACTGTCATATCACATGCTGTGTGGATGCTCCTTGTTGAGTCACAGTGGAGGAATGTGGCACTGTTTAAACTTCTAACAAGACAATCGGAAGATCTGTAGCATTCATACAGAATCCTGATGGACCAGATTGAGTTAATGTCCAGTCTTCAGTTCACTTGATAACATTCTCTGTAATGGATGTTGAATTTTTGATTTGCTTTGCTTTTTTTAAACTTTTTGCTTACCAAACCAAACTTTTTTGCTTGACTCTATTTTTGATCACCTTACTGAAAAGTAAATTAATCTACTTGCCAGATATGTTCAGATACCATCACTTAACACAGTCCTTTGAGAGGACTTTAGAAATTTGTAGTGTCTGACAGTTGATGTATCCTCCCAGAACTAACTGTACCCAACAGTACATAACTAACTGCCAGCTCAACTAAAGCTCCATACCGGTGCATCCTTGTGTTAAGTTCCTGTCTCCATTGCAGGGTCCACTTTACTTTGGAAATTCCTACATACTGGCTCATATTAGTGATCCATGTAGTCTAGTATCCCATCTCCAACCGTGGCCAGTACCAAATGCTTCAGAGCAAGATGCAAGAAACCCAGTAGAGTACAGTTATGAAGTAGCCTGCTCGTGGTAATCGGGCGGGGAGGTGTATTCTACACAATAATCGTTTAGTGTTTGGTTAATGCCTGGTATTTTCAAATAAGCTGAAGGGAGTATTCCTTCCAAAAGCTTATCTAAGGTTCCAATGGATAGCAGACTGTAGAGTAACAATGTTTGTAAAGCACTCTTTAAAACATAAGAATGGCCATACTGGGTCAGACCAAAGGTCCATCTAGCCCAGTACTCTGTCTTCTGACAGATGCCCCAGAGGGAATGAATAGGACAGATAATCATCAAGTGATCCATCCCCTGTTGCCCATTCCCAGCTTCTGGCAAACAGAGGTTGGGACACTGTCCCTCCCAACCCTGGGTAATAGCCATTGATGGACCTATCTTCCATGGAAATACTAGAGAGACAAAGTGGGTGAGATAATCTCTTTTATTGGACAAACTTCTGTTGGTGAAAGAGATAAGCTACATGGAGTTGGACCTGAAGAAGAGTCTGTGTAACTCAAATGCTTCTTTCATCTTTTCTCTCTAATATCCTGGGGCCAACACAGCTATAACATCTCTAAGGCTACATCTACACTACAGGGGGGAGTCGATTTAAGATACGCAAATTCAGCTATGTGAATAGCGTAGCTGAATTCGACATATCGCAGCCGACTTACCCCGCTGTGAGGACGGCGGCAAAATCGACCTCTGCGGCTTCCTGTCGACTGCACTTACTCCCACCTCTGCTGGTGGAGTAAGAGCGTTGATTCAGGGATCGATTGTCGCGTCCCGACGGGACGGGATAAATCGATCCCCGAGAGGTCGATTTCTACCCGCCGATTCAAGCGGTTAGTGTAGACCTAGCCTAAAACACTGTTAACTTTCTGTTAGGTAATTTATAATCCCTTTATAGTTGGCAATTCTTCTATAGTACCTTTCATCTGAGGCTCTCTGAGCACTTCACAAAGCCGGTTGATAACCCTTAGAGGTAGTTAAGGACTACATAGGGTGCACTTCAGCTATGGAAATTCATCCATCTCTTAAATGCAACATGGCAGCTGATTAGCAGCACATAGTAACATATCAGTTTAGCTCAGGAAGTAGATCCAATTAAAAGTGGAGTTTAGGGAAGCAGATTGCAATTATCCAAATTGGATTGAACATCCCTGATTTTACATAAAATGTAGAGGGATCTTTAACAACTGCAAAGAGTCAAGACCTTGATTTTAGATGTCCTCCAAAAGATTACACATCTGGCAGCACTGTGGGGCATTGATTCATGATTGATTTGTGGGACTAGTGCTGCTTACTAAATCACTGGCAACATTCCCTGCAGCACACAAGTGTCCTTGCTCACACTAACCCTGCTTAGTGTGTGAGATCTGAGGGGGATTGTAACATAGCATGGTAAGGCTATAGGCTTCTGTCTACCTGAAACCGATAGGTTGTTCCATACATCTTCCCTCCCCCATGACTCTTAGGCTGGCTAGCATACTGGGTAGATGGGTGTAGCATATACATAGAGTGGCAACCGTTGGACACGTGTTTAGTCTTGTGTGCACGAAGGGCATCTGAAGTTTAACACTTCATCCGAGTAAAACAAATGGAAATCTATGGAGAGAACTGCTCTGAACACTAGTCTTGTGATTGTCAGGTTTCATGTGTGGCACATCAGTGTTGGATAAGGATGGCGTGAGTGCAGCTGTGGTTATAGCTGAAATGGCATCTTACCTGGAAACCAAGAACTTAACATTGGCACAGCAACTAACTGAAATATATGAAATGTAAGTTGTTTTTTAACATGCTCTACTTTCCTTTGATTTCTTTTCTGAGCTTTGCGTAATCAAACATAATTTCCTAAGCACTAGCAAAATCAGAACAGTATCTGTCACTTGCTAATAGGACACATTTTTTTCTGTACAAAATAAGTCAAAATAAAACATTAATACCATATAAATGTAAACTGGATTAATGTACATTAAATGTATGCACTGTTCAGAGAAATACGATGCCTGTCAGCTGTTCGATACAGATAACATGGTGATTAGGAGGGGAAAAAGGGGAGGATATAAAAACTTGGCTGCTAGAATAAATATCAGAAAGAGTCCTTGTGTTTTTAGTTAATTGTCATCTTAGTCAATCTACTGTTAAATGAGTTAAATTATACTCTTCTACCTACTAATTTTTGCTTGTTTAAACATCTTGCAAAAGAAGTTCTGACCTCTCGTTGAGGTTCTTTTCATGTTGTGTTTAAGGAGGGAGGGCAAATGAAGTATAGAAGTCCAGGCAGAATCAAAAGGTGTGGAGGGACTAAATACAATGGCATATTTAGAGTATATTCGTGATTTCCAGAAAATCACAAGGTTTTTAAAATTAACAATGAGCTCTGCATCTGAAAACTTATTCTAAAAGAAGTGTTCTTTGGGACACGCTTTTTTTTTTTTTTTTTTTTTTTTTAAAGTTAACTACTTGTAATTAGATCTGATTAGTCTTTACGGTGTGGGTTCCTTTAACCTTACTGAAGGATGGTTTTAGTGAAAAGCATTAGATATAAAATGCCTTGACTTGCTGGAATCACAGTTTAAAAACCTCTCTGGGTCACTTCAACTCTTCCTGTCCTTGAGGTAGATACAGAATTGCATACAGGTCCCGTTGGAGGATAGTCCGTAAGAATGGAGGAAGCCTGGTCAGCTCTGAATTGGCATCTTAAAAAGTTGTGTAAGAAAGAGGTTTGCCCTGGGTCTGTCCTGAGAAAAAATGATTTCTTCTCCCACTGTTAGGTTGTGTTGGTTATCCTCCCTTCTGTATTTTAGTGGTGCTCTGCGTATATCTTTGTAAACTGCGTGGAGTGTAAACTAACTTGACTTATGCCTCTTTATTCCATGCGGACCACAGGACCTTCATTGCTGCCTTCCATCTTTGACAGTCTCTTGCTGCAGGCATAGCTTCTGCCCATGTCACTTTAATAGCGTTCGGTTCTCCTTCATTGTGCTTTTCTAAGTTGTCCTTGGTTTACCTCATCGTCTTTTTGCTCTTGGGATTCCAGTCCAGCATCTGTCTTGCTATGTTGCTTGGTTCTTTCCTCCCTGTGTATCCTCTCCATCTCCATTTTGTTCCATAATTTCCCATCCTATCAGGGTTTAAAGATGCTATAGAAATGTAAAAAAAAAAAAATACTCTGGGGGGTGCTAAGAAAATACCTCTTTATTTGAAGTGTTTGCTAGTTAGATTGAAAGAGTTTGATTTGGATTAGTTAGGCTCTACCCTATGGCGAGCTAAGGTTTATCACATACAGTGACCACTTAAAGGAATAATTGAAAACCTTGGAATTTGCAGTTAAATCCCAGGGAAACTGACGCATTTTTTGTTTCAAGATCTGAAATTCTGGGTTTCTATCAATATTTGGTTCCCTACAACATTTCACGAGTATCTTACTTTTCCCATATACCCAGTCCTGCTTGAGGCTCTGTTATGCTAGGAGCAGTATAAACACATTGGTCTAAAAAGGACGTGGTAGTCATCTGTTTAATTTGAAAATCAAGTTGCTGTCTTTGCTATGGCCTGTGGATTACCCTTTGTTTGAAATATCTCCCATCACAGTGCTGCTTCTGGCCACTGTTCTGACTGCTGCTGGACTGAGTTCACTCTGTCACGTGCAGACTGTGGCAGGACTAACTCAGCGCAGAGCAGGTTTGGAGAGTACTGGCAAGGGGCAACAGAGGTAGGAAATTTACAGTGTCTTTCCAAAGGCACAGTGGGGAAAATGGAGGAGACTGTAGTAGACGGTGAGGAAGAAGCGATGTGGCAAGAATTAGGCTTCTCTGTGGGTCCAGAAAGGAGCAGTTAGAGGAGTGTGTGGAGGCTGGGGGCCTAAGGAAGAATAGAGAAGGCTTATGGATCCAGACCAGGGATAGCAACATGGAGGTAGGCATCGGATCAGGTCTCCGCTCCAGGCACAATTTTTCAGGCTCCAAACGGGGATCCTGTATTTTTAGTGGCATGAGTTTCAAGTCCTTTTCTCAACTGGATTCAGTCCATTTCTGTGACTATGAAGGGTTACTTGCATTACTGACCCTCCCTTTAGGGTGAATTGGTGAAGTTCAGTGGTTTGGGGTCTGCAAACAGGCTGAGACCATCGTAAATCATTTTACATTGTCTAAGCTAGCCTTTAAAATCAGAAGGCCGTGAAATATTCTAAAACGTAAGCTTGGTTTTCAAAAAATGCAGTGAAATCTGCTTGAAAGATCCAGTCTGCATAATACTGTGTGCATGCTCATGAATATGGAGAACCATGTTCTGAATCACTGATCGCTCTGTAGACTTAGTGTGCAGAAGACTGTGACTCTTGTAATTAAAATAATATTTTTCCTTGTAGGTATGGATATCACATTTCAAAGACCTCCTATTTCTTGTGCTATGAACCTCCTACTATCAAAAGGGTATTCGAAAAGCTTCGGAATTTTGATTTCCCAAAATCTTATCCAAAGTCTTGTGGCGCTTATGGTATATTACACGTACGGGATGTTACCACTGGCTATGACAGCAGCCAGCTTAATAAGAAATCGGTGAGTTACACAGTACTTTGAGAAAAAATTAGTCTCGTGGCTAACGTTTTAACCCTTTGACAAGGTGTTTTCTGAGCCTGTGAATGAATACATTAAGTTGATTTTATGATACAGAACGATGCCAAACATCCAGTATTTGGGATATAAACGTAGCGCTTGTCTGTATGCTTAAAAAAACACAGTGACATGGCTGTAACACTTCAGTGTAGACCGGGGTGGGCAAACTTTTTGGCCCGAGGGCCACATTGGGGTTGCAAAACTGTATGGGGGGCTGGGTAGGGAAGGCTGTGCCTCCCCAAACAGCCTGGCCCCCAACCCCTATCTGCCCCCTCCCACTTCCAGCCCCCTGACTGCCCCCCTCAGAGTCCCTGACCCATCCAACCCCCCCCTCGCTCCTTGTTGCCTAACCACCCCCTCGCCTAACCACCCCCTCTTGTGACCCCCTGCCCCTAACCACCCCCCCAGGACTCCAACCCCCCTGCTCCCTGTCCCCTGACAGGTCCCCTGGGGTCCCACGCCTATCCAACCCCCCCCCACCCCTTATACAACCCCCTGGCCCACTTACCACTTACCCAGGGCCGGCTTCAGGCACCAGGCAACCAAGCACATGCTTGGGGCAGCACCTGATAAGGGGCGGCCAATCTTGGGGTGGCGGGGGGCAGCGCGGTGCAGCATTCCGCGGGGGGGCGGGGCGCAGCGCTCGGGGGCGGGGGGGGCGGGTTTCGGCGGGGTGGCGCTTTTTTTTTTTTTTTTTTTTTTTTGCTGCTTCCACATAAATAAAAAACTAGAACGACTTTAAACAATTTTCACAATAATGCTAATATCTATCAGCATTAGCAGAAGGCCGTTAGCTTAAAGTACTGACTTCATTATAATGTAACTGAACCATGTTTGGGGAGATGTGAACAAGCGTCCATCCTGTGAAGTTTTTCAGCTATGTTCCCTATCCAACTTTGAAAAGCAAATAGCTGTAAATGAAACGCAGAGATTTACAACCAAGTTTTTATTCAAGGTGCTGATTAAAGGAAACTCTTTTAAGTTACAGAAAAGCTCAATACCTTCAAGGTAATTTAAACACCTTTGATTTAAAGGATACCATCAGTGGATAAAATCTTAATATTAATTAAACAATTAAATTATTCACCAAAGAATTTTTTTTTAAATTTCCACTAAGATATCCATAATTTAATTAAAATTAGTTTTACACATGGATAATTAAGGCCTGGTCTATATTAGAAAATTAGATTGGTTTTAACTACATCGGTCAGAGAGATGTGAAAAATCCGAACTCCGGAGCAGTGTTGTTAAATTGGCTTAAGTTCCCATGTAGACAGCACTAGGTCGTCGGAAACTAATTTTCATATTGATCACTTGTTCGCATTGTGTCAGTTTGTATGCAATGCATAATACTTAGTATAGCAGGGAGGGGAGATGCATGTTGATTGTACAGATTAAAATGATGATGATGTTCCATTAGGTGTTGCCTGCGAGTAAAAACAGTCAGATGATCACCTTCACCTTTCAAAATGGGTGTGTTGCCACCCTCCGGACAAGTGGAACTGAGCCAAAGATCAAGTACTATGCAGAGATGTGTGCGCGGCCTGAGCAGAGGTGAGGGTTTCCACTTTCCACATTGTGTCAACGCTTGGTTTGCTGAATCTGTGTCTTTTCTGTGCAATCTTTACTCCTTTCGCTTGACTTGTGCATGGTGAGTATTGGAACTGCACCCGTCTCATTCAAAATATTTCCACAGACCTGTAGGTGAAGAGGCATTAGGAGAGACGCATTCTGCAAAGATAAAAGCTTCCCCACCCTAGTAGCTGGGTGTAATGCACATGACTTGACAGACAGGTGTTGAGGGTTTCGGGCTGTTAAGCTGCTCCCAGCCACTGGCGTGCATGGATCGGCTCATGAGGCTTGATGCTAGCACTCCGTTAGCAGTGGATAAAATGGACAAGAGTTGAATTTCACAAGTCTGCTGCTGCAGACCCCCTCCCCACAAAAAATTTTAATCCTGGAGCAAAGACTTTTCTTTCCCTCCTAGTCAAGCTCTGCTCATTCGGAGAGGTCCATGAACTGTAGTAAACACCCACACTATTGCACCCTAGGTTATCTGGCGATGAAATCTTTGTGTCGGTAAGTTGCGCATATGAAACTCTCCTCCCTCTGATAGCCAATCTGGTTCATCTCTTCCCACTTTAAAAAAAAAAAAAAAAAAAAACACTCCTCTTTAGTGTCCCAAGTGCCTTTTTGGGGGGGAAACGTTTTATACCACCACATAGCATCTGTATCATCAGTGTTTATTACTCTTGGAAGGAAGGGGTTTAGGGTGGCCACACTACTCCCAAGTGAGAGCCACTCTCAACACTTAATTTTACTTTTCAAACTTGGGAAGGTCTTAAAGACGGACACTTCAAGTGGCCTTATTTTCAGGGTACCAAGCATGCTCATTCCACGCAGTCAATCAGAGCAATGGATGTTCTGCCCTTGGGAAAGTCAGGTCAGTTACTTAGGCACCTACATTCAAATTTATGCAGATACTTTTTGGTCCCCAAGTTTGAATATATTTAACTTCCAGTTTACACATTGCAGTTAGTAGGACCTTACTGAGGTCCTTGAATAGATTTTCTGTTTAACTAGAGCTGGGGCAATAGCAACTCGAAGTGGCAGGCATTGTGAATGCTAATTTTCTGAATGTCAGCTCTTGCCAGTTCTTTGATTGGTGCATGTGATCTCTTTCTATGTATTCGTGTGGATGCTTTCTCTTAATGCATGTCAGTTTGGGAGTTCTCAATCTGTTTAAGACTTTTTTCTTTAAATCTGGAACTGGGCCAACAGTCTGACTTCCTTTATACTTCTGATCTGTTTTAACTGCTCAAAAGAGGAAGGTGCAGAAAATAACTAAGGCAAACTATCTTTGTATACCCAGTAATCTGCCAGCAAAGGCACTGTGCCTGCCCTGAAGAGCATACTGACATACGTGGTGCCAGTGAGCAGCTTAAAGAGGAATGACAATAAACCAGTTACTTAGTAAAGGCCTGATTCAAACCCCACTGCAATTAATGGCAAGACTCCATTGGCTTGTTTGGGCTTTGGCTCAGACCCCTAAAGTGTGTGCACATCTTGCTGGGTTTTGTTTTTTGTTTGGTTTTAGTAACCAATACAAAGAAATAGTTTAATTTTCTGTAAAGGATTAGACATTGAAATGGATAGGAAGAACATCTGCATTTACTCTTCAGGATAGAAATTAGAAGGACTATCAAGCCCTTCTACTCCAGAGCATAAGATGATCAGCAGCTGCTGATCAGAAAGGCACTTCCTCCCCGATTGTAATAGCACTGCTCAGCTAGGTGAATGATAGAGGTTGTATGCTTCCCTCTGAAGCATTATTCTTTGGTCTCTATCAGGAACTGCGTACTATACTATGCTAGATGATGTGCTCTTCTGTTTCAATGGTAGTTTATATTTTAAGTTTTCAAGGGTTAAAGAGCAACCAGTCTCTTGTGAGTTCCTGTGCACGGTCAAAATGGCCAAAACTGATCTAGACAGGACATAAGTAGAAATAGGTCAAATTAATTTAATATCCGATTGAGTGAGTCAGTTCCTCTTGCGTCCAGTGGAAATATATTGTACAACAGGGAGTAGCAGGAGAGAGACATGCTGTTCTGTTTAATGGATTTGGTCTTGATTTTCTTCCCTTGCTGCTTTCATTAATTAGATTTCATAGGAGTTAAGGCCAGAAGGGGAACATTACATCATCTGTTCTGACCATCTGTTATCACAGGCCCTTAAATTTCACCCAGTTACCACTATGTTGAGCCCAGTAACTTGTTGGACTAACTACAGCATATCTTCCAGAAGGTCTTCTTGATTTGAAGACTCCAAGACACTGAGAATTCACCACTTCCCTGGTAGTTTGTTCCAATGGTTAATCCCTCTCAGTGTTTCAGATTTGTGGCTAATTTGAATTTGTCTGGCTTCAGCTTCCAGCCATTAGTTCTTATTATGCCTTTCCTTGCTAGATTAAAGAGCCCTTTAGCACATAATATTTTCTTCCCAGGAAGGTACTTGTATACTGTAATCAAGGTCACCTCTCAATCGTCTTTTTTGTAAAGTAAACAAATTGACTCTAAGTCTATAAACTCAGCAAGTAGGAACATTACAATTAGCTGAATGGCAAGAAGTCTTCTGAAGGACTTTTGAGGTTTTTGAAATCTAATCAAACTCAGTTTGTTAAAGTGTTGGAGCTGCCTTTTTGGGGATAGATCACTTGATATTACTCTAACTTCAGCCATTTGATTTCTCCTTCTAGTGACAAAACCTTTCTGGAAGAACAACTACAGAAAGTCATTGAAGCTTTGATTGAGAATTTTTTGGAGCCCAGTAAGAATGGACTGATCTGGCGTTCTGTGTAGATCTCCTCCAACAGTTTGTTATAGAAGTGACTCTCCTTGCGCTGTATCATGTGGAACAAAGGAACCAAGATCAGAACTCCATTTAGCATTAATTGTGTGTGCGTGTGTGTGTCAGTTACCTAACTGGCTAAATTCTTAAAAACCAATAAAGAGGCAGCATCTTTTTGTCAGTTTTCCAGCAAAAAGCTATGGCTGGCAAATTGATTTGGGGGAGTTAATATCTACAATTTCATGTTCTTTTGACCAAAAGACACATGTACATTAGCATAATGAAGTCAACTCCCATAGTTCAAAATGTAGCACTCCAGAGGGTTAAGACTGCTAAACTCTGCTGTAGCATGTCACTGAGTTTCATGTTGAATGAACTAATACCTAGCACCTTTGATTTGAAAAGACTTGAATTCAAAAAGTTCTGTTAGTTCTAAGTGTATTTGAAGGGAATTAGCAATCACATAAGACTGACAAAATGAGCCGGCTTCTTCATTGCTGTGGAGTGTGTCGGTATAATTTACTGTTACAGGTCTTAATTTACAAGTATGTTTAAAATAGAGTTTAGTATTTAAAATGTCTAGTTTAGACAAGTTGTTCTAGTACATGGTTTTCAGCCAATTAAATATCCTAGTATTAGAGGGGCTCTTGGTGCATTGTATTTTTTCCTGTGTATCTTAAAATACTGATGTTTACTTAACGGTGAAACAATCGTGGCAACTCCATGCAATTTGATTCGCAGCTTGGTTTTTGACTGATCAAACAGTTCCTTTCCAGGATGTCCTAATCAGGGGAAATAATCTCTGTGTCTTGTTTAAATTAGTGATTCTAACCACCAGAGGCCCATTGAGCATAGTTTAATCAGGTAGCTTTCTTTCATTTTATAAAACTCTCCCAAAATATTCTGGATCTCATTCTACATTATCTCAAATTAAAACCTCTAAAAGCAGGCTGTTCTAAAATATAGATGCCTTGTGAATGCAGTTTTGGGAGGACTATGTGAAAATCCAGTTAATATTTCTCTAACATCTTGAAACTACAGTGTCCGTGTTCTCTGCTCACTTATGAGAAAGGAAGCTAAAGGAGGTGAGACATGGGCTCTGTGTATTCACCCCTTTACTCTCACTTTTCTTCACTTACAGTTGCATCTATAAATTAGCTCCTGATGTTACCTGCCTGCAAATATTCGATCCTTCCTCTAAACTCACTTTAATTATCTGTTTGTGTAAGTTTTTAGCTGTTATTCCTAATTATATAATTCCTAACTAGTCCCTTACTCTGCTTTGACTAGAACCTGGTTTTCTTAATGTGGAAAGTCTTCAGAAGGTTGCTGTGAGCACCTGGTCTGGGAAAAGTGTATTTTAAAAAGCATACTGCTTCCCTGTTTGGCGTCCTCTGGATGTTCATGTCCCTGGGTGCAGACTAATGCTTGACACTTTGTCTTTCTAAACTGGTGATAGAAATCTCTAGAATAAGAACTGTGATGCTCTGGACATCTAGCCACTATGGTACTAATATAGACTAAGTAGAACAATTGAATACACAACTACATACTATGGTGTGTAATGCCCAAACACGGTTATAGGACTCTAGTAATATCTTTTTTGATTAATCAGCTCCAAATCCGTGATTAGCGGAGTTCATAAATCCCAAGAGGCACTTGTTTAAACCATTGTTTGCCACTATTGTTAAACCTTTGAATTTGTCCTCTATTATACCCTTGTAGCTAAGTTCTGTAGGACAGTGCAGAACGATGCTGTACATATCTCAGCTAGGCAGATATAAAGGACAACATGTTTTCTGTTTCTGTGCAGATATTGGATATGTCATGCTGACAGAGGCTTTGCACTATGACCATAAATACATATTTTAGCTATATATGAATGTACATGTACTGCAGGAAGTTGTCTGTGTCGCACAGATTCTTATTTACAAGCAATGTTTATTTATTTTTTTTATTTTAAGAGAGATTTCCAAGGTGTCCTCACAATTGAGAGAAATTTCTCTTATGCCAAAAAGGGGTTCTTTCCCTTGATTATTGTATATTTGTGAGTGCGATGGTTGGGGGGAGGGAGAAATGGGTGAAAACAATGAAGCTTTACTGCTTTCACAATATTGCACAGAATTGG
This sequence comes from Malaclemys terrapin pileata, assembly GCF_027887155.1. Lineage (NCBI taxonomy): Eukaryota > Metazoa > Chordata > Testudines > Emydidae > Malaclemys > Malaclemys terrapin. Next base: position 342,792,785 of record NC_071505.1, read on the forward strand.
AAGTATCCAAAGATATGTGGGGCAAGTCTTTTTAAGTTGCTGCTTGGACTTGGCATTTTTTTTCCTGATGGAAGTTAAACTTCAGACCTGATTCTGGTCCCACTAAAGTGAGTGGAAGCATTGCCATTAATTTCATTGGCAGTAGGATCAAGTCCTTGGGGTTTTGAATCTTTTTTTTTTTTTTGTAATTCAGAAGAGAACAATTCATTTTTTGTGTGCGTGGTTTGAACAAAGCTAAACGTTAAAGGTGTATGGAGTTGTGTATGTGGATAGGTCAGCTCTGGGTATGGTGTAGCACATACAATTGTGTAAGGCTTTCAGATCTGCTTTCCTAGTAGCTGGTTAGCCGAGCCTGGTCTGAATTAGGGATGCAAAAGTTTAACTGGATAATCAATAGGCTTGATGCTTATCGGTTTCAGTTAACGATTAAACTCTCCTGCCGCCCCGCGTGCCTGGGGTCCTGGCTGCCGCCCTGGGATCCCAGCTGCCGCCCCACACACCCAAATGCTGGGCACCAGCGGCAGCTGGGACCCCGGGTACAGGGCCAGCAGTCGGGTGCAGACTAATGCTACAGCACCCCCCCCCGCATCCCTAGTTCTCCGGTTAAACGTTTAACCAACAGAATTTTAATAGGTTACACGGTTACTTTTTTTTACACGCTATTTACATCCCTAGTCTGAATCTCATCCAGTATTAGGTAAATCTGAACATGAGCACCAGGCCATTGAACACTTACAAGATGTAGGTTTTAAAATGCTTTTGAGACTGGATGAATCTGGCGGAGCTGAATATCAGTGGTTTTCTTCAACTGATGATTAGGCCCTTAGTTCTTAAGCAGTACATCATGGATGAAGTGCTTTTGGAAGGTGGGCAAGTGAGCCACCAGAATGACTGTATTCTAAGGGTATAATAATTACTGCTGTTTGATCTGCTGCTACCATTGTTTTCCATTGATATGTCTAATGCTTGAAGTATCCCTACTATTCCATTTGGAGAAGTTGTGTTCTTTCCTTTCTCTGCATTCCCTCCCCTACTTTTGTTACTGTGAAAGATGATCACCTTGTTACCTCACTGCTGAGTAACTTTTTGCTGTACCTACTTCCTCAGCACTTTGAACTTGTGCACAATCTAGTTTCAGTTATGGGCGTTTTTAATAGTTTTGTTTGCATTGTAGAAATATTTAAACTGTGTGTGGGGAGGGGACTAATTCTAAACCGAACCAGTTTTTTGGTCTGGATGTTTACTGACTTACGGCGCTTCCTGTTAAGATGCATTTTTAAAGGTTGGTGTGGAGCGATTCATCAGGTATGATAGAGCCAGTGATTATTTGTGTCTAGCGTTTGAGTAGTTTCATTCATTATTACTATTATTTTTTTTTGCACTGCTGCATACAGAGGCCTACTCTCTATCCCATTCAAGTCTGTGGCAGAACTTCCATGGGACTAGGATATGATCCTTTAAAGCATAAGAAATTTGCCAGGCAAGTTGACACGATTTATAATACACCTCTTCTATTTGTGTTTTGTATAAGCACCATCTTCTTCCGAATGTGAAGTGCTTGCTGTTCAGTTAGTAAAAGGGAATCGACAGCTGTTATCCACCTCCCTCAGTAGTAATATCACTGCTTGGCACAGCTCTGGAGGAAACTTGGAGCTGCAGAAGGAGTGGAAAGCAAAAGTTGTTAATGCGTGCTTCCCCTCTCTCCTGGCAGTGCAGCACTGAATGACTACAGGTATGTCCTAAAGCAAAACGTAGGTGAACCTCTTACTGTAGTCAGAAGTACAATTACTTCCTCTTCTGTCTTTGCGGTCAGGATGCTTTCCCGTGAAAATGGGACTGAATAAATGGAATACACTAAAATGATCTTTCTCAGCTGACGGCTGAACCTGATACAGTTCACCTGCAGGGTTCACGGCTCCTGTTTTGATTCAATAAGACTTGAATGGGAATTAAGGAACTTAACCTGGGGTTTTGGCAGAGGGAAGCCCACAAGAGAAGGCATACACTGATGTGCCCTTAGAATGCAAGCCCAATCACGGACTCCCAGGGCGTTTTGTTTTTGTGTATATGACAGGACTTCAGTGAAGGGAAGCGACCTGAGGAGGAGACAGTCTTCTTCTGGCTTGATCTTGTAACCCATTAGCGACAAGATTGCTCTGCACTTTTGCTTTGTGGCTTGAGAAGAGGGCATTTCCTCCCTCAGTGTGGTTGGCGCAGGTTGGTTAAATGCTGGCTAACTTTGCTTTGAAGTCTGGGGTAGTCTGTGATAACACACAGCAGCAACATCCCCTTACCGGCAACATGCAGCTCTGGAGTGGGCTTAAGCGTTGCATTCCTTCATTCATAGGGTGCCTGCCCGCGGAGGTGCCGGCAATAATGCTATCCCTGGTACTGCAATGCTCAGGTACCACCTTTATCCCCCACTCTCACATAGGCCAGGATACCAGCAATTTCAGTGTTCTCTCTCTCTCTTTTATTTAAAAAGAAAAAAGGGGGGGGGGGGAAATAAGGCCAAAGAGATTGGAAATTTTTAAGAAAACCGCCATGTGTTTACCTGGGGGAACATGCCCTCTCCTCCTCTGAAATTCTTCTTCTCTCAGCCAGTGCCCCCTTAGTATTCCTGAACTCTGCCTCTCCAGCGGTGTTGGCTTTTGCTCCCTATAGCTGGGGGAGAGGGATGTTTTATGAAGCATCCTGAGTTCTAGGAACTTCCTTGATGCTTTTGCATGGAAAGCAAGAGCGTGGTCACTGCTAGCTTCAGGCAGGGCCAAGCCCCTAGTGCTAAGTAATGAGTAAAGTTTAGGCCTACGCTTAAAACTGGCTGTGTGGGGGCATATCTCTGTTCCCCCCCCTCCCCCCCAGCCCCGTTAAAGTGAGATGAGCCTCCCCACACACACACTGTAGGATCAGGGCCCTGTGGGTTGACCGCTTCTTGCTTTGAGATGTATTTGAGCCTCCATCTAGACAGTGTCTGACCTGAAATGGCAGAGGCATTTGCCAAGCCACTGCTCTTCTACCACAGGAGCAATTCCTTTGTGTTTAGATCGAGGGCCAAATCCTGTCTCCCTTTCTCCATGAAAGGCCCCAAGCTCAGTGTTCTGCTACAGGGAGGTGTCTGGAGCATGTGAGTGGGCTCTCAGCTCCCCACACCAGAGTGCAGTGCAGAAGCAGTGATGGCTACTGCAAAGTCTGGGTTGTAGGGAGTCTGCTGTCACTTCACAGCCTGAGGGACAGAAGGATCCCAGTCCTCCACGCCCAGCCCAGCTAGTTGGCCTCAGCACAAGGGGGAAGATTTTTGCCATTATTCAGGAAACTATTGATCCTAAAAGATCAAGTAAGGAGTTGGTGGATATTTCTTTCATTGATTTTTGACCTAGAACTTAGGCACAAACATTTGTGAGCACTTCTTACCACGCCCAAGGGAAGAGGGGTGCAGTTTGCATGGGGAAGCCCTGGCATTCCGAGCGCCTCAGATTCCCAGTGTGAGTATAGCAGCTTTTCCCATGAATGCTCAATGGCTGATTCTTCCAAGATGATTGCACCCACAATACCTAAAGTCATTGCTCTCGATTGAGAACCCAGGAGCGTTTTAGATCTGTTACCTAGTCTGGTTCCATTTGTTACTCCAAATGCCTTTTCTTTTAAGAAACCGGGGTGTATTATAAATACAGACTGAGAATTTGCACTTTTTTCTGTAGTATTTCTGTATGGATTACTATGTGGATTTAGCTGAATGAAGTGTTGTAACTAATAAAGCATTCTCTTCGTAGTAGCAAATCTGTGTGATTCTTTGGTGTTTATTGGAGCGTTTCTTTAATGCTGCGTGTGAATCAGTGTTGAATAATATGTGTTATTGAGGAATGCTTTTTAACTGATCAAGGGGGAAAATTGTCATGTAAACAATTCCTAAATATTTGACCAGCTCCAATCTAAGATACAATAGACAAGATTATTTACAGTGGTGAAAACAGAATTTATTCTCGATACATCTGTTTTGTAATAATGGAGGTAATTTTAAAAGCTTTGGTACTTGTTACCAAGCAAACAAACATGCACATAACAGACATAGTTGACTTTCCAAAAAAAAAGGTGGGCTGAAATGAAGAGCACATACTCTATCATTTCCTGGTTCAGATCTAAGACTGGAATAGCTTGTAATGTGAAGTGGTAGAAACCCCTATCAGTGGAGTCATTTTACGGTAGGCTGGACAAAGCCCTGCAAAAGCATAGGGAACAGGGAGCTGGATTAGATAGCATGATGGGTAAAATTGTGTCCAACTCCCACTGAAATTCAGTGAGACTTAAGCATGTTTGAAAATTTTTCCCAGCAGGGGTCTTCCATTTCTGCCTTCTGATTTTAGTTTAAACTGGAAGGCAGTGGAAAATTAACACAATGTCTTATTCTCAACCCAAGGGGAGGGTTTAGTGATCTTAAGCATCAGGTTTGAAATATTTAGATTCCCGGGATCAACTGGTTCAAATCCCAACAGGATCTAATCAACACATCCTCCCCTCTGATCAAGGTAAAACCTGTTCTGTGAAGTTTAACATAGTAGGGTATTTCATAAGAGACTGTAAATTGAGGTCTTGGGATGGTAGTTTGCCATGGCACTTCTTCGCAAATGAAAACATTTTGGAAGGCTTCTGGGCACTACTGAAATACAGGCAAGAATCAGGAGGTTTCATTGTGCTAAGCACTGCATGCACCCAATGAAGACCGACCCTGCCCCACAGAGCTTGCATACCAAATAGGGAAAGGATTTGCCTATTATTCTCGACTGAGTCTTCCTCCCTTCCACTGCTGCATAGCACGACGTAGCCAGTTGTTTGATTACACTCACAGTTCACTCGTTAAAATGTTGAAGAGTCCAAATAATCAAATATATTGTACTGTTTTGTCTTGAGCTAATACAAAAAGGTGACACACATACTCTCCTTCTGGGAAGCAAATCCTTGCAGTGTTTCTTACCTAGAAGGTGTACTTTGGAAATACGCATTTAAACTAGCTATATTTATGGTATGGTTTGACAAGTTACAAAATTCCTGATACCTCCCTTAAAATCCAACCCGCCAGTTCATAACAGTCCCTTGTCTTGTTTTGTTCTGCACTTTCCTAATCTCTTTTGGATACTACATTCCAGATACTGGTCTGCAAATGTACCTCCCTCGCTTGTACGGAGGCAGAGCACTGATGTTTTGCCTTGTCGGACAAGTTTCCTGTTTTCTAATGCCAAAGCTGACTTCAGCTTTGCACAGTATTGAGGGATACTTGACACGGGTGAACAGAATTGTAGGGAGAGCGTAATACATTGTTAGCATAACTTCCCAACACTTTTTTGTATATTAATGTGGCGTATACCACCCTAATATATGTATTGGCTAACGCACATAGTGTGCTAGAAGGGTCTTAATTTTTTGTGATGAAATGATTTTTGTCACCCTCTGGGATGAGCCGAATGCTATAATAAATGTAAGACTATCACATACAAAGCTTATCACCTTGACCAAAAGCAAAGCAGCGATCCAGGAGTATCGTCACATCTGAGCCTCGTCTAGTGAGAACCCTTCTGCCCATTGTGATCTGCGTTCTCTGCTTCTCTCTTGCACCAGTTGTAATGAGCTGAACTTGAATTAGCAGGAAGCATTTCAGTCAACACCAGAGAGACGGATGTTGAGAAACATTTAAAGAGGAGCGACAAATGCTTTAGGGGCTGAAGGGCTGCGATGAGCAAGAAAGAGCAGAACCACTGTGTGTATAAAGATGTTTGTTTCTTCCCAATCAGATGCAATCATATGTGGGGGCAGGGGAGGGAGAAAACTGATTGGATCCTCTGCCCTGAGTTCCTGAAGGTAAATTGTAAGGTCTCATGGCAGCAGATTAGCAGCTGTTTACTGGGAGATGGAAGGCAGGATGATCTCCTAGAAGAAGGCAGGATAGCGGTCAGGGCACTGGGACTTAGGTTTTGAACTCAGGGCTCCCATCACCCTAAACTTTCCTTAATGACCATGGGAGAGTCACTTAATCTTTCTGTGCCTCAGTTTCCCTTCTGTGAAGTGAGGCTGATACTGAACTACCTTAGAAGCCACTGTTCTTTTTTTGGGGGGGTGGGGAGGGGAAGGAGGAGGAATACCTAAAAGCAGAAACTTTTCTCTGGGAAGCTGGATGTTTTAATTTTTTATGGCAAATGCTTGACGCTGCTCCAAGAGCTGGAATGTTCGAACGAGGCCCTGGGGTTGGGGCCAGGTGGGTGGGCCGAGTGCAGGCGAGGTGATGAATACAATTTGTCATGTGGTTCCACTAGTGATCACACAGATCATAAGCCACCCCGCAGGCACTAGCCCCCATAACATTGGTACAGACCAGGATGAGGGCACAAGTGGCTGAAAGAAACATCCTCTGGGGCTTTGGAGTTTGAAAACCCTCCAGCTGTGGTAGGTGGAGAGGCTTTGGTGGAAGCAATGAGAAACAGAAGAGCAGGGTGAAAATGAAACCACCTCTGTCCTTCTAGGGATGAGGGCTACATCCATAAGGTGATGTAGTTACTAGAGCTTGTAGTTCATGCTTCTCTTCACTGCTTGGAGCCTTTTTGACTCTGAGCGGAGCTGATTTGCTTTACGGCCAGGCTGGGCCCCAGAGTTGTAGCCAGGCTGCACTCCCCCTCCCCACCTCCCCCGTCCTCTCCCCACACTCCATGCTCTGCAGGCTGGAGTGAAGCGACTGATCGTGTGATTGCCGAGTGGGGCTGCGTCCTGCTTTGGCTGAGGTGACAGGAAAGTAGTTTTGAGTTGTCCCAGCATTCCAACCATAGCTCTTGCAGTCCCCCATCCTCTGGGCAAGCACACCCCCTTATTCCATGGGCTTGACCTCTGCCTCGGGGTTAGGCTCCTGTTCAAAGATGGGCTGCTCATCACTGCCACCCCATACTCCAACCCACACGGAAAGGCTGCTCAAATATATCTGCTTGCTTCATTGTGGCAACGTGCTACTCTGGGCTGTGAGGCCCTGCGTGACCTAGCTAGTCAACCTCTCAGCTCTTCTCTCTGTCCTCCTATCCCCACACACCCCTCTTCTCTGGCCTGCTACATCCGGAAGCCCCGGCTGGGCCCTGTCTGCCAGGCCTCCATCAAATCCTTCCTTAAACACTGCTCCTGGGGGGAAGGGGGCCTGCTCCTCTCTTCAGATTCTCTTTAAAGCTTGAGAGGCCTCACCTCTTCTGGATGAGGCCACGCCCCCCTCAGGACTCAGGCAGTACCGGTAAGTCCTGTAAGCTACTTTCACCCCTGCCCTTAAGATTGCGTGTACATGTCAGTAATTTAACTCCATCTTAATTATATAACAAGCTATCGTGTTCAGGGTGGTGACTGAAACTGAAGAACATGTGATAAGGACAGCACCCATGCTGCTGACTTTGATTTGCCTTTACAAGCTATCCCCACTTCTGCAGCATCAGGTCCTGGGCCACCAGACCTAGTCGTCAGAGCAAGGACCCAGAGTCATGAGCCTGGGTGGTGGGTATTACAGGCCGGAGGAGGCTAAGCCTTCCCAAACACAGACGAGATCTTGTTCCCACAAATACACGCAGAGCTGCTTATACACCTGTCTCATCCCACCATCAGCTACGCATGTTCCGCTGGGCCCCTGCCCTGTCATGTGTCCATTTAGACTCCAAGTGCCTCAGGACAAGGACCGTTGGCACGTTCAGTGGTGAAGTGCCATTTACAGCTTGAGAGAAGCATTCCAGTAACCATGGAACCCTGTGAGACCGAGTCTGGTTTCATTGTTACCAGTGTAAACAGGGCAATTCCAGTAAGCTTAACTCACCACTGCCAATGAGATCCGAATGCAACCCTGCACCTTGCGCTAATGTTACGCTAGGGTTTCGGGTAATCGCTGTAATGCTGATGTGCTTTCAAAGGGGAAGACAGACACAAGTGCAAGAATTCTCTAGAGCACGGCCGGCTCTACCATTTTTGGCGCCCCAAGCAAAAAAAAAAGCTGCCCGTAGCGTGCTGGCCGGAATACCGCCCCTTAGCATGTGCCGCCCTAGGCAGGTGTTTCCTCCACTGGTGCCCGGAACCGGCCCTGCTCTAGAGGCAGGTCCTGGATATTCATAGCTTCCACCGCCAGGGGATCATTGTGATCATCTAGTCAGATCTCTATATCACAGCCCAGAGACTTCCCCCAAAGAAGGGCTAGAGCAAATCTTCTAGAAAAATGTAAAGTCTTGAATTAAAAATGGTTAGTGATGGGGAATCCACTGTACCAAGGGCTAGTTACCCTCACTTCGAAATGTACACCTTCTTTTCCGTCTGAAACTGAAGTGCATGTTACAGCTGCTGGCTCAGTCCTTGGCAGGGCTGGCTCACTCCCCCAGCCTCAGTAAAGTGACTTTTCAGCCCCTCCCTTAACATCCTCACAATTGCACTGTTTAAGGATCCCATGTTGGCAAAAGTCTCTTTATGCCAATGGTGTATGTTGTTCGCGTTACAGCTGCGGCTGGAATCGCTGCTGCAGATTGGGCCCCGAGTGTGTTAGACGCTGTAATGTGACAGTCACTGCCCCAGGAGGCTTACAGTCGTAATAGGCAAGACAGAACAGGGTGGGTCCCCCCCAGGGAAGCAAGTGGTAGAGCCAGACACAGAACCCAGGTCGGCTGAGGCCTAGTTCTCTACTCACTGGATAACACTGCCTATGCCAAAGTCTGAGGTGGATAAACTGGCCAACTTGCTCAAAAAGGTTATGAACCATTGAAAGTTAGAGTAGCCAGAGGTGGATTAAAAGCCTTGTTGGTCTTTTCATAATTCATTTGAAAATACTGTAGAAGGCAGAAAAAGTAACCGCGTCCTGTTTTTTATGTAGCATAGGAATAAGGGACACTTCACAGGAGGACAAGCCTGCTTAGTCTGGTAATTTGTTGGAAGAAAAGGGGTCTCCTCTATCAGTCTACCAAATTACCTGTCTCGCTCCTTTGTCTTGGTGACAGGTTTCAGCGTGGTAGCTCCTACGGCCAGGTGTGACACCATCTGAGATTCAGTACATGAGCAGAGTTCAGCTGCTGCAGGAGGAACTCAGACGTGTCCATTTCCAGCTGATCAAACATCTGTACATGCCCCATGAAAATCCAACCTGGTGCAAAAGCATGAAGGACCCCTAGGAAGAACAAAAGCTTGTATCTGGCCTTTACTGGGGCACGTTTTGCATTTCCTCGCCTTTACCATGACAAAGAGCAATGTCTTATTCCCAGAGGAAGAAAGAGTCCAAAAAAGCCCCCTGAGAAACTGAGGGATTTAGGAAAAGGCCCAAACATGGTATCACTTAGCTCTTTCCTCTAATCAAAGCTTTACAACCTTCTCCAGTGGGATTTTTTTAAATGTATCCAACGTCCCCATCCTGGCGGCAAAGTCAGGAGGAAGTGAAGGGTAGGGGTGGCAAACATTTCATTACACTAACAGCTAATGCAAGGTTTAGTTTCTTGCAAGCCTGGATGTAAGTTAAAGGAATATAGTTCAACAAATGCCAGTGACACAATCAAGGGCATTCTTTTTAAAAGGGGAGCTAGTATAAATAGGAAGGGAAAGGGTGGCTTTTTCTTGTTGTTGTGTTGTTATTGCTAATTTCCACTGGAGCCAGTTCATTAAACGTCCGTTTGTGGTATAATGAATGCAAACCTTAAAGGTCTGCCAAAAGGAGATGGGACAGTCAATACATGCCCCCAAGAAGCTCACCGGGTTCAGGGTTTGCGGGAAACTGCAGCCCAAGGTTTCTCTGGGGTTACTTGAACGAAATGATTTTTATTTTGTGCATTTCACCTGGTCTCTCAGGAGTGATCCCGGCTATGTCAGCACGGGAGCTGGGCCCGTGCGTCCCAGACACGCGCTAGGGCTGCCCGAGCGGATGTGTTCAAAATCCCGTGGCCCCAGTAGCACGGGCGACAGCTCAGTCTAGCCACCCCTGTGCATGCCCAGGGCATCAGGCACAATTGGACTCACACACCAAGCCCAAGCTGCCGCCTGTGCGTGCTCATCGCCATAGCATCTGGGCCCATTGTAGTCAGCTCATTGTACAGATAGGAGCAGGGCGAACAACTCCCCTCATGCGCTCTGAAAGCAGGTCTCTGGTCCCTAACTCAGGGGCTGGGTGCCAGGGCAGCGTTCAGGGGGCTGCTGGTGTTACTGACATGACTACAGGCCACGAAGCCTCACATGTAAACACCAGAGCCAACATTTGCAGAAGTGGCCATTGACCTTATGACCATGTTTATTACGGTAGTGCCTAGCGACCAGCCAAGAGCCAAGCCCTATTGTGCCAGGCGCAGTAAAACAAAGCGTAGGAGACAGTCCCTGCCCCAATGAGTTTACAATCTAAATAGACAGGCTAGATAAAAGGCGGAGAAAGGGTTAGAGCTCCCGGCAGGGTGAACAAAGCAATGATGGCAAATACTGGAGTGCCATGGGGGTGGGGAGGCGAGTGAGGGACTTTGGGGGAGGGGCTCAGGGCAAGGCAGAAGAGGTGGGGGAGGACAGTATCAGGGTTAGGTGTGGCATGAGGTTAAGAGGACGAGACAAAGGCCTAAAGGATGTTGCAGCAAACAGCCAATCAGTCCAGGGCAGAGGAAGTCCAGGCAAAACTGCGGAAGGTATTATCAGGGTCTGTCAGGTCCGGCCTAAGCCGCTTCTGCCGCTGCTCTGAAGAGTCAGGGCTCGTCTGCACTCACAGACTGTAGCAGAGTGCAGACGGCTACCTGTGCCAACGGGAGAGCTGCTCTTGTCAGCGTAGGGATTCCACCTGCCCCAGAGACGGTAGGTCTGTCGGCAGGAGACGCTGTCCCAGGCCCAGTGACGTAGCGCTGTCTACACTAGGGGTTAGGTCAGTATAATGACGGGCTTTTCCACAGCCCGGAGCAACGTCGTTCTACCCACGTAAGTAGGAGGTGTAGACCAGGGCTCAGTCTCTGGCTGGCTCCTAACAACCAATGTAATCACGTTGTTAATGCCTCGCTTTCAAAGGGCACAGCTCAAAGCGGCAAAGTCATTTCTGTCATAGACATTCCCAACTGGAAACCTCCCGGCGTGGTGTTCTGCACGCTCAGAGAGCCAGAGCTCACCTAACCCACGCACTTTGTGTGGAGTCTCCCCATGAGCTCGTTGTACCCGGGTTCAGGAAAAAAGTGAGACCCGAGGAAGCCAATTTCCAAAACCATCTGGTTTTGTTTCCAAAATAATTGCAAATGCCCGACGCCCCCACAGCTCAGGAAATGCAAAGCCCTCCTACACGCTAGTTTGGATCCTCTGGTGTTTTTACTGAAGCTAAATATTTAGCAGATGTTTTTCTTCCTCATTAAACACAAGTCTCTGACACGAACTTAACTATGGCTTTGCGACCACTCCACTCTCATCAAAACCAGGCACAGCACAGGGCAATGGTTTAGGTCTGGAAAGATGCCTGGTGAGCACAAGAAGCTTAGAAGGAACTGATTATACAGGGAGATGTGAAAGAGGAGAGGAGTTGTCCAAGAGACGGTGAGGGATTCAGAGTGAGTCAAGCCCAGAGGGCAGTGAGGACCTGAGCTGGGTCCATGGGCAGCACCATGGCAGATGGAGTTCAGTGCTGATCCATGAAAAGGAACACACGTTGGAAGGGAAAGTTTGAACTATTCAGACACTACTTGACCCTGCCTTTCTCCACTGTAATAACAGAGCTAATTTAGACTCAATTGAGAGTCTTGTTACATACTGCAGAGCAGAAATCACTGATACCTAGGTCTAAGTATTAGTCCTGCTTTGGGACAGTGTCTCTGATGCAAGAGAGAGCTGTGTTAATTAGGGGGCCCTGAAAACATTTGGATGTGGCCAGCAGGGTGGCTGGTGGAGAGGTGGGGCCAGCAGGGTGGCTGGCGGAGTATGAAAGAGTAGAGGCCCACAGAGAGGGGCGGCGAGTGAGTACCCAAGCAGCGGAGTGAGTAAGATGCCTCCTTACCCTCTCTCCAGGATGGGGGGTGAATTCTGCAGATGCACCGTCCCAGGATAACAACTATGAGTGACAGAGGGTCCTGTGGCACCTTTGAGACTAACAGAAGTACTGGGAGCATAAGCTTTCGTGGGTAAGAACCTCACTTCTTCAGATGCAAGTGAGGGGAACTATGAGTGGGATGCAGAGAAGCGATGCTAAAGGGACTTTTGGGTTGCTGGATTTAAGAACCTGAGGGGAAAGGACACTGCCTAACTTACTTGGTGGTGGGTCTTTTGATCATGGTTTATGTTTATAAACCCTGTTTGCGGTGTTTCCCCAAATTAATGCCACATTATTTCCCTCCTTTTATTAATTTTTTTTTGCTATACTCAGACTCTGTGCTTGCAAGAGGGGAAGTTTTGCCTCTCAGAGGTGCCCAGGGGCTGGTGTGTAATTGTCCCAGGTCACTTGGTGGCGGCTTGAGCCGGTTTTGTGTTGTACGGTTGAAAAGGAACCCCTAGATACTGAACCCGGCCCTTGTTACTACCAACTCTGACTGGCAGAAGGGTTACAAAGGAAATAAAAGTGATGGCCTTTCCCCCCCCCTCCCAGTCTTCCAGCAAGATGGTGACTGACCCTCTTCTCAGCCAGGATCTCTCGCAGAGGCCCAAAGGTGCTGGTATCTTCTTGGGTGAAAGAGTTGACTTGCGATTCTCTGCCCCCTTTCTTTTATACTTCAGTGAATCTTTGAAGTGGATTCTTCTGCGGGTGACCCTTCAAAGCCAAGTTTATTCAAGCAGTGAAGAAGGCACATGGAGTCTTGGGATGAAGGAGCCCCGTGCTCGGTACACACACGTTTCTATGTTTGGGATAGGCCTGTTTAATAACTTTTGCCTAGGCAGGGCTGGATGGGTTTTGAACATGTGCTAATAACATCATACAGGGGGAATTCATAACTTTACGCATACTGTTGCCAGGGCTGCCGAGAGCGGGTTCAAGTCCCGGTGAAAAAAATTTTTCGGGCACCCCAGCAAGGGCGGACCGGCTAAACAGGGCCGATGAGGGCCGGGGAAGCCGGGCCCCGGTAATTTGTACCAGCTTCCCCCCCCCCCTCGTTGGCCCTGCTGTTGCTAAGTACATATCACCACAATGTCATTGACCAGGGAATTATTCGTTCCAGATGATCCCACACAAGGCATATTTTGTACAAAGATGAATACACTAGCGTGCAAGGTGTGAAGATGGGGGAACTTTGCGTCACACCCTCAGCTCTTGCCATCCCAGGACTACATCAGACTCTGTAGTTTTCGCTGCTTTTTCAAAACTTGATTCTTCTGCCCTAACCCCCGTGTCCTCACTGCAGTATTGGCTCCCTGGGTCTCGAGACAGCTTGAAACGACCGCTCGGAGGGGGCTGAAATGCCTCATGCTCTTCAGTAGGGTGTTAACACCAAGGCCCATCACTCTGGGTGCGCCACTCAAGCAGGCACACCCTAGTTGTTGGAGTAAGTATGGAGAGCCTGTCTGTCACTGTCCATCCGTCTCCGGGGGCAGGTGGGTGAAGGGACCCGTGTTGCTGTCCCTGTCTCTCTGGTGGGGAAAGAGAACCTCTGCTGCTCATTTCCGAGGAACGGGGACCCCATGCTGCAGCGGTGCCCGCCCCTCCTTGGGCAGGAGAGACCATTTCCTAATGTCAGCCACGTGCCGCCTGGGACCGAGGCATGGGGGCAAACCACAGGCGCAGCTTGGGCAGCCCTCCATCAAATCACAGCGTATCCAGGGCCCTGGATTGCCTGAATCTGGCCCTGCCCACAGCTGGCAACTCAGCTCCGGGTGAGAACGAAATTTCAACCCAATATTCATTTACCATTGACAAAGTAATGAAGGCAACTAATAGATGTGAGAGGGAGAGTGCTCACCCCACCCCAGTGCAAAGCATCTCTTTCTCCTGAACAGATACACAAACAGCCAGAGGGGGGCAGTGCGATCTAGACAGAGAGGGGGCTGAGCTACAGGCCTAGAGCCCAGGAATACCCCAGACTTTGAGGTGAAAGCTAAAAATCAGGATTTGGTTCCTAATGATGCCTGCATCCATCTCTAGGCCAACTGGCTAGCGGAGCGAGACCTGTTCTATCATCAGTGGGATCTAAAGCAAACCCTGAAAGATTAGGAAGTTTCTAAGGAACTGAATAAATGTTATGAGCTTTGGGCCTAGGCCCGTTTTGGCAGAAGTCAATAGCAGTTTTGATAGTGATGATGGTGAGTAATGGTAATAAGAAACATGATTATTTTGGTAGTGCCTAAGGGCAACCAAGAACGGGGCCCCATTCTGCTAGGGACCTGAATGCTCCAGAGGAAGCAAGCTGGCTGGAAATTACTCTGTGCTGAGTGACTTCTTACTTAGAATGACTAATGGGGAACGTGGCACAATGGAAATGTGTAAAACACACCTGCAGGCTTTCCTGTCTTCAGAAACATTTTGATTTAACATTATCAACTGAGCCAAAAGGAAGATGATACAAAGTTTGTGGGGTCACTAGGTCTCTGGGAATAGGGTAAGCTCTGATACCTCTGGGCCAACGCAGGAGAGACAGGGTACCAAGAGAGACTGTCCCGGCAGAGGCAGCAATCTGTAGGAAAAGATGTAGGAACAGATCCTCTCTTGGACATATTTACCTGTAATTACCCAAGGTGGTCACTGGGTGTCACTACAACCCCAGAAAATGTACAAGTGTAACTGGTCTAATATTAGCAAAAAGGAGGCGGAGGAGTACTTGTGGCACCTTAGGCTATGTCTACACTACTGGCCGGATCGGCGGGCAGCGATCGATCCAGTGGGGGCTGATTTATCGTGTCTAGATAAATCGACCCCTGAGCGCTCTCCCGTCGACTCCTGTACTCCAGTGCCGTGAGAGGTGCAGGCGGAGTCTACGGGGGAGTGGCAGCAGTCGACTCACCGCGGTGAAGACACCGCAGTAAGTTGATCTAAGTACGTCGACTTCAGCTACGTTATTCACGTAGCTGAAGTTGCATAACTTAGATCGATTCCCCCCCGTGTAGACCAGGCCACCCCATACTCTAACTCACCCTGAAAGGCTGCTCAAATATATCTGCTTGCTTCATTGTGGCAACATGCTACTCTGGGCTGTGAGGCCCTGCGTGACCTAGCTAGTCAACCTCTCAGCTCTTCTCTCTGTCCTCCTATCCCCACACACCCCTTCTCTGGCCTGCTACATCTGGAAGCCCCGTCTGGGCCCCGTCTGCCAGGCCTCCATCAAATCCTTCCTTAAACACCGCTCCTGTGGGGAAGGGGGCCTGCTCCTCTCCTCAGAGGAGCATTATCAACATAGACAAGATACTGTTCCTGCAAATACACGCAGAGCTGCTTATACACCTGCTTCATCCCACCATCAGCCACGCATGTTCTGCTGGGCCCCTGCCCTGTCACATGTCCATTTAGACTGCAAGTGCCTCAGGACAAGGACCGTGGGCACGTTCAGTGGTGAAGTGCCATTTACAGCTTGAGAGAAGCATTCCAATAACCATGGAACCCTGTGAGACGGAGTCTGGTTTCATTGTTACCAGTGTAAACAGGGCAATTCCAGTAAGCTTAACTCACCACTGCCAATGAGATCCGAACGCAACCCTGCACCTTGCGCTAATGTTACACTAGGGTTTCGGGTAATTGCAATAATGCTGATGTGCTTTCAAAGGGTAAGACACAAGTGCAAGGATTCTCTAGAAACAACGCCTGGCTATTCATAGCTTCCAAGGCCATGAGGGATCATTGTGATTGTCTAGTCTGATCTGTATATCACAGGCCAGAGACTTCCCCCAAAGAATGGCTAGAGCAAATTTTAGAATAACAAAATCTTGATTTAAAAATGGTTAGTGATGGGGAATCCACTGTGACCTTGGTACATTGTTCCAGGGCCTAGTTACCCTCACTTCGAAATGTACACCTTATTTTCAGTCTGAAACTGAAGTGCATGTTACAGCTGCTGGCTCAGGCCTTGGCAGGGCTGGCTCACTCCCCCAGCCTCAGAGAAACTGACTTTTCAGCCCATCGTAGGACCTAATCACATCAGCCACAGAATCAGGGGTTCGTTCACCTGCACTGCTACCAATGTGATATATGCCATCATGTGCCAGCAATGCCCCTCTGCCATGTACATTGGTCAAACCGCACAGTCTCTACACAAAAGAATTAATGGACACAGATCAGACGTCAAGATCTAGAACATTCTAATACAGACCTAAAAGTGGTAATTCTTCAACAAAAAAACTTTAAAAACAGACTCCAACGAGAAACTGCAGAACTAGAATTAATTTGCAAACTGGAGACCATTAAATTAGGCTTGAATAAAGACTGGGAGTGGCTGGGTCATTACACAAAGTAAAACCTATTTCCCCATGCTAATTTCCCCCCCACTGTTACTCACACCTTTTTGTCAACTGTTTGAAATGGGCCATCCTGATTATCACTACAAAAGTTTGTTTTTCTCCTGCTGATAATAGCCCACCTTAATTGATTACTCTTGTTACAGTTGGTATGGCAACCCCCATTTTTTCATGTTCTCTGTATATTAATATCTTCCTGCTGTATTTTCCACTGCATGCATCCGATGAAGTGGGTTTTAGTCCTCGAAAGCTTATGCCCAAACAAATTTGTTAGTCTCTAAGGTGCCACAAGTACTCCTTGTTCTTTTTGCGGATACGGACTAACACGGCTACTACTCTGAAACCTGCTCTAATATTGCACCGTCTGGAGCAGCTACTCTAGCCCGCTCACCGCTCCCACCGGCCGCCTGCTCACCAGCCGTCCGCTCGCCGCTCCCACCGGCCACCTGCTCACCAGCTGCCCGCTCGCCGCTCCCATCGGCCGCTCATCAATCACCTGCTGCTGCCACCTGCCTCTCTGCTGTGACCCTGCAGATCAGTCTTTTAGTGATTGTCAGCTCTTCGTGATTTTTTAGCTCTTAGCAGGCTGGGCAGAACCATGGTCCCACCACAAGTGATTTCAACTCTGGTTGAACATTTAAATGAAGCCTATTTAGCGTTATCTTTGAGCAGTGGGGAGGACAGTTAAACCAGACCGGGGACCTTTAGGGAGCATCCACTACCCCTGCATCACCGGCCAAAGTGGATCACGTTGAGGACCACAGCTCTAGCTGCTGGAGATCTAGGCAGAGTAGGTGTGTTCATGTACATAAAGTCTCTCCCCCTCCCAGCTAGCGGTCAGGGGAGACCTCATTCAGACCCTGCTTACATGTGTATTAAAGAAAGGGGCACATTTGCAGAACACTTTTTCCTTGAAGGGGTGGGGGAGTGTCTTTACTTTGAGTTGTGCCTTAAATGTGTATTTCTAACTTCTCTCCGATCATATTCTTTTTGTTCATGTGAGCCCCGTTCAGATCTGAGCCGCAAGCAAAGAGAACTTGTCATAGCCACCTTGTTAAAGACTCACTAACATAACACCAGCGTGATTACAATTTTTTCCCCTACTACAGCCACTAGAGGGCTCCAGCCATCTCTCCTGAGATCACTTCCTGTCCCTGCTAAAGGCCTAGTTCCATCTCCAGATCAGTGGTACATAGTAGTAGAGAATATACCGAAATACAGAAAACTATAATGACACCATGGGTGTGTGTAATAGTTCATTACCTCTGGGGCACCTGGCATTGGCCACTGTCAGAAGACAGGATACTGGGCTAGACAGACCTTTGGTCTGACCCAATGTGGTCATTATCCACTCAACTGTAGGTAAAAGTTTTTTCAGAGAGAAGTGTGTTTTTTTTCCCCAGCAGACAGTGTCCTTTTAATTGTCACCTCGGCGTGTCTCTTGCCAAAGCTGCCCTGGGAGGGCCCTGGAAAGAACCCTGACAATGCAGCTCTGGAACTCCCCGTGACAATAGGATATATTGGCCACCCGGCTGGTGTCCAAAACACAAAGTACATCCATCAAAATACCCCTCTAGTGCTGCCCCTTCTCCCAGTTGATGACAGCATTCCTGTTGTGACCCCATGGACTGGGCGCTCCATAGGGCAAAGCACTGGGGCCCCATAGTGAGATACATCACTGAGTGTTTAATTGCCCATGCCTGCACCCTACGAGCAGTTGCATAGAACTCCCTTTAGGCCTGACCTAGCCTGCAGTGGGCACTGTGCAAAATTATTTGGATCTTCTGAAGCCAAGTTCTCCTGGGGTTCTTCCAGAGTCCAGGGATCTGGCTGGATGTCCCCAAGGCGTTATGGTTCCTATGGGCTTTCAGTGGCACATCCAAAGCACAACCACTGGTTCTGAGGGCAGGCACCCCAGTAGCTACAGAATTACTTCTGCTCTCAAGAATGAATTTCTCAGTGAAGAGTTGAGATGAGGTTTCCTAGCCCTGGGTGGTTGTTTAACGACCATTTGCCTGTTTATCTTTATTTATTGCCCCGCTTCCCCTAAAACAGTTCTGCTGATGAGGTTTCACATCTCTCATCGAGCCTCCTGGCTCTCTTGGATTCCCCCTTGTTCTGGATTTTACTGGGTTTTTCTGCAGCATCTTGGATTCCCCCTTGTTGTTGGGTCTGCTTCACTCCCTGTGCTCAGTGCTCAGCCGTGATCTAGTTTGCATGGGCTAGGTAATAAGGAGCACGTGTGTCACTGCTGCCTTCTACTCTCAGGCTGAAGGAGAGACAGCTTCTGGGAGAAGGACTCAGAGAGGGGAATCTAGCATTTGGATCTGTTAGGGCCAGACTGGATCTAGTCTCCAGTGGGATGTTCCATACCTGGGGACCTGCTCCTATAGCCCCCTCACTGCCCTCTGGCTATTGTGGGGTGTCATGTCTAACTTAACACCTGATCCTGCAGCCCTTGCTCACGGGAGTGGCCTCACTGAAATCATGAATAGTGGGATTGGGCCCTTGAAGTGAAGCATCTTGGGGCAGGGCGCGATCACGCCGAGGCGGTAAGTGCCACGCACACCTCTGGGGCTGGACTACACTAACAATGCTACAAGGGAAGCAGTGAAAGCTCAGGTCTCCTCTTAATGGCTGCAGCAGATAACGTTGACGGGCCCGGGTGGGGATGCTTCCAAAGTGCATGGAGCGGGGGTCCTGGGCTGCTCTCAGGCGAGGCTTCTTTCCACCGTGACCATGTGAAAACCAGCCACCTTCCAGGCCCTTCTCCTCCAGCGTGGCTCCGGATTGGGCCGTGTCCCCACTGCCCTTCATGCCCATCTTTCCAGCACGTGCGGTTACCTGGACCAGGGAAAGGGGGAGCTTGGAGGACTCTGCCGTTCAGCTGAAAGACAGCTCAGGGTGCCACTCGGAGCCCCACAGGTGTGGGAAGTGTCACACTGCAGCGGGCTGGAGGCAGAGCCCAGGGTTGGATTGAGGCCGTATTATTTTTAAATGAATTATAAATGCCTGGGTCAACCCCGGCCAGCGTGTCCCCTCCCTCTCGCTCAGCTTTGCCGTGGCCCGATTCGAGGCGGAGTTTCAAAAGAGCTGAGACTTTCCCTTTAGATTTTACTGGCAGGCTCCAGGAATGGCCCTTAGTCTGGTCCCCCGTGGTGCTTTGGGGTCTGATCCTGCTGCTCATACCTCTACCTGTGTGGATTGAGCTGATACTCCCACACGCCAGTGGAGAGCAAGGAGTCACAGTGATGGTTTTTCCTCCTGCATTCGCCAGACGACTAGCAAATGGCTCCGTCAGCCTGTAGTGATGCAGTGAGCGTAACCCTGCCTTCCTGAGCTGGGAGCAGAGCCCGACCCCCGGAGCCCCACTCCAGCCAAGGGGAGCAGTTCCTGCTCATCACCATTCAGGTTCTGCCACTGGAGAACCACAACACTGGAGATTGTAATCTCCCTTTGCCAGCGGGGTCGGAAAGGGCAGCTCCCCTCGAGCTCTCTCCAGCTCCCTGTGTCCTCTGTAGGGGGAAGATGTGCTTTGAAATGCCGC
The DNA here is from genome assembly GCF_027887155.1 of Malaclemys terrapin pileata. Lineage (NCBI taxonomy): Eukaryota > Metazoa > Chordata > Testudines > Emydidae > Malaclemys > Malaclemys terrapin. The sequence goes on from NC_071505.1 coordinate 342,812,682, forward strand.
ACGCCTGATTTAGTTAATGAAATAATCCCTTCAGTTGTTCCATTTCCAGTGACTCTAAAATCACTGAGGGAAATCTGCTTTAGCAGATGAGCAATTATATTTGCACAGGGCATTTTACGGAGCACGGCTTTCAGCTCCCCTCTCCATCAGCACTGGGGCCAGCAGCCACGCTGCCAAACTGGGTGCTGTCGTGTGGCGGGAGAGGGGACTTGCCTGGTGGGTCTGAATTAATAGCAGGAGTGTGGAGGCCAACTGGGAAAAGGACGGCTCTGTTAAAAACCTGTGTTCAACTATCTGCATCGGAAAGAGCAGAAATCGTCAGGGGTTTCTTATATTGAATGACAGTACATTCAGCCAATGAAATGTAAGATGGAAGCTTTACATCATCAGCGCAACTTACAATAAATAACCACACCTCGCTCTTATATCAGACTCTTCTTCCTTAGATCTCACAGTGCTTTACAAAGAATGCCAGTACCATTCTCCCCATTTTACAGAGTGGAAAACTGAGGCATAGGGAAAGAAGTGATTTGCCCACGGACAACAGCAGGCTAGAGCCAGGCACTGAATCCAAATCTCCTCTGTCCTAGTCTAGTGCTGGATCCACTAGGCTTTACTACATACCGGTTGGTTAGTGATCTAAGGACAGACACTGGTATTTAACCATGTCTGAGCTCTCACTAACCTTTTTATGGATCACCTAATACACAGTGCTGTCCAATTACTGCAATAAAAGTAACCTGCAGGCAGGGAGCAATTTCGGCCCTGCCTGAACTCTTATATAATTCTTGACATCTGATTTGTGGAAGGAGAATCCCTCACTCTCACAGACCTTGGGAGGCAGGCCAGTCCTCGCTTACAGACAGACCCCCAACCTGAAGCAAATACTCACCAGCAACCACATACAACACGACAAAAACACTAACCCAGGAACCTATCCTTGCAACAAAGCCCGTTGCCAACTCTGTCCACATAGCTATTCAAGGGACACCATCATAAGACCTAATCACATCAGCCATACCATCAGGGGCTCGTTCACCTGCACATCTACCAATGTGATATATGCCATCATGTGCCAGCAATGCCCCTCTGCCATGTACATTGGCCAAACTGGACAGTCTCTATGCAAAAGAATAAATGGACACAAATCAGACGTCAAGAATTATAACATTCAAAAACCAGTCGGAGAACACTTCAACCTCCCTGTACACTCAATTACAGATCTCAAAGTCTCAATTCTTCAACAAAAAAACTTCAAAACCAGACTCCAACGAGAAACTGCAGAATTGGAATTAATTTGCAAACTGGACACCATTAAATTAGGCTTGAATAAAAGACTGGGAGTGGCTGGGTCATTACACAAAGTAAAACCTATTTCTCCATGCTAATTTCCCCCCCCCCCACTGTTACTCACACCTTCTTCTCAACTGTTTGAAATGGGCTATCCTGATTATCACTACAAAAATTTTTTTCTCCTGCTGATAATAGCCCACCTTAATTGATTACTCGCATTATAGTTAGTATGGGAACACTCATTTTGATGTAACTTGATGTAAGTAAGAAAACTGCCTAGGCAAAGATTGTAGCTTGCTAAGATTCAGTTTTAGTCATTAGAAAGCTCATAAGAGCATGAGAACATAAAAACGTAAGAATGGCTATACTGGGTCAGACCAAAGGTCCATCCAGCCCAGTATCCTGTCTACCAACAGTGGCCAACGCCAGGTGCCCCAGAGGGAGTGAACCTAACAGGTAATGATCAAGTGATCTCTCTCCTGCCATCCATCTCCAGCCTCTGACAAACAGAGTCTAGGGACACCATTCCTTACCCATCCTGGCTAACAGCCATTAATGGACTTAACCTCCATGAATTTATCCAGTTCTCTTTTAAACCCTATTATAGTCCTAGCCTTCACAACCTCCTCAGGCAAGGAGTTCCACAGGTTAACAGTGTGCTGTGTGAAGAAGAACTTCCTTTTATTTGTTTTAAACCTGCTGACCATTAATTTCATTTGGTGGCCCCTAGTTCTTATATTATGGGAACAAGTAAATAACTTTTCCTTATTCACTTTCTCCACACCATTCATTATTATAGATTCATAGATTCATAGATTCATAGATTCTAGGACTGGAAGGGACCTCGAGAGGTCATCGAGTCCAGTCCCCTGCCCGCATGGCAGGACCAAATACTGCCTAGACCATCCCTAATAGACATTTATCTAACCTACTCTTAAATATCTCCAGAGACGGAGATTCCACAACCTCCCTAGGCAATTTGTTCCAGTGTTTAACCACCCTGACAGTTAGGAACTTTTTCCTAATGTCCAATCTAGACCTCCCTTGCTGCAGTTTAAACCCATTGTTTCTGGTTCTATCCTTAGAGGCTAAGGTGAACAAGTTCTCTCCCTCCTCCTTATGACACCCTTTTATATACCTGAAAACTGCTATCATGTCCCCTCTCAGTCTTCTCTTTTCCAAACTAAACAAACCCAATTCTTTCAGCCTTCCTTCATAGGTCATGTTCTCAAGACCTTTAATCATTCTTGTTGCTCTTCTTTGGACCCTTTCCAGTTTCTCCACATCTTTTTTAAAATGCGGCGCCCAGAACTGGACACAATACTCCAGCTGAGGCCTAACCAGAGCAGAGTAGAGCGGAAGAATGACTTCTCGTGTCTTGCTCACAACACACCTGTTAATGCATCCCAGAATCATGTTTGCTTTTTTTGCAACAGCATCACACTGTTGACTCATATTTAGCTTGTGGTCCACTATAACCCCTAGATCCCTTTCTGCCGTACTCCTTCCTAGACAGTCTTTTCCCATTCTGTATGTGTGAAATTGATTTTTCCTTCCTAAGTGGAGCACTTTGCATTTGTCTTTGTTAAACTTCATCCTGTTTAACTCAGACCATTTCTCCAATTTGTCCAGATCATTTTGAATTATGACCCTGTCCTCCAAAGTAGTTGCAATCCCTCCCAGTTTGGTATCATCCGCAAACTTAATAAGCGTACTTTCTATGCCAATATCTAAGTCGTTGATGAAGATATTGAACAGAGCCGGTCCCAAAACAGACCCCTGTGGTACCCCACTCGTTACGCCTTTCCAGCAGGATTGGGAACCATTAATAACAACTCTCTGAGTACGATTATCCAGCCAGTTATGCACCCACCTTATAGTAGCCCCATCTAATTTGTATTTGCCTAGTTTATCGATAAGAATATCATGCGAGACCGTATCAAATGCCTTACTAAAGTCTAGGTATACCACATCCACCGCTTCACCCTTATCCACAAGGCTCGTTATCCTATCAAAGAAAGCTATCAGATTGGTTTGACATGATTTGTTCTTCACAAATCCATGCTGGCTATTCCCTATCACCTTACCACCTTCCAAGTGTTGGCAGACGATTTCCTTAATTACTTGCTCCATTATCTTCCCTGGCACAGAAGTTAAACTAACTGGTCTGTAGTTACCTGGGTTGTTTTTATTTCCCTTTTTATAGATGGGCACTATATTTGCCCTTTTCCAGTCTTCTGGAATCTCTCCCGTCTCCCATGACTTTCCAAAGATAATAGCTAGAGGCTCAGATACCTCCTCTATTAGCTCCTTGAGTATTCTAGGATGCATTTCATCAGGCCCGGGTGACTTGCAGGCATCTAACTTTTCTAAGTGATGTTTAACTTGTTCTTTTTTTATTTTATCCGCTAAACCTACCCCCTTCCCATTAGCATTCACTATGTTAGGCATTCCTTCAGACTTCTCGGTGAAGACCGAAACAAAGAAGTCATTAAGCATCTCTGCCATTTCCAAGTTTCCTGTTACTGTTTCTCCCTCTTCACTAAGCAGTGGGCCTACCCTGTCTTTGGTCTTCCTCTTGCTTCTAATGTATTGATAAAAAGTCTTCTTGTTTCCTTTTATTCCCGTAGCTAGTTTGAGTTCATTTTGTGCCTTTGCCTTTCTAATCTTGCCCCTGCATTCCTGTGTTGTTTGCCTATATTCATCCTTTGTAATCTGTCCTAGTTTCCATTTTTTATATGACTCCTTTTTATTTTTTAGATCGTGCAAGATCTCGTGGTTAAGCCAAGGTGGTCTTTTGCCACATTTTCTATCTTTCCTAACCAGCGGAATAGCTTGCTTTTGGGCCCTTAATAGTGTCCCTTTGAAAAACTGCCAACTCTCCTCAGTTGTTTTTCCCCTCAGTCTTGATTCCCATGGGACCTTACCTATCAGCTCTCTGAGCTTCCCAAAATCTGCCTTCCTGAAATCCATTGTCTCTATTTTGCTGTTCTCCCTTCTACCCTTCCTTAGAATTGCAAAGTCTATGATTTCATGATCACTTTCACCCAGGCTGCCTTCTACTTTCACATTCTCAACGAGTTCCTCCCTATTTGTTAAAATCAAGTCTAGAACAGCTTCCCCCCTAGTAGCTTTTTCAACCTTCTGAAATAAAAAGTTGTCTCCAATGCAGTCCAAGAATTTGTTGGATAGTCTGTTCCCCGCTGTGTTATTTTCCCAACATATATCCGGATAGTTGAAGTCCCCCATCACCACCAAATCTTGGGCTTTGGATGATTTTGTTAGTTGCTTGAAAAAAGCCTCATCCACCTCTTCCACCTGGTTAGGTGGCCTGTAGTAGACGCCTAGCATGACATCTTCCTTGTTTTTTGCCCCTTTAAGCCTAACCCAGAGACTCTCAACACTTCCGTCTCCTATGTCCATCTCTACCTCAGTCCAAGTGTGTACATTTTTAATATATAAGGCAACACCTCCTCCCTTTTTCCCCTGTCTATCCTTCCTGAGCAAGCTGTACCCATCCACACCAACATTCCAATCATGTGTATTATCCCACCAAGTTTCAGTGATGCCAACAATGTCATAGTTGTATTTATTTATTAGCACTTCCAGTTCTTCCTGCTTATTCCCCATACTTCTCGCATTTGTATATAGGCATCTAAGATACTGGTTTGATCTTTCCTCCCAGTTTTTTCCTGACTCTCCTTTCTCTCTGCCAATATAGCCCACACTCCCTCTTGTTTCCGACTCATTTCCCCGGTCTCCATGTTCCCCACTTACCTGTGGGCTTTGCTCACCTGTCCCCGTCGAACCTAGTTTAAAGCCCTCCTCACTAGGTTAGCCAGTCTGTGTCCGAATAGGGTCTTCCCTCTCCTCGAAAGGTGAACGCCATCTCTGCCTAGCAGTCCTTCCTCGGTATTATATATTGAGGTATTATATATACCTCAATCATATCCCCCCTTAGTCGCCTCTTTTCCAAGCTGAAAAGTCCTAGCCTCTTTAATCTCTCCTCATATGGGACCCATTCCAAACCCCTAATCATTTTAGTTGCTCTTCTCTGAACCTTTTCTAATGCCAGTATATCTTTTTTGAGATGAGGAGACCACATCTGTATGCAGTATTCAAGATGTGGGCATACCATGGATTTATATAAGGGCAATAAGATACTCTCAGTCTTATTCTCTATCCCCTTTTCAATGATTCCTAACATCCTGTTTGCTTTTTTTTTGACTGCCTCTGCACACTGCGCGGACATCTTCAGAGAACTAGCCACAATGACTCCAAGATCTTTTTCCTGACTTGTTGTAGCTAAATTAGCCCCCATCATAGTGTATGTATAGTTGGGGTTATTTGGACAAGAAGCTGGATATGAATCAATAGTGTGCCCTTGTTGCCAAGAAGGCTAACGGCATTTTGGGCTGTATAAGTAGGGGCATTGCCAGCAGATCGAGGAACGTGATCGTTCCCCTTTATTCGACATTGGTGAGGCCTCATCTGGAGTACTGTGTCCAGTTTTGGGCCCCACACTACAAGAAGGATGTGGAAAAATTGGAAAGAGTCCAGCGGAGGGCAACAAAAATGATTAGGGGTCTGGAGCACATGACTTATGAGGAGAGGCTGAGGAAACTGGGATTGTTTAGTCTCCAGAAGAGAAGAATGAGGGGGGATTTGATAGCAGCCTTCAACTACCTGAAGGGGGGTTCCAAAGAGGATGGAGCTCGGCTGTTCTCAGTGGTGGCAGATGACAGAACAAGGAGCAATGGTCTCAAGTTGCAGTGGGGGAGGTCCAGGTTGGATATTAGGAAACAGTATTTCACTAGGAGGGTGGTGAAGCACTGGAATGGGTTACCTAGGGAGGTGGTGGAGTCTCCTTCCTTGGAGGTTTTTAAGGCCTGGCTTGACAAAGCCCTGGCTGGGATGATTTAGTTGGGAATTTAGCAGGGGGTTGGACTAGATGACCTCTTGAGGTCCCTTCCAACCCTGATATTCTATGATTCTATGAGACTGGAGAGAAGGTTAGAGTGATCAGGTGGGTCTGTGACGAGGTGAAATGTCATGCTGGCCCTGTTTGCACGGAGAGCTGAACCCAAATCACCAGACGAACATCATGGGCCAAGTTCAGCCCAGATGCTGTAGATCAGCAGGTGCAATTCATGTGTCCATCCTTCCTGGCTCACTGTTTTGGGCTATCCAAATGCCAGCTAGTAGGAAGGACGTGACAGCCTTCCACTCTGCGTTGTCATCCTCATGAAATAGGAATGTTTCATTCCTACAGTCGCTACTTGTCATAAGCTGGGCCCTGCTGGCCAGCTGTCTGGCCATGTGCTCACATGCTCTGTGCTTTCCTAATCCAGATCCTGACCCCTGGCGCTGGGCCTCGTGGGCTGATCAAATGCTAATCTCTCCACCTTCATTCACATTGCCAGTGTGGGAGCAGGGAGCTAGCAGGCCTTACAACTCTCCATCCCAGTCATGAGCCAGCAGAGGGATCAAGAGAGGACCAAGGCAAGATCCCTGGGGTCTAGGACCCACAGGCGGAAGGGGCACCAGCACAGTGATAAGCAGCAGGGAACAGGGCAGGAGTCACTGCTCAGCTGTCAGTGCAAGATCTAGGGAGGAGAAGAGTCACTTGGGGGGGTCCGTGGTGCCCCCTTTATCTCAGGCTATATCCATCGCCTGACATGGGTGAAGGGGATGACACAGACAGGCAGCAGCTAGGAGTCCCATGATTCTGATTCAGCCAGCGTATGTGGCACAGTCTACTTGTCATCCAAGGGGGAGGGAGGAGAGAGATTTGGTGTATGGGAGCCAAGCATGATCTCAGTCAACTCTCAGTTGGCATCCACTGACACTATGAACGAACACAGCTGCATGTGGCAGTGTGAAGCAGAAGACGTAGTAAATGCTCTTGAAGTGGAAGGCCTGTCAGCTGCCAGTTGTGGGCAACACGGTAGCACTAAAATACAGGCTTGAGAGGCTGGCCCAGTACGTCTCACTTGGTTTCAAATACTGGCAGCATCAGCTCAGTCCAAGGCAGATAAGCCAGGCTCCGTCCAGACAGGGTCAGGAGGTCTCTCAGACCATGGTGGTTGTAGCTTGTGTCTGTTGTGACTTGGTTTCATAGAATCATAGAACATCAGGGTTGGAAGGGACCTCAGGAGGTATCTAGTCCAACCCCCTGCTCAAAGCAGGACCAATCCCCAACTAAATCACAGCTTCTGCACAGTGACCCTTTACATGTCACAGAGCTTGCAGTCTGCAGTGGGAGATGGCCATTTTCACAGGCAATAGTGAGCGCAGACTGCTGCTGAGAGGGCGGGGGATACGCTGCACATGAATACGAGCTTGCCCAGTGAGCACTGTGCCTTCAAGAGGGTCGTACTTGTAATGGTCCTTTGTGAGTATAATTTGCTAAGCATTTTGGTATGAACAGTTCTCCAGGAACTGTATTAGATTTGACCTGCCAGCTCCATTCATGTTAACTCATAGATTTTTAAGGCCAGAAGGAACCATTATGATTCCCTACCCTGACCTCCTGCATAACACAGGCTGTCTAATTTCACCCCCTGATTCCTGCAGTAGAGAGAGTTCTTCGAGGGCGTGTCCGTGTGGATCCTGCGGTGGGTGCACATGTGCCTTGTGCACACGAGATTGGAGCCTTTTGAATAGCAGTGGCCATCAGAGCTGCACATGCACCGTGTCCATCCTTGTACTCGCTTGTGAGGGCACAAAAGGCAGAATAGCCATTGCTTTCCTCCAGTTCCTCTTGCTGCCTGTGGCAGTGAGATGGAACCTAGCGAGTGGCCAACCTGCTTGTCCTTGGCGCTGGCTAATCTCTAAATCCTGAAAAAATGATCAGAACTCCTCAATTCCAACCTATAGAAGATCTGCTCCAACCTATAGAAGATCTGCTCAGGTTTTAAGCCCTATCCTTTCTGTGGCGATTTGATCCCATTAAAAGATGGGCGCAGCAGATGCCTGCTCTGTTTAGCAGGGAGCCGTGTACTGGACAGATGCTTGACAAGCTGGTTGTTCTCTTTCAGGACTCGCAAGTCACAAGATGCTCCACTGAAGCATCACCTGCTGGAGCAATCTATGAAGCTGTCTTCAGATCCTGAAGAGACAGGTATGACTCCAGGAACCACACAAGGCAACATACTGGAACTTCCCACCGGCGGCCACTCGATTCCAAAAGTGTCACTTGATCTCCAGTGCAGAGAAGCCTGCACGGAAAGACCAGTTGCTAAAATAAATGCTACCAAAACCAACAACATCAGCACTGAAACCCCACACTGGGAGAGGCCATCCTGAATTCAGGGTCAGAGACTCCAGATGGAGCTCTGTTCCTTCCCACCTGTAAAGACCATGCCATGTAAGGCCTCCAGGGACAAAGCCACTGAGCCCCAAGCAATGTAGTGAACCATCTCTCATCACAGCACAGAGAAGAAGCTCCCCGGCAATGACTCCAGCACTGGCAAGGCAACCTTTGGCCTCAGTACTGCCAGCAGAGTTTGCTGATGCTGCTGGACGTATCCCCCTCCCAAAATTGTGAATGACCTTGGTATCAAGACAATACTGGTATTGGTGAGAGCCTGGTACCAAGAGTGCCATAGTCTTTGGTATGGCTCCTAGAGAAAAGTCTACTCCTCCTGTCCATCGCTGACAGTGGTGGTGGCGCATATAAGTAGAAAGGTCATTCACATCTACTCATACTTAAATGAGGGGGCTGATCAGAGGCAGATCCCAGCAAGAGACTGCAAAAGCCCTGAAGTACGTCTTCACCAAGCTCAGCCTCCTGGTTAACTACAAGAAATCATCTCTAACCCCATCCCAGACGATAGAGTTCCTAGGGATCCTGATCAACACTCATTCAGTAAGATCTTACTTCCTGGAGGACAGGTTCTAGTCCCTCCGGTCAATGGTGAATGACCTAAGATCAAATCTGACGATGATGGTGCATATCTGTCCAGGGCTATTAGGTCACGTGTTGGTCTATACATACTTGACACTACCAGGCTTCACCTGTGGCCTCTATACCTATGGCTGAGGTTGGTGTATTCCCTTGCCAAACACCACATGACTAAGATCTGATAGCTTTCTTTGATAGGATAACGAGCCTTGTGGATAAGGGTGAAGCTGTGGATGTGGTATACCTAGACTTTAGTAAGGCATTTGATACGGTCTCGCATGATATTCTTATCGATAAACTAGGCAAATACAAATTAGGTGGGGCTACTATAAGGTGGGTGCATAACTGGCTGGATAACCGTACTCAGAGAGTTGTTATTAATGGTTCCCAATCCTGCTGGAAAGGCGTAACGAGTGGGGTACCGCAGGGGTCTGTTTTGGGACCGGCTCTGTTCAATATCTTCATCAACGACTTAGATATTGGCATAGAAAGTACGCTTATTAAGTTTGCGGATGATACCAAACTGGGAGGGATTGCAACTGCTTTGGAGGACAGGGTCATAATTCAAAATGATCTGGACAAATTGGAGAAATGGTCTGAGTTAAACAGGATGAAGTTTAACAAAGACAAATGCAAAGTGCTCCACTTAGGAAGGAAAAATCAATTTCACACATACAGAATGGGAAAAGACTGTCTAGGAAGGAGTATGGCAGAAAGGGATCTAGGGGTTATAGTGGACCACAAGCTAAATATGAGTCAACAGTGTGATGCTGTTGCAAAAAAAGCAAACATGATTCTGGGATGCATTAACAGGTGTGTTGTGAGCAAGACACGAGAAGTCATTCTTCCGCTCTACTCTGCTCTGGTTAGGCCTCAGCTGGAGTATTGTGTCCAGTTCTGGGCGCCGCATTTTAAAAAAGATGTGGAGAAATTGGAAAGGGTCCAAAGAAGAGCAACAAGAATGATTAAAGGTCTTGAGAACATGACCTATGAAGGAAGGCTGAAAGAACTGGGTTTGTTTAGTTTGGAAAAGAGAAGACTGAGAGGGGACATGATAGCAGTTTTCAGGTATCTAAAAGGGTGTCATAAGGAGGAGGGAGAGAACTTGTTCACCTTAGCCTCTAAGGATAGAACCAGAAACAATGGGTTTAAACTGCAGCAAGGGAGGTCTAGGTTGGACATTAGGAAAAAGTTCCTAACTGTCAGGGTGGTTAAACACTGGAACAAATTGCCTAGGGAGGTTGTGGAATCTCCGTCTCTGGAGATATTTAAGAGTAGGTTAGATAAATGTCTATTAGGGATGGTCTAGGCAGTATTTGGTCCTGCCATGCGGGCAGGGGACTGGACTCGATGACCTCTCGAGGTCCCTTCCAGTCCTATAATCTATGAATCTATGAATCTATAAGATTGTCAGAGTCCTGCCCAAGCCCTGTGAGACTCAGACTGGTAGCTGGACTCAGAGAACCTGAGAAAGGGAATTCCATTATTGGCCACCTCAGTGATGATGTCAGCTGCCAGAAACACCCCAGGGACAGGTTAGGGAGCCACCTGAACCATCTGCAGATGCATGAGACCTGGTTCCAGGATGACTTGAAACTACATATGGATGTCCTGGAGCTCACCACCATCAGATTGGTCTCCACAATGCAGACCTTGACAGACAACACACCCGCAATGCACTGCATGAACAAGCAAGGAGGCACTCGTTCATCCTCTCTGAGCTATTGCCATGATGTCATCAACATAGAGTAACTCCATTGGCTCTGCATCTTCCAGGAATGAGCAACAACCTGGCAGACTTCTTGAGCGGACACAAGATAACCAAACACGAGTGGTCACTTCAGAAGTCCATCATACAGCAGATGGACCATCAATGGGGAATTCCCACAATAGACCTGTTCACCACAGAGGACAACAGCAAATCCTCAAACTTCTGATCCAGAGAAGGCATGAGCCCATGCTTATTGCTAAAGGCCTTTCTCCTATGATAGTCTTGAGGACTCCTCTATACCTTACCACCAATTCCTCTGATCCCCAGGGAAATATCCCAGATCAGATGGGATAAGGCCACAATGATCCTAATAGCTCCTTACTGGCTGAGACAGTTTTGGCTGTCACACCTGTTGCAGCTGTCCAGGCAGCTGTCCATACATCTCCCACCCTGTCCAGACATCATATTTCAGACCATAGCCAGATTCTGCACCAAGAGCTGCAGTCATTACACTTGACAGCTTGGATGATGGCTGGTTGAGCACTACTGACACAGCCTGATCCCTACAGGTTCAAGAGAGTCTCATACCCAGTAGGAAACTTTCCTCTAAGAAGAACTATTCTCCATTTAGGCAGCCCAACACAATCTAGACCCAGTCGTGGGCCTGATACCAAAGTTCATTGACTACATGCTGCACTTGAAACATTCTGGACTAGCATTTAGCTCTCAAGATCCACCTTGCAGCAATATTGGCAAGTCGTGCTCTATCTTTTCACATCCAATAATATCCAAAGTCCTCAAGAGCCTCCTGCATACTCACCCACTGGTAACAGACCCAGCTTCCACGTGGGACCTTACTATTCTCCTCCTAACGCTCCTGGAGTCTCCTTTTGAGCTGCTGTTGATTGCTCAGGACCCCATCTGACACTCAAGATGGTATTTCTAGTGGCTATTACCTTAGCACAGAGGATAGAGTTCTAAACCTTCCGACCAGACCTCCTTCCAAAGATACAAGGTGGTGTTCAGACCACACCTGAAGTTGGTCCCTAAAGTGGTCTCAAAATTTTACCTGACCCAGTCGATTAACTCGCCTGTCTTCTTCCCGAAGCCACACATGACACTGGGAGAAAAGACGCTACGTACACCTCTACCTCGATATAACACGACCCGATATAACACGAATTTGTATATAACGTGGTAAAGCAGTGCTCTGGGGGGGCAGGGCTGCGCACTCCGGTGGATCAAAGCAAGTTCAATATAACCTGGTTTCACCTATAACGCATTAAGATTTTTTGGCTCCCGAGGACAGCGTTATATTGAAGTAGAGGTGTACTTTGGACATATCCAGAGCTTTGCTTTATTGCCTCAATGAAGGTTTTCAAACTTTCTGAGCTACGCCCCCCTTTGAGTTACAACTTTTGGTTGTGCCCCCCAATCCAGACAAAAAATAGACACATGCAAAAGTGTGCTTGATAGCCTACTCATTAACCTAACAGAGACCGTAACACAACTTTAATTACATTACCTACACATGTAGGTTTCAAATACACAGATACTTACCAATTAATGTGAAGGGTGTGGCTTTTTCTCTGCAGACAGTTTATCAATGTGTGGGTAGATTTTTGAAACCGACTCTCTGAGGTCGGGCTCCATTTCCAGGCTCGAATGGTACTTTGTCTTTAGCACAGCCAATGGTGAAAGAGCTTTGATCGCACACTTTGACAAAGCAGGATGTTCTGAGCCAACCGTAACTTTAGCGCCCTCGTGGCCAAGATGGAGTCTGCTCTGCAGGCAGCTCTGGCCAAGAGAAGGCGTGCGCAGGAATGCAGCAGGAGAAATCCCTTCCACCCCAGGGGCACCTGTTCCAAACCCCCAGAGTGAACACACACCCCCACAGGAAAAGTACAGTGGATGTAACAAGGGAAATATTTATTTACAGAGGGATGAGAGGAGAAAAACAACAAGGGGAAATATAGGGGGAGCAGTAGAACAGGGCTGCATCCAAACCAAGGCCCCACAGGCCCAGTGGTAGCACAGTCTGGAAGGGCAGACACTGAGCAATGTGTCTGCACACAGAGTTCAGGAGCCCTGAGCAAAGTTGCAGTCCAGTCCTGAGTCTTGGGTGCTCCTGGTCGTCTTCGGCGCCAGTGAACCTTCCCCCAACAAACCCCTCCGGTGCCCCCTTCTGCCGCTCTCTGCAAAGCCACACAGAGCGACCACCGCCCCACTTAACCAGCTACAGCCCCTCCTTGTCCCCAATGCAGAGTCCCAAGCCCCAGTACTCACAGCCCCATGCAGCTCTGGGCAGCAGTGATACTGGATCCAGCTCCGGCCTGTCCTTCTCGGGCGATTCCTCCCTGGCCCAGTGCTCCTCCTGGCTCCTGTCCTGGGGTGTCCCCGATCAGCCCGGTCGTCTCAGGCCTCGGGCAGGTTCTCTCTGCTGCTTCCTTTTTTCCAGGGCCTGCAGCTGCCTCCCCCTCTCCTTGGAGCTCCGGCGCTGCCCCCTGGAGTTTCCCTTCTTTTTTCTTACTCTCCCCCTCCATGTTAGGAAAAAGATTTAAAGGGCCATGCTCTCTAAACCCCAAAGGGGTTACACAACTTTCAACCAAAATCCCCCGAAGACTGTTTTTTTAAATTGAATGTCCAGTGTCCTCTCATTCTGAAGTTCAATCAGCTTCTCCTGAATGTCAGAGAGATGGGGCAAGGTCACTGCCTCAGCTACAAAAGGCTGGATAATCCAGTCATTCAGGGTGCATTTCCTTTGGGAAAATATCTACCCAAACTGGCTCTGAGAGAAGTCAAATGATTCTTGATTGGCTCCATCACACTCAATAGTTCAGGTTCTGTTTCATCGACAGTGTCAGCTAACAATGTGAAGGGAACGCTTAAGCCAGTTTTGATCTTTGTTTTCCAGAAATCTCGCTCTCTCTTGAATGCCGATATTTTGTTGTGCAGGTCAAAAATGGTACTTTCTGCTCCTTGCAATGAGACATTTAGCAAATTCAGTTTGTCAAAAATATCAGCAAGGTAAGCCAAAAGCACAAGCCAGCGGGGAATCGCATGATGTCTCGGTGTTGCTGAAATTCAAATCCATTAGGAAAAGTTGAACTTTGTTTTTTGATTCATAAACGCGTTGCAACACTTTCCCCCTTGGCTACCCTCCTGACTTCCACATGAAACAACAAAGCATTGTGCTGCGCTGCCATTTCTGTACAAAGCATTGCAAAGAGACATGCCTTTGTGGGCTGTGTCTTGATAAAATTCACTATTTTAATAGCAGAACTCAGGACTTCAGTAAGTTCCTGATCCATGTTTCGAGTTGCAAGGGCTTCGTGATGTATCATACAATGAGTCCATGGGATACGTGGAGCAATTTCAAACACTTTGGCTTTCAAGCCTGCTGTACCTCCAGACATAGAAGGGGCTCCATCCATGCAGATTCCGATGCAGGCTTCCCACTTCAACTTGTGAGAAGTTAGGAAGCTGTTTAAAAATGTTAAACAGTTCAGATCCAGTTGCATGCATCTTAATTGGCTTGCAGAACAAAAAGATCTTCCAATATTGATGTTTCGCGAGAGTACTGAATGTAAGCAATTAAAGGAGCTTCTTTCAATATATCTGTTGTTTCATCCAACTGGATTGCAAATAAACTGGATTACAATTGAGAGATCAGCTGTGCATTGATATTTTCCGACATGTCAGAGATGCGGCGGCTAACTGTGTTGTCTGACAGCAGGATCATTTTTAACTTCTCTGCCACACTGTCACCAAGCATCGTCCTGCAAATGTCAATTGCTGTTGGGAGAATCAGTTTTTCCCCAGTTGTGTAACGGCTTTTATTCTTGGCAATGTGGTACACAACTTGTTATGATGCTTTTGAAGCACTTGCAAGGCTGGATACCACATTTTTCATTGTGTTTTTTGTTTGTTAGTTCTTGTAGCTTTCATTCAAAAACATCTCTGTTCTTTCTTACCAGTTCACTATGTTTTGGTTCTAAATGGAATCTTCATTTTGTTGGCTTCAAGCTATCGTTTGCTAAAGGTACTGCACACACCCCACCGAGGCCTAATTTCTCCGTTATCTGCAATGGAAGTGAAACCAAATCCCAATATGCTTCATCAGGCTTTCTTGTTTTTGCAGATTTGTTCTCTGTATCGACGTTAAGCCGCTTCAGCTTCTGCCTTTCGTTTCGGAACACTACCAGCTTTTGGTGATAAGTACCGATCCATTTTTCACCACGTAATGATATGAAAAAATATCAAACTCACCAGCGGAATAAGGACTGCAGAGCTGCTGGTTGTAACGACAGGATAGGATATACTAAACCGGAAGGCGGGAAAGGTAGTTGTGGCTATAGATATGATCGTCGGCTTAGAATTAATTACATTGTAACACACTCCTGTGTACTGCATCAGCAGCCTTGTATCGGCCAAAAAAGTCCATCTGAGTAAATCAGTTGCAAAATGTTTACCCATCGTACTTCAGTGTGTGTAATTGTCAGTGTCTTGTTCTTATTATGCAATAATAATTTTTAAAAAGTAAAAAATGCCTCGCACACTGTGCCTCCCCTCAAAAAGTTCCTCCACCTCTCTCCCCCCACGGGTGCACGCCCCACAGTTTGAAAAGCTCTGCCGTAGTGGGACCAAACCTTTCAGGCTCTCTCACTGCCTCTTTGTCGCCATATCTGGCCCATCAAAAGGCCAAGCTATCTGATCAGAGAGTCTCTTGAGTGTATTTTCACCTGCTATCACATGGCTGGTAAACTTCTCCCTCTGCCAGGCACCATCCACCATGGCCCAGGTACATCTTTAGCCTTCTTCAGAACCGTGCCAGGCTCCGAGAGCATGCAAGGCAACAATATGGAGCGACCCATTTACTTTTGGCAAACATTATGACCTTGATGTGGTAGCCAGGCTTGATATTAAATCGAGAAGAGCTGTACTGCGAACACGGTGACTGATACAGCTGGAAAGCCTCATTTCCACCAGCCAGAGGGGAGGCTGTTCGCCAGTCTCTGCCAGTGAGAGCCACACAGTTGTTAGTGAGGTGCGGTGTTGTTGCCGTGGCGACGTTGTTACAGCTGCTCGGTGCTGCTGTTCTTGGAGCTTCTGTGTTCACTGCACGAGCAGAGGACGCAGTTTACTGATTCAGCAGAACTCAGTATTACTCAGAAAGAAACATCACAGGCACGGTTTGGTGGCGAGGGCGCTCGGCCAGGTTTATTGTCAGTAAAGCACCGGAGTAGCGCCCTGACCAATGGGGCACAGGGACACTAACACATGCACGCCTGTGACAAGGGAAAGGCTCAGTCAGGACACCAGAGTCCTGTACCCTCGGCCAATACAAAGCTGCCCCTCCTATAACTTTTGGACCCTCCAGCAACATGAGGGAGGGTTGCACCCGTTATGCCGTTGTACGGGAGGGCGAGGAGGCACAGGGTGCATGTGCAGCCATAGCAGACACTGCTCTGAAAAGACCCTGGTCTTGCATACGTGTGGCCCTTTTCACTGACTAGTCTCGTCGGTTCTAGATGGACATTTGTACTGTGCTTAACACGACTCGTGTTATGAAGGGCCTTTTTCTTCTCCCTCCGGTCATGGAAACAGTACATTTGTTAGAGGAAAAATAACAAGACTGAAGTTAGTCTGAAAAGCCCCTAACAACTTGTAGTGTTTCATTGCCAGACAAAAGACAGACAGACGCTGTTCCTGAGTAAGGATGGTCTCTGAGACTGAGGCAGAGGGGGACGTCACTACAAACGTGTGGCATGAACTCCATTTACAGCACTCTTGGGGGAGGGATAGCTCAGTGGTTTGAGTATTGGCCTGCTAAATCCTGGGTTGTGAGTTCAATTCTTGAGGGGGGCTTTTAGGGAATTGGGGTAAAAATCTGTTTGGGGATTGGTCCTGCTTTGAGCAGGGGGTTGGACTAAATGATCTCCTGAGGTCCCTTCCAACCCTGATATTCTATGATTCTTGTGACAATCCTGTTTGCTTGGAGAAGCTCAGACCAGTCCCATTCAGACTGACTTAACTGAGTGGAAACAGAGAAATGTGACTGAGGGACACCCAAGTTGTGTGTGGTCTTGATTGCTGTGGGGCTTGTCATGTGTCTTTTGATTGGGTGGCAGGTAGTGTGGAGGGCTAACAGTCTCTTGAGAAGAGGACACCGTGCTAGACTTGGGGAAAGAGAGCATTTGTTTTTCTCCCCTTCTTATAGCTTGTGTGTCTCATTTACGCATGGCACCTATTGAATGAAAGTCAATCACCTCACAGGGGCATTTGTCCAAACAGAACGAACACTGTATGGAAAACGCCTCGCGGGGTTGTCATGTGGTGGAATCCCAAGATGCTGAACAAAAAAACTCACTTCCGATGTTAAATTATGTGCTGTTGCAATGGAATAGTCTGGCGGTTTTCAAACTTTTTGAGCTGAGACCCCTCTTTGAGTTACAATTTTTGGTCTATCCCCCGAGTCCAGACTAAAAGAGGTGGGTCAGGGTGGACGTGGCAATCCTGAGGCCCATTGTGCTAGGCTGAAGTCTGAGCCCCGCTTTGCCAGGCTGAAGCCCGAGATCACCTGGTGTTGCTGCTTCCCCCCCCAAATGTTCCTCTGTGCCCCCCTACAGGGGTGCACCCCAAAGTTTGAAAACCTCTGGAATAGTCAGATCTGTGGTCTCTTCCTGGCTCTGTTGACCTATTATATGACCTTGGACAAGTCTCTTAGCTTCTCTGTGCCTCAGTTTCTCCAGCTACAAAATGGAGATAATATTCACCTACCTTGTTAAAGAACTTTGAGATCTACTAATGTAAAGCTCTATAGAAGTGGGTCAGATCCTGATCTCAATTACTCTGGCATAATGCATCCCAATGAAGTTACTCTGGATTTATGTCCCGCTAAGATCAGAATCTGTTCCACTGCGTCGATAAGGAGTTTGAATAATTAGAAGTGACAAAGATCTTCTAAAAATAGGAATTGATAAAAATCAAGCTGGTGAGTTGTTGGAAAATGTGAACATGTCTGAATGAATGGTTCTGAAGGATAATCCTTTCAGAGAGTCGTATCTGTCAGTCATGTTCTTATACGAGCGCCCATCACACAACGATCGGAACACCTCTGATCTCTCTGTCTGAGAAATCGACAAAAATTGCACATGAGGTGAAAACCAGAAAACGTCAGGTAAAAAACAGCTGCCACAAACTTACAAATATCCATTGCCAGATGCGTTATCCAGACTCCCAGTTACCCTATCTAATTTATTATGTCTAGGCTCTTCCTCTGAGCCCATCATTGTGGTATCTGAGTGCCTAAGAAATTAGAGAACACGGAAGGTGTTCTTTTAATATCTAACACTATATGGATGAACCAAGTATATTGTCTTATCTGTATCTAGCTTTGTTGTGTTTATGTACTGAAAGGTCATGGAGGTGCTGGGGAGTTACTAATGCTACACATTAGTAGCGCTACAACAGGCCAGCAGCAAGGTGAACATGATAGAAATGGGAGTGGGGAGGGGAGGGGACAAACCCAGCCACCTGCTGGCAACCTGAAGGCAAATGGAACTTGTTCCCAGCAGTTGTGAAAATCCAACTAACTTTTATGCCCATCCTTTGTGACAATTTAGTTCAGAACTACGTCTAATTGTCTTTAACTCCCTCTTCAAAAAAAATTAGACCTTTTGAGAGGAGGACGATAAAACCATTCCTGATGGAGTCTCCAGAACAAGGTGGGGGGAACCCAAATAAAACAACAAGCATACCTGCAGACAGGAGATTATTTTCCTCTTTCTCTCCATTTGCCTCCCCTCAGGCTCCATCCTCACAATATCCCAGAATTCCACCTATTCCAGATGTGCAAAAAATGTGCTTAGAGGGGCCACGAAAGCAGTTTTTTGAAAGATAATCCAGATCAGAGCTGGATTAGCAAAGACACATCCCCTGGCCCATCTGCCTGAATGGCATGCTGCCTGTAAATTGGTTGGATCCATGCCCTAGAGCACATGTGCCAGGAAGTGATGGGATTAGATGAACGGCCTTCATGATGCTGTGAATACCCTTCCTTCGGTAACCCTGAAAGGCCTTCCTTTCAGCCAGTGCTGGCCCCTTGCTAGACATTTCTGTGCACTCGATCACGTCTGCTGATGCTTGTAAGTGCTCCAAAAAAGAGAACCTTTATCACTTATAGAATCATAGGACTGGAAGGGACCTCGAGAGGTCATCTAGTCCAGTCCCCTGTATCCATGGCAGGACTAAGTATTATCTAGACCTGGGGTTCTCAAACTTCTTTCACTGCGACCCCCTTCTGACAACAAAAATTACTACAGAACCCCAGGAGGGGGGACCAAAGCCTGAGCCCACACCAGGTGGAGGGGGAGTAAGGGGACGAAGCCAAAGCCCAAGGGTTTCAGCCACAGGCGGGGGGCCTGTAACCTGAGCCCTGCCACCCAATGCTGAAGCCTTCGGGCTTTGGCCCCGGGTGGTGGGACTTGGGCTTGGGCTTTGGTACCGGGTGGTGGGGCTCAGACTTCGGCTCTGGGTGGTGGGACACGGGCTTCAGCTTCGGCCCTGGGGCCCAGCATGTCTAACGCCAGCCCTGGCGACCCCATTAAAATGGGGTCCCGACCCACAGTTTGAGAACCGCTGATCTAGACCATTCCTGACAGGTGTTTGGACACTCGTGATTTCTTTAAAAACAGGCTGCATTGAATGATGTGGAAGATCATGCAGGAAGATCAGCAGCGTACATCTTTCAGTAACATCGTATAACGACACAGGCCCATGGAAAACAATCACATAAGAAACAAACTGCCCCAGGAAAGGGTGAATCCACCATCCTGGATTGGTGAGCAACCAGTGGGGGCAGCATCATTCCAGACTGTGACCAAGACAGGGTATGCAGTGCACTTACACCTAGAGAAGTGAGATGTTGTTCATGGACTGCGGGCTTCAGAAACTGCCTGGCTGGCTGGAAATAAGAGCCTCTAATGAGCTGATTTCACCTACTTGCCACAATCGGCCTTTGCAGACTCGCAGAGCAACACAGCATATTGTTAGAGCCACCGGTTCAAGCCTGGAAACATTGGATAGAGGACAAGCAGGCAACAAAAACCCTTTAAAGGGGGCTGGCTATGCTGCCATTGCCACTTGCATTCCCCTCCTGCCCGTTCCCATCCCGCCTGCAGGCACTCTCTCTGAGCCGTCATCAGCTGATGTAAATCCTTGTAACTCCATTGATTTCAATGGACCTACACCAATTACACCTGCTGAGCATCTGGCCCTACACTAGCTAGGACAAAAATGTCACGGGCTCCGGGTCCTCAGGCTTCAGGACACAAACCGATCCTTAGTTTGGATCAGATACAAAGGTCCCCCAGGCTTGGTCCACACTGGGGGTGGGTGGGGGGAGAGATCGATCTAGGAAACTCAACTTCAGCTACGAGAATAGCGTAGCTGAAGAAGTCGACGTTTCCTAGATTGAATTAAGTTTACTTACTGCGGGTCCACGCGGCGCAGGCAAGCTCCCCCGTCGACAGCGCTTCCTCCTCTCGGCGAGCAGGAGTGCCGCAGTCGATGGGGGAGCGCTTCTGGGATCGATTTATCACGTCCAGATGAGACAGGATAAATCAATCCCAGAATATCGATCTCTACCCACCGAATCAGGCGGGTAGTGTGGACCTAGCCCCAGTCTCCAGCTGTCTGGGTGCTCTCTGCAGGCTTGGTACCTTTCTCTGAAGCAGCTGGTATCCTGGATACCGGGGGAGAGTCTGTTCCAATATGGACGTTTCTAATTGGGAGATAATGATGCAGCCCGGAGTCTAACTGCCACAGACAGGATGTAGCGGGGTGGTCACCTGCTCCTGCCTGGAAGGGCTTAAGACAGCTCTGGAGAGGGCTGGGGCAGGAGGAAAAGCTGGGCTGATTGGGGAAACAGTCTCAGCTGTGGCCACGCCCCAAACAGACCCAGCTGGCCCTATAAAGGCCAGGGAAGCCAGGACCAGAGACAGACTCTCTCTGCTTTCAGAGAGAGAGGGGGCTGGCTGCTGGGAAGCTCAGGGTAACTAGTGTAATCCTTCTGCCCATCTAAGTTGGCAGCAACAAGAGCCGGGTTCTGTATCTAGGGGTTCCGTTTCAATAACACAATGCAAAACCGGCTCAAGCCCCCACCCAGTGACCTGGGACAATTACATACCACCCCCTGGGTGCCTCTAAGAGGCAATACTTCCCCTCTCGCAAGCACGGAGTCTGAGTGTAACAGAAAATGTTTAATAACATGAGGTAAACGACAATCAGCATTAAATTGGAAAAACACCACAAACAGGATTCATAACACAAATCATGAACAAAAAGCCCACCCCAGCAAATTGGGCTGTGTCCTTGCTCTTTGGTTCTTGAATCCAGCAACCCAAAAATCACCCAGAGTCCCCAAAGTCCAACACCCCCAAAGTCTCTTGGGTCCAGCAACCACCCAAAGTCCCAAAAGTCCAACAGACCCCAAAGTCTCTGTCCCTGGTCAGTGCAGCCCCAGAGTAAAAGGGGGGGGGCACGCAAGGTGTTAAGGGGCACCCTATGTGATCCGAGGCCGGCCGGCCGTCTCTCCGTGGGGTTCCGCCACAGCCTTCACCACGAGCCAGTCCACTTCCTGCCGTTCCACAAGCTGCTC
Organism: Malaclemys terrapin pileata; assembly: GCF_027887155.1. Classification (NCBI taxonomy): domain Eukaryota; kingdom Metazoa; phylum Chordata; order Testudines; family Emydidae; genus Malaclemys; species Malaclemys terrapin. The sequence continues at coordinate 342,834,252 of NC_071505.1, forward strand.
CGCTCACCGACTGTGAGCCGCTCCAGCCATCCCTGCAAACAGCTCCGCTCGCCGTTCCTTGGGCCGCTCCAACTGGCCCTGCAAGGCTCCGTGCCGCTCGCTGCTCCTCCAGTCATCCCCACAAATGGCTCCACCAGCTGCTTAGCAATATAGGTTCAGGCTCCCCACTAGTTAACACAGCATTCAGTGATCTCAGTTCTTAATAACTTCAGCTCTTTTGTGATTTCAACTCATAGTAGTGGAGCCCCAGTGCTAGTGCACCATTGGCCCAAAGTGAATTCAGCTCAGCAGCCTGTAACTAGACTCCTAATGGAATCAAAGTTAGCTCTGACATTCAACAGTGGAGAGAAAAGGTAGTGCAATTGGTGTTTCAAACCCTCAGCTGGGGACATATACCATCAAGTACAAATACCTATCCCCCATCCTCTCTCAAGTCACTGTGTTTTGTAATCCATGCCCCTTGTCAAGCAAGTGCTACTTAGGTAATGGTGAAGGACTCACTCAGTCCTTCTGTCATACAACAGTTCCACTGGCCTTGATTCACAGAATTAGGGTAACAAAACTTTATTCTTCCTGCCCCAATAACAGAGAAAACTGGGGATCCCACACCAGCCAAAGTAACCACTTTGAGTTGCTGTGGTTTCATGCCAGGCGAGTGGGTGTGCCTATGCAAACAAGATCAGCCCCTGGAGTTCTTTTCCACACTCGCCATAATTCACCACCAGATGTCAGGGTAGAGCTCATCCTGACTCTGCTTACACTAGAGTAAGGCAGGGCTGTGGAAAGGCCAGAGGGGCTGGGGAACTCCAGGCTGGCAACTCCCCAGGCTGCAGGGCCTTGTCCAAGGCACCACAGAGGTACTGGGCTGCAGAGAAAGGCAGCAGGTCCAAAAAAACCCTTGCCTGTGATGAGTGGCTTATACTGCAGTCTGCCCCAGGGAGTGGAGGCTAGTTGGTGACTGGCAGTAGCCTACGACTGAGGTGAGGTGGGGCTAGGGAGTGGGGTGTTCCCTGGGGAGGGGAGACCCTAAGAGTGAGGGGTTACTGCCAGGGGCAGCACCCCAGATAACAGGGCACCGGGGTCTGGGAGGGATACAGGGCTGGAAACAAGTGGGACACCAGCCTGCAGAGGGCGCCCAGGCTGGAAAAGAGCTAATTCCCTGAGATGAGCAGCAGGAGGCCCCGCAGTGGTGAGTCCCGCACGTTTACACAGGAGATACTGAAAGGCCTTTAAACTTGAGTCAGTGGCTGCACGGCAGCTGTGCCCTGGAAGCTGAATGGGGAATTCCACCACCAAAGCCTGAATTCAGCTACATTTATAGGGCCAAACTAATCCCTGTTGTAATGCCATTGAAGCCAGGGGAGATAGAGCCAGGTTGGCCCATGCTGCAGGAAACAGGAGGGGGTTTTTGCCCCTAGAGGTTCACTCCAAGATGTTGACATATCAATGCCGTGTCTATACAATGCAAGTACCTCACTCCAATAGGCTCGTAATGTCATGGTCTTCTCCATGGTGCCTCTGCAGGAGGAAATAGTGAGGGAGCCAAACACATAGCAGGGAAGGGTTAGCAGCAGATCACAGAGCGAGAGTCCGACCTCTTTGGTCAATCTGTGTGAGAAATAGGACCAGACCTCATCTGCTGAACCAATAGGTTCCAAAATCTATGCCAAAGAACATCCACTGATCAAAACACTCTTACATCTGCTGGCCATGTCTGTCACCGAGACTCAGCACCTGGCATCCCCTTTCCTTCATCCGCTCTCCCAGCTGGAACCAGATGTGGCTGAGATCAAAACAGCCCCATCAGATCTGGGTCAGTGATGTCACCGGGAATTACGATATTGGCAGATCACAGATTTTCGAAGACTTGTCGCAACTTGTTTCATAATGGCCCCCCGATGAAACGACGCTCCAGGGACTGCGCTTTCATTTGAGATACCTGCTGTCATGGGCTGGTGCTTCCTGCACTCATCTGTGAAAGCCTCCGGCTGGGGCGGAGTTCCAGTGCCAAGCTGCAGGAAGCCCGCTCCTTTCTCTGTGCCTGGACAGCTTTGCTCCTCTCCCATCTCTTCCTCCCTCTGCCAGAGGGTGCCCCCAGCATGCTAGGAGGGAGCAGTTCCTGTGCTCAGGAGAACACGGGTGCTCCTTGTGCCTTCTCCTTGCCCCTTACATATTCACACAAGAGTCTGATTCAGTCTACAGTAGCCCTTAGTTAAGAGTTTGCAGTGAGTTATGGGTAAAGTCTGTGTTTTCAGATGAAAGCTGCTATGTAAACGCAATAGATGCTGCTTATTAGTTCGCAGATTTGGGGCCAGAATTCTAAACTCTGGCCCCCATTTTTGCACTTGCAATTATTTGCTGGCTCCATTAGCATCTCTGAATATCCAATTTGTAGGTGAATGCAGGGAATTAAGTCATTTATGTATTTAAATTGTACCCACAAGCAATCATAGGGGTAAAACGTGTGTGTCTGTTTGAAACTCGGACCTTGAAATGCACCTGGCTCCATCTGCAAATCAATTCCTTCGATACCTAAACTGCTCCAAATTGCATTTGGGAAATTGCCATCATAATAAACAGGGGTCTGGTTCAGTGAGTCTAAAACTCTGACCCACAGGGGGGAAAGTGTGATTAAAAACTTGTAGGATTCCTCTTAAGACACCACTTACAAGTGCTCCCGAAGGCCTCTTACACTTGTTCCAAACAAAATGAAAAAGCTACCGAATAAAACCAAAAGTCAAAAGGGAGAAACTTTCTGTCTCCTACGCATTTCACTCTGCAGTTCTTGCTATCGCTGGGTGGATAAATCAATATGCCACCGCTGTGCACAGCTATTTCAGATGAACAAATCTTTATGGCTAATCGCAGGAACATAATGTTTTTAAACCAACGTAATGCCCCAGCCAACTTTGCACCTATATGCCGCATAGCTGACATCACTCCGGTCATCCATAAAATATGATGTTCGGCGAACGGTGGCGTTTGATTCAGACAAACAGTTCCCAGCGATCAGCTTTCCCCATCCTCTTGCATTCTGGATCTTCCAACTCCCACTGTGCCCACACCACTGTGTTATGCCACAAGGACATGGCTACAGATGGTGTATGCTAGTCAACTCTTTCAGCTGCCAAAGCGTATCACTCATTTGACATTCAGCTGTGCTCTGTCTCACGCGGACGTGCTGGTATCTCACTGCTTCTTTCATTGTCACCTGCCATACGGAGCCTTGAAACTGAGGTTACAGGACACCTGGGCGAGGTTAAAGGCAAGACCCCACCATCATGTCAAGCTTCCACCTCTGCTACTTATTTCTGTGGTTCTAATTTTACATGCCAAAGAGGTCAATGGTGGGAATTTGGAGCTGCAGTGAAGCCAGTGGTGAATTTGGCCCCTTGCAGTTGTTCTCCGGGTTCACGGCCTACCCCTCCTTGTCCTTAAAACTCTGTGGGCTGGCTTTAGCCCACTGCCCCTCCCACTCCCTCCCAGCCCCCTCACTTTTCCATCCTACAATTCCAGTCCTTTTGGTCCAATAGCCGTCTCCCCAGCAGCGTTTGCCATCTGAAACAGCCTTTCTGAGTCTCTCTGCTTCACCAGCTCTCTGACGCTTTACAAACCTTGTGTGAAAACACCTCTTTTGTCTCTTGTCTGTACCTCTCTCTTTTCTCCTGTGACGGATCATTGGCATCTCTTTGCCATGCATTGTCTTTCTATTGCTGTTTTCTGTCACTTACACCATATACCACCATTAGTCTTGTACGGGAAGCATTCTGGGATACCACTGGGGGTGGCAAAGGACGCTCTCTCGTAACCTTCGTTCTCATTTTAAGCCTCTGCACACAGCCTTCAGAAGTTGAGAAAACTTTGACTGGGCCAGGAGGTATATGGACGTTCCTTGAGGTTCTGAAAGTAATTTGTGACACCCTCTCTTGTGGGGAGAGAAGAAAAAGTATAGACTAACTTATTTTTGTTTCACCCTCTTCCATAAGTCCTATAGAATTTAGTAGGAATAAACCCAATTAGGGGTCTTTCAAAAGTGCTTTGAACCCTACGGAATTATATTCCCGCTATATACCTGCTATAGAGTTTTTAACCCATCCAGTGGAATGGGGTGTCATTCTGGGAAGTTTTGGAATATTTGTTATGGAACTCTGTTACATGCCCATACAACCCGCTTGGATTAGTCCCTAATAAATTTGATAGGACTCCTCTCTGGGAGCAGAATGCAAAACAGCCTGGCCTAGTGGGGCTGCACACAGGACTCCTTGTTGTAGCCCAGGCTCTGCCACTGACTCCCTTTGTGACCTTAGCCAAGTCACTTGACCTCTAATCCCTCGGTTTCACCATCTGTAAAATGGGGTTAATAATTCTGGTTTTGTGCGACTGGAAAGTGCCAGGGGAATGGGAAGAATTAATGTTAGTGGTTCCTACAAATCTCTTACAACCCCTCCAGTTCCAGCTTACCAGGTAACCTCCCAGCAGGGGTTGTTGGGGACAGCAGAGAAGAGAAGCTTGAATAATAGATGCAGAGTGGGGGGAAGTGGCTGACAGTGCACGGATTACAGGCAGCAGAGATGAGATGGGGTGGGGAATTGGCAAGGGTGGCAGATGCTCTCTGGAGGTGGGCTGGCATCTGCTAAGGGTCAGATGCCAGCAGAGGAGGAAAGAAGGGAACTGTCTGGAGCCCTGCACTGAGAAGAACGGCAGAGAGAACTGGAGCAACTGGAGGGGCTGGGTAAGCTGAGATCATGGCGGTAGCTAGGGGTCCAGCAGGGGAGGCCTTGCAGACAAGGACAGTCATGTTGACTTGTCTTGAGCTGTAGGGTTTGTGTGGCGGAGGGGTGGGGGAGCCGAAGCAGCATTCTGAACAGGCGGTCGTGTGGAGAGCAGGGACTGAGACCATGAAGGGGAGGGAGCTGCAAGCTGTGTGTGTCAGCAGCAGAGCTGCAGGATGTGTGTGTGTGTGGGGGGAGCAGAGCTGCAGGGTGTGTGTGTGAGTGGGGGGAGCAGAGCTGCAGGGTGTATGTGTGTGTGTCAGCAGCAGAGCTGCAGGATGTGTGTGTGAGTGGGGGGGAACAGCATTTTGAACAGGCGGCTGTGTGGAGAGCAGTGACTGAGACTGTGGCGGGGAGGGAGCTGCTGGGTGTGTGGGGGGGGCAGGGAGCAGAGCTGCAGGGTGTGAGTGTGAGGGGAGCAGCATTCTGAACAGGTGGCTGTGTGGAGAGCAACAAGTGAGATCATGTCGGGGAGGGAGCTGCTGGGTGTGTGTGTGAGTGGGGGGGAGCAGCATTTTGAACAGGCGGATGTGTGGAGAGCAGTGACTGAGACTGTGGTGGGAAGGGAGCTGCTGGGTGTGGGGGGGGGGGCGGGGAGCAGAGCTGCAGGGTGTGAGTGGGGGGGAACAACATTCTGAACAGGCGGCTGTGTGGAGATCAGCAATTGAGACCATGGCGGGGAGGGAGCTGCTGGGTGTGTGTGTGTGTGGGGGAGCAGAGCTGCAGGGTCTGAGTGGGGGGAGCAGCATTCTGAACAGGCGGCTGTGTGGAGAGCAGCGAGTGAGACCATGGTGGGGAGGGAGCTGCAGGAATCCAGGCCCGAAGGGACAAACGTCTGACTGTGCGATATGCAGCAGAGTGAGACTCTTGTGGCTGCCGCAGAACAACCGTTGCCATCCCGTTGCTGGGCCATATCCCAGGGCTCGGCACATGCTCTGCGCCGCGACCCTCTCCTGCCACGCTTTAGGGAAGCTGTGAATAAATTGGAGACAGTCCGGAGAAGAGCTAGAAAAATGATAAAAGGTTTAGAAAACCTGACCTATGAGGAAAGGTTAATAAACGGGGCGTGTTTAGTGTTGAGAAAAGAAGACTTGGGGGAACCTGATCTGTTAAGGGCTGTTATAGGGAGGACAGGGATCGATTGTTCTCCATGTCCACTGAAGGTAGAACACAAAGCAATGGGCTTAATCTGCAGCAAGGGAGATTTAGGTTAGTGTGAGTAGGTGAGGCCTTGCCTAGTGGTTAGAGCCTGTGGTGGCAGGGGAAAGGGAACCCAGGCCCTCCCACTCCACTGGGTGACAACCCAGGGGCCCTCTTGGGCATGGTAAGGAAGGTATCTTTGGGGTGCATCATGGCTGGCGGTTGTCCCTTGACCTGGCCCATGTGCCTCTGCAGGCTGGGGAATCCAGGTTTGGTGCAGCTCTCCTCCCCCTGGCGTAGCTCCTGTCTCTCTCTTCCTGCCTCCTTGCTGGGTGCTGACGTGACTCCCTTTTAAGCCCCTGCTGCCAGGGCGGGGCTTCCCAGGCCCAGAGCTGTTCCTGCACCCTTATCTCTCCAGAGAGTCTGGCGCTAAAATCCAGCCCCACCAAGATATCCGCTGCACCAACCCATTCAAATGATGGTGCACCCCTTCCTCAGTTCCTTCCTTGGCGTGCTTCAGCCAGAGGGTCTGACCCTGCAAACCCTGATGGCCAGGACTAATTCCAAGGAAGTAATAAGCACTACGTATCCTCGGGAGTGCTTGCAGGATCAAGGTGTGAGAAAAGATGCCATTGGGAGGTTATAGTGTGTCTGTAAAACACTATGTTCACTACAGAAATAAATAGAGCTTCGATCTGAAGAGAAATCCAATTAGAGGTTTACAATGAATGCCACTTGACTCAGAGCGGGGCCCGTGTGAGGAATTTATGCAAATAAGAAATAAAGCACTTCATTAACCAGCCTGGCTCATTTCAAGTGTCAGGTACAGGGAACACTGCTATCTAGGACAGTCCTAGAGTCCGATCCTGGCCAAGTCCCCTTCCAAAGTAAGCTTCTCTAAATTTGTTGACACTCATATTTTCCATTTGCAACAATATTATTCTTACACTGTGATGATGGAGATTGTCCAGGATTGTTGTTTTTGTACCAACTCAGATTCTGATACTGTAGTCTAGGCTTAAAATAAACGGGACCAATATTATAGTTAATACTAATTTCAGCTGCTTCTTGGAATTTCATTGGTTTACATTCTGAGGAGCATAGAATGTCCTTTCCTGCTGAGAGTGCCTCATGATACTCTAACACGGATTAATATGTTCCCCTGCGGAAATCTTGTTTACCAGACGTCCTGATAATGGAATTAAAGTAAAATCTCTCTCTGGTTCTGGGGAGACCAATTCCAGAACATTACCTTCTGGTATGGGTTATTCTGTACCGGGAAGATGTCTACTGACAGGAAGGAATTGTGGAAAAGGGCAACAAAATGATAAAGGCTCTTACAGGATAAATTTATGAAGAAATAGCAGTAAATAGGAACAGCTTGGCTAAACGAGGACTAGCGGGAAGGACATAACTGTCTGCAGATCATAGAACTGGAAGGGAGCTCGAGAGGTCATCTAGTCCAGTACCCTGCACTCATGGCAGGACAAAGTATTATCTAGACCATCTCTGACAGGTGTTTGTCTAACCTGCTCTTAAAAATCTCCAGTGATGGACACTAAGCAATTTATTCCAGTGCTTAATCACCCTGACAGTTAGGAAATTTTTCCTAATGTCCAACCTAAACCGCCCTTGCTCCAACTTAAGCCCATTGCGTCTTGTCCTGTCCTCAGAGGTTAAGAAGAACAATTTTTCTCCCTCCTCCTTGTAACAACCTCCAGATTAAACAAACCCAATTTGCAATAATTTGCATTGCCATAATGCATTTATTGCCAGGGTCCCAAAGCCCTTTACAAACATTCATTAAGCCTCACAGTGACCCTTTTATGTATGCAAATATATTCATTTTACAGGTGGAGAAACTGAGGCAGAGAGAGGTTAAATAGTTTGCCCAAGATGTCAAAGCAAGGCCTTCCCTCCCATCAGTGCAGTCACTTAGCTCCTCTGGGGTATAGAATCATAGAATATCAGGGTTGGAAGGGACCTCAGGAGGTCATCTAGTCCAACCGCCTGCTCAAAGCAGGACCAATCCCCAACTAAATCATCCCAGCCAGGGCTTTGTCAAGTCTAACCTTAAAAACCTCTAAGGATGGAGATTCCACCACCTCCCTAGGTAACGCATTCCAGTGCTTCATCACCCTCCTAGTGAAACAGTTTCTCCTAATAGCCAACCTAAACCTCCCCCACTGCAACTTGAGACCATTACTCCTTGTTCTGTCATCTGGTACCACTGAGAAGATCCATCTTCTTTGGAACCCCCTTTCAGGTAGTTGAAAGCAGCTATCAAATCCCCCCTCATTCTTCTCTTCTGCAGACTAAACAATCCCAGTTCCCTCAGCCTCTCCTCGTAAGTCATGTGCTCCAGACCCCTAATCATTTTTGTTGCCCTCCGCTGGACTCTTTCCAATTTTTCCACATCCTTCTTGTCGTGTAGGGACCAAAACTGGACACAGTACTCCAGATGAGACCTCACCAATGTCGAACAGAGGGGAATGCTCACGTCCCTCGATCTGCTGGCAATGCCTCTACTTCTACAGCCCAAAATGCCGTTAGCCTTCTTGGCAACAAGGGCACACTGTATGCATCGGGGTAGTATGCATCAGCTTTTTAACAGCACACAGCAACACTGTACAGTAGTTTAGGACAGGAAGTGAAGATATTTTGTGTTTGGAACTGCAGAGGGAATTCAGTGAGGCAAGATGTAATTATCCAGGTTGAAATTTGGCTGACACCCTTCCTCTTATAAAAAGACCAGTGGGATCTGAAATGACCATATGTGGTCAGGCCCTCACTTTTATGTCTCATCCAAGAGGCTGCACTATCATCAGTGCAGCAACCCCGAAACATGCTGTGGTATTTACTCAGTGCTGGCTCCGCAGGGGGGGCGCTACGTATCGAATAACCAGCACCGCTCCCTTCAGCGCCATGGTGTCCTGTCCCCGCAAAGCACTGTCCCAAATGAATTTCCAGGAGCTGAGGAGATTGCAGCCAGATATGCCAAACCTGCAGAAAAAATGCAGAAATTGGGCTTGTTTTTGGCTTAATTGCCCTGTGAGTTGCTTGTTGGCTAGTTTTTGGCTTGTAGCTTGTTTGGCTTGTAGCATGTTGCTTGTTGTAGCTTGTTGCTTCTGTTTTTTGATTGGCTCCCAGCAAGCAGGGGCAAGGGGCAAGCAGGGGAAAGGGGGGGGGGGAGAGAGTCATGGGTGCACAGTGGGTCCACCACAGTCCAGGCTGCACGCCGGGGGGATCTAGTCACATAGAGCGTTGGGGTTCTTAGGGATTGGCTTGTTTTGGCCTTGTTTTAAAATGGGGCTAGCTTGAGATTTGGCTTATTGTGAAAGTCGGGTGCTTATTTACCGCGTGAAAGTTGGCAACTGTCATTGCAGCCCAAGATGGCCTGGCCAACGACGTTGACCTCTGCTCTGCCGGTGAGGAATCACTTTCCAAATTGACAGTGGTTTTGCTTTTTAATAGAAAGATGGAGCTGACATGCACATGAATTTCGCTTGGCAGAACCTCAGCGAGTGGCTGCTTCCTTGTCAGCTATCATCTATTCGTCCGAGAAGGGAAATACACTTGTGGAACCCACTTGAAGTTGACTGCGAGAGACTGTTAAGGCCAGGATTTTATTAACGCGTATTCCTTTTTTAATTCAATATGTTGGTCGTTTGCAGTATTTTAACGCAATGTACCAGCGTGGATTTTCCGGTGATAGATTTAGTCGAGGGGGAGATGGACATTTTGCACTTACCAAAGTTGTCATGTCCTTTCTGAGACTCTTTCCGTACTTTACCAACATTCCTGAAGCACATAGGACTGTATCTAATCCTCGAGCTGATCTATCTCTGTGCTTACCTTGTGGCCACCTCTGTCATGTCTGATCACTTGGTGACCCGCTGCAATCCCATTGATTTCATTGGAGTTCTGCCAGTGCAACAAAGTGGGCCCATGTCAACTAGGACACAGAGAAACTAAGGGTTGGATTGTGCTCAGGCATTCTCCACATGCACAAGAAAGCAAGGCACAAGGGCCCAGCTCCTCGTGGGTATTTAGGCCTCTCACTCCCATTGAAATCAGTGGGAATTAGTTACCTAGATACCTTGGTGGGTCTGGGCCAAGAAGTTTCCCTCTCCATTGTCCCACTGCAGTGGGGCCAGGAACGAATGCAGTGACTGCTTCTTCTGAGGGCCCCGGAGATGCTCGTCGCTGCAAAGCAGGAAATGGGAAGGTGGGGCCATGACTCGCAGACCCTCACATGCTGGAGCTGGCCAGAAGTGCAGGAGGAAGTGTCCAGCATTGGTATTGGTGTAGAAGCAGACATGCTCCCCATCCCCGCCCTCCTCCAGGGAACTCCAAGAGGGATTGCACCTCCCACTGCTCTCAGTGTGTGTATCTCCACAGCACTCCCTAGCTGGAGCTGCACACAACTGAGCCCCAGGTGAATTGTCCAGGATCACACTATTTTCTTGAAGTTTCCCAACAGTACCGCCACCTGCACAGCTCTGTCATGGGGTCCACTCATCCCTAGGGCGCCTCCTCTGGCCGCTCTGAGGATTAGCTCTTTGCTGCGCCCTCCTCTGGCCATCTCACCACCCGTCGTTCTCTCTTACCCTGCACCCTCTCGCTCTCGGAGCTGCCACTTCCTGTTCGTGACTTGGCCCCCACGGCCAGGTCACTATGGTCCACCCCTTCCAGGGTATCCAAGTCCTTCGGAGTGAACTGTCCCCGGCAGTCCACTCTCCGCTGTCTGGTCTGTGCCACTTCCCCAGTGGCTGGTAGGGGAGCCTGGGACCACCCTCTGCTCCGGGTTCCAGCTCAGGGGCACACTAATCAGCAGCCAAGCTCTGCCCTACCCCGCACTCTGCTGCCTTCCCTACCTCTCTGGCTCTCCCCCTGCGCTCGGTTTGTCAGCCCAAACTCCCTCCTCCCAGGGAGTAACTGTAGGCTACCTAGCTCTATTGCCCCAGGCACACCTCCCTTCTCCCAGGGGCGGCTGCAGACTCCTTCCCTGCCACTCCTTCTGGTCTCAGCTCCTGGGCTTTATCCAGGCCCCTCCTGTTCCTGGCCAGCTAAACCTCATTTAATCAACCCCTGCTCCCTGGCTCCGCTGCCACGTGCAGCCCAGGGAGTTAATTGACCCACCTGGCCACCTTAACCCCCTCAAGCCTTGCGAGGGGTGGACGCCCCATCACAAGCTCCAAGAGGGATAACAGCAGTGGATGCTAGAATGGACCGGCCCTCAGCATCTTAACCCCAGCGTCATGTAATCCTGTGCAGAGCACCGGGGCTGACCCACCGGCAGCTTGTGTAGGATAGTGGACTGTGCCAGTGGTGGTGTAGCAGTGGGACAGCTGGAGAAAAATGCTCGTGTAGACAAGGCCAGTGAGCCAGTGACAGAGCTTGGACTAGACCCCAGGGTTCTTGATCCCTGGCCCATTTGAGCTCCCTTCCAAAGAGTGGGGCTCTTTGTGCAGGGTATTGTAGCAGTCTGTGGCCCATTACTCTCTCACTGCCGTCTGTCCTTCGGGCACACTCAGCGTGAACTCAGAGGGCTCGCCATGACCCATAAGCTGGATCAGAAAGTGCAGAGCCCTCGCTGGAACCCTGGTGCTTCTCAGCCACGTTCGTCCCAACGCCGGTTATTTACCAGCGTGTCTCGGACTGTGATTAGTGAGTGTTATTGTGTAATAAACGGCTTTGCTGAAACATTCTTATTCCCCTCTGGCAGAAAAAGTCCCATTCTCCCAGAGAGATGGTGCCGCACTAACCTGTGGATCTAATAGTTTTCATTTGATAGTGCAATTATTTCATTTTAAAGCCCTGCCAAGTGTATCTGCTGAGATCATCTGTCTTGTGTATTGCTTAAGTGGAAATAAAAATGTCAAGCTGTAGAAGATCAAGACACTACGTTATTGTGTTTGTTTGTTACACCTCTGGGTTTGAGGAGGAATGCTAGAGACAGCAGGTATATGAGTCTCACCTAAGGACGAACCTGATTCCTCTTTCTTTCCCTGAATTGGTAGAAGGAAGGATAATCTTGTTAATGCGCAGGAGAGGGAGGCAGACGGCCTGAATCTGACCCTGGCTCCACCCTAGATGTCCTGGGAGAGCTTGGGCAAATCACTCAGGCCAAAGTTTTCACGTGTCTAAATTGGAGTGCCTCGCTTGAGACCCCACGGGCCCCGATATTTAGAGGCGCTTGGCATCTGCCGCTCCACTTGGCTTCAGCCAGAGTGGTGAATATTTGATTTGGACCTTCTAAAGACCAGGCCCATGATATCCCATGGTGGGCACCCAAAATCAGTAACTACTTTAAAAGAGTTTGGCCTTAATCTTTCATCTCCCCATAACTCAAATGGGGCTAATCTTTCCCCATCTCCCAGGGCAGTTGGGTGGCTTTATTCATGAGAGTTTGTAGAGTACTTTGAGATCCTCAAGTGGAGGGTGCCAGAGGAGAGCAAAGTACCTTCATGGGCCATCACCTGTCATGGGCCAACCTAGCAGCCAAGTGGGCAGTAATACTTTGGTCTAATTTCAGTCGTTGGGTTTAATGTGTGGGTGCTGGGTGGTGTTGGTAGCCTGTGATGGACAGGAGGTCAGACCAAACCGAGTGGTCTTTTCCGGCCTTAAACTCTATGCTCAGACCTGTGTTCTCTGCACTAATCATTCTATTTTAAAAACAACACTATCTGTGCCTTAAGGCTGAGAGTTATAGAGCTATCTAAGGGATTTGGATGCCCAGTTCCCACCAGATTCAATTGGATTTGAGTATCCAAGTTTCCTAGGTGGCTTTGAGAATCTAATAGTGTCTTCTAAAATGCTGTGTGGTAGCCTCAGTATCGTTCTCACTGAACTCTCAAGGGAGACCTATGCAAATATGTAAACTCTGCCCAGACGTGATAGAGCTCTCAAAGATTCAAAGAACTCAACACAAGTGACCCAATTTTCCTAAAAGTATTCCAAGGCGCTAGTTCTCATTGAGCATGGCTGAATCAAGGAGGATGAAGTTCCTAGACCATCAAGATAGAATTCCCCAAAACTTGAAAATTTCTTTTCCAAAAGTGAAAGCAAACTCTCATTTTCCGTACCCAGCTAGCTCCAAGATGCCTAACCCAAGATGCTTCAAACTTTACAAAACCATTCTCCCATGGAAAAAGAACATGCATGAGAAAATTTAGGTGAAAAGCAGCTTGTTTGAAGAGGTTAGAGGTGGCTGTGAAGCATGTGTTGTAAATCTACCTTAAAGTAGAAATCTGGTTACACCTTCACTATGGAATCATTACTACTAGAACCTGCCAAGGGGGCCAACCAAAAGAATCCCTCTGTCAAATGCTACTCAGAGAGGGAAATAATGGGACTTAACCACACAGAGGGCATGCAAAGTGTGGTCCAGGATAGACAGGGCTGGTGGAACCTTGTTTGTGCCCGACGTGACATCAATCTGTGTGGGGAGGAACTGGCTAATAAAGACAGGGCCCAGCAGAGTGGAGTTCTGGGCTCGGTGCTACTGATAAACTGCTGATGTTCTAATGTGTCTCAGGACTATTCAATAGTGCTAAACACAACCCTGCCTCGGCTTTCTCTCTGGCCCCATCTCTGGCTGCTAGGGAGGGCTGGTCTCTTCTCTGTCCCCCCGCTCTCTGTTTCACCCCCTACCCTACTGCTTGCTGAGGGCTCCAAAATGGGGTGCTGTCAAGGCTGAATCCCCAATCTGTCACTTTAAGTGCAGAAGCTGGGGACCTGCAAGTATTCTAAAAATTAATACTGGCCACTCCAGGCTTGTATTAAACTCCCAAGGTTACAGCTTCTCTCTGACCTTGGCTTGGTAAACGCTGCCACCACCCAAGTGCAAAAAAACCCCCACATCGTTGAACCTAGAAAGGAGCTCTTGGGAATTCCTCCCCGTGGGGTACCCTCAAGCCCTTTCACCCCCCTCTGGGGAAGAGCTGAGAAAGAAAACAAAGGAAATTAGCTGTTGCCACCAGCTAATCAAACAGCATATGCACAAACCTCTTAGGACACCAAAAATCCAATCCTGTTCTCAAAAAAAGGTAAATGTTATTAAAAACAAAAAGAAAGAAATACATTTGGAACTTAGGCTTTTGCTAGATTTTAAAAGAGCAATTCCAAAAATCAAGCACCCAAAATAGCTTTCTTGGGGGTTCAGCTTAAAGGTTACAAACAAACAAAAGGATCTGGGGTTAGCACAGAGGAGATCCACAAGCCAAAATAAAATAAATAAGCCTGATTGTGTCTAACTAAACATTCCCTATTCAAATAATTTCTTCTAGGTATGGAAGATGAATTTTCATACCTGGTTCATGCCTTACACAGCATTGCTGCTCCGAGTCCCATCTCCGGAGAACAACAGATAAAGGGAAAGTTTATTTCCCAAATTTAAAGGTTCTAGCCTTCCCATTGGCTCTTTTGGTCAGGTGCCCACTTCCTTTTCTTTTACCTGTGGGCTTGTTAACCCTTTACAGGTAAAGCAAGCAGAGAACAGATACCAAGAGGGATTTTGCAGCTAACTGGCTGGCTGGGTGTTCATAAACGGGGGCTACACCCCCTTCATTTATCACAGGTGCCCAGCCCACATGATAGGCAGAAATTAATCTCCGTGGCATCCTCTGCCAGCTCCAGCCTCCACGACGCATCGCTCACCCAGTAGAGAGCTTGGGCTCCAAGGCTTGCTTAGGAAAGCAAAGGCTCCCACAGGGCAGTTGCAGGGCAAACAGGCACAAGGGCTGCTCTGTGCTTTGGAGGTGGGAAGGCGAGGTCTAGCTAGGAAATGCTTGAAGGGCCATGAGTTGGGTGGAATTGCTAAAGGGGTGCAGAGCCTTTCCCACACAGCTCAAATCCTGCTATGGCTGGGAGTGAATGAAAGCTGTGACCTCCAAGCCTTCATCCCGCAAGTCTCTGTGCGTGGGCGGCAGGCAGCCCTGGAATGCCTAAAATGGGGCAAACAAACCCCACACTGGCCAGGGAGGGGTTAGTGAGTTGCTGTGGACTCAGCCAGCCCCGCTGCACTTCACCGGCAGAAGCGGTCAGGCTTGGAGGGGGCTGCTCAAAGGAGAAGGCCAGCTCAGCTGAGGGGAGGCTGGGCGGGAGAGTGGACCTCTTGTGCTAGCCCCTGAAGACAGGCCTGGCTGTGGCCAGAACCCACCCAGAGACGGCGAAATGCCAGAGCCTCCCTGAGGGACCTCAGGCCAGGTGCGGGCCTGGTGCATTCCCTTTCTGAGGAGGGGTATTGCGTTCCCTATTATCTGAATGGGACTGCTGCAATCAGCTGTTCCCAGCCCCTCAAGAGGATGTCTGCTCTCGCTACACCTTGGTTGGCTTGACCCCACCGAAATCTGCAGTGATTTGTCACAAGTCCTGAAGCAACAGCATCACAGGGCTCCAAAGGGGAGGCTGTAACAACTTAGCACTCAGCCCTTTTGCAGGAGTGCAGAGTATGGGCAGAGACAGCCAAAGAGGCGCTTAGCCAAACACGTTGTGGTTTTACATCTGTAACCCCCCTTTCCTGCCTGAGTTACTCAGGAACAGGCAACATGTTGTTGGGGCACCTGATGCTGCTGACAGCAAAGGAGATCCCGAGTATCCAAGTGCCTCTGCCTGGCTGGGTCCCGTACGCACTAACTGGCGTGTCTCAGGAATAAACCTGAGCTAGTCTGTGCTATGAGTCTAACCCAAAAGTACCAATTATAAACAATATACAACCAATGTACTCTTAGACTACCGCTAACACACCTTTAGTTAACAATTTAGAAAAACAGGATATAACAGATTGAGATTAACGAAAATCTCACAACCACTTTAAATCAGTAGGGGACACTTCAATACATCAGTTAATAAATGCCCTTTACAGTAGTAAATGAAACATCACTAACTTACATTTACCAGTTACCCCACCCCTGAGTGTGCACGCCTCCTAATTTCAGTGTTCTAGACACTTGCGTGGGCTCTTGAAGCCGGGGACAGCACTCTGTTAGTCGGGTAAAGCAGTCCAGCCAAGGTAACACAGGGGAGAGCGATTTTAACTTGGGATCAATCCAGGCTCCACCACCCCTCTGAAGACGGAAGTTGGTTTAACCAGAGGTCAGTAACCTAGAATCCTGGTTATCCAATAAGACCACTTTGTCTCTCCTCAGACTCAAGGAAACCCTTCAAGACTCTTTGTTGTCCACCTTTTCAAAAAAAAAAAAAAGTCCTACAAAAAGTGGAAACTAGGTCAATTTACAAAGGATGAATATAAACAAATAACACACAAGTATGTAGGGACAAAATTAGAAAGACCGAGGCACAAAATGAGATTAAAGTAGCTAGAGCCATAAAGGGTAACAAGAAAACATTCTACCAATACATTAGAAGCAAGAGGAAGAACAAGGACAGGGTAGGTAGGCCCTTTACTCAATGTGGGGGGAAAAACAACAACCGAAAGCATGGAAATGGCAGAAGTGCTAAATGACGTCTTTGTTTCAGTTTTCACCAAAAACGTTAGTAGCGATTGGACGTCTAACGTAGTCAATGCCAGTGAAAATGAGGTAGGTCCAGAGGCCAACATAGGGCAAGAACAAGTTAAAAAATCACTTAGACAAGTTAGATGTCTTCAAGTCACCAGGCCCTGATTAAATACATCCTAGAATACTCAAGGAGCTGAGTGAGGAGATATAGGAGCCACTAGTGATTATCTTTGAAAAGTCATGGAAGATGGGAGATATTCCAGAGGACTGGAAGAGGGCAAATATATTGCCAATATATAAAAAGGGAGATAAGAACAACCCAGGAAATTACAGATCACTCAGTTTAACTTCAGGACTCAGAAAGATTACAGAGCAAATAATGAAGCAATCAATTTGCAAACACCTAGAAGATAATAAGGTGATAAGGAACAGTCAGCATGGATTTGTCAAGAACAAATCCTGTCAAACCAACCTGGTAGCTTTTTTTGGCAGGGTAAGAAGCCTTGTGGATGGGTCTCAGTGCAGATGCCGGTGGCAGACACCTGCAGAGGCCCGATGAAGAGCTCCGTGTGGCTTGAGAGCTTGTCTCTTCCACCAGCAGAAGTTGATCCAATAAAAGAGATCATCTCCCCCACCTAGTCTCTCTCATATCCTGGGACCAGTACAGCTACAACACACTGCAACCTGTGGTAACTGGCACTCCCAGCAGTCTCTGGAGCGGGGCCAAGGCCTGCCCATGGGACGGATGAGCTATTGCAGACGGAAGCAGCAGCTTGGCCCTGGGCACCAACCTGAGAGCAAAGCTGTCTTGACTCTTGACTGCCTTCTGCACTTTGCGGTGTGAGCAAGGACTGGAAGCAAAAGGGCCCAAATACCACGAGAAGGCCTGCTCACGCTGCATTTCCAGGCCAATCAGAAATAAGAAGATCAGAAAAACTCATGGGCGAGACTGTTGTCTGCACCCCACTCCAGTTTTGCAGGTTATTGAAGCTGGCAGCCTCATCCTAACTACTACTGTCTAGAATCATAGAATATCAGGGTTGGAAGGGACCTCAGGAGGTCATCTAGTCCAACCCCCTGCTCAAAGCAGGACCAATCACCGGACAGATTTTTGCCCCAGATCCCTACTACTGTCTAGTGTGCAAAAGAACCACTGCCCTCTGCTGGATGCAATCAGAACTATTGCTGTGTATCACAGGCCCGATAGCGCTAAGAGCAGATGGCAGTTCTTGCAGCTCTTATGGTTACAGGCCTGTGTTACTGAGGTGGCAGGTTCTGAGCTCATATAAAAAGCCAGAATACCGCACTTCCAGTCAAGGGTCTCAAAGCACCTTTCAAACATTGAACCTCACAAATAACCTTGGGAGGTTGGTAGCATTAGCCCTACTTGAAGACCAGAAATTAAGGGATTTCCCCCAAAGTCATGCCAGAAAACTCTGGCCACTTACAGAAGCAGACCTGTGCTTTAACCACAGCCACAGAGGTGCTTAGATATTGTGATGGTTGGCACTGTAGCTTCAGAGCTTCAAAGGCAAGGTAATAGGTACAGGACAAGCATCTCGCACCATGCAGCACTGATGTCTTAACCCTGCCCTGGAGAGAGACCTCTTCTGGGGTCAGGGAAGAGTTAAGATTCTACTCAAGAGATGGGCACGTCTCCAAAGGCGGAGTTTCTATAAGCACCCAAACATCAGCTTTTCAGACACTTAAATCTGAACTGACTCCCCACTTGGTAAGGCAACTCCCATCTTTTCATGTCCTGTGTGTATATATATCTTCCTACTGTATTTTTCACTCCATGCATCTGACGAAGTGGCTTTTAGCCCATGAAAGCTTATGCCCAAATAAATGTGTTAGTTTCTAAGGTGCCACAAGGACTCCTCGTTGTTTTTGCTAAATCTCTGTGGATCCCTAGGCGCACCAGGCACTGTCTCCTGTATTTGGTTTCAGTTCGCATGGCTTACGCATGGCTTACGCTGATGTAAAAGTAAAATGGACTGGCATGTACGACCATAGAGAACTGCCACTGGCTCCAAGGCCTTGTCTTTACTGTCTTTACTTTTGTACCTTTGGCTTAATTAGCAATCTAGTGACTCAAGGCACAAAAATCTAGTGTAGACATGCTCTAATAGGATTGCTGCATAAGGAGACCTTGCAGAATTAGGTTCATGCTGCATATACATACTGACCTTATGAATGTCCATGGTGATCTAACCTGAGATTTTCAGCATCTAAAGCATGAGCTTTTGCCAAAAGGAATAATTAAATGAACAATTCCTTTAGGTGCACATTTGTAGCTGGCTGTTATAGTCACTGGGGCCAGCCAGTAGAGAGAGAGAGAGAGATGGACACAGCATGAAACTAATGTGTTACATTAGCACAGAAGATGCTACAATGACAATATTTCTTGTAAAATAAATGTAAATATTATTTCAGAGATTACATCAAACTCTAGATCCTTCACTTACATTGTTGGGCCCAGCTGTGCGAATCTTGTGCATCCAAAACACCTGCGGAAGTTGATTGGAGTTTTGGGTGCACAAAAGATGCGAATATTGCTCTGCAGGCAGGATTAGAGTCGCTGAACATTACAAGAGGCTGGTTTCCATTTGAAAGGTAGCTTGGTTCCAGAATCTTCATGAAGTATGATCAAGTTTATGCCATCAAATAATTTCAAGCCTGAATATTCTACCAGAGTGTATTTAGGGAGAGATTTTCAAAAGCATGCCCAGCATCAATCTAACACTGCTCTAACTAATGTAAAGATTCACAAATGAGGACCAGGAACTGTTTAATGCTATTAAAAATGCTGATTTGCCACACTTGGGGTTCGTATTTTGCAAAATGATATTACCAAGCCGGAAGGATTCGCAGTGCATGAGTCTGGTTAATTAACCAAGCAAACCACATTGTACTGCTTGCAAGTTCCAATTGCTGACTTACCACCAACACTTAATAAGACGACTCTGGACCTGCATGGCAATTTTCAAAAAAACATCTCCAAGCTCTTTACCAAAGCAGGGAAGCATGAATATCCCCATTTTACAGATAGGGAAACTGAGGCAGAGAGAGCTGAAATGACTGCCCCAAAGTTGCACAGTGTGGCAGTGGCAGTGCTCGGAATTGAACTCTGTCCTGACTCAGCCTTGTGCTAAATTCACTAAATGGCAGCACCTCCATTTTGCCCTGCTTAGCTTCACCCTGACTTTATACCCTGTGCAGGATGTACAGTACACAACGCACATATCCTGCATAGTGATACCAAAGGTTTTTTTTTTTTAAGGGGAAATTTTAGTGCGTGTGTGTGTAATGCCAACAGGCCCTGGTCGTCAGCAGGTGAGATCAAACCAGGGACCTCTGGAGCTTAGTGCACGAGCCTCTACTGCATGAGCTAGACGCCAACTGGCTGTTAGCTAAGGCTGTAGATCAAACTCATTTTATTTCTCTCTCTAAGTGGTCTCGGTGCCACTAGATAGGACAGAGCACCACATCCAGGAGGTGTGTGGGTTACACGTTCATGATGCCAAAACAGACAGTCACAGAGATCTGAGTCCCCGGTTTCTCCCGAATATCGGAGTGAGCAACACAAGTTTTTTTCCTTTCCACACCGCCTGGCCATTGTGCCTCACCCCCCCCTCCATAACAAGAAATGTGATACAGAAACAGCATTATTTTAACGTATGCTCCCTGCCTGCACAATTCCTGGGAGCAGGCTGGCTAGCTACAGCCTGAGGCTGACAGGACAGAGCAGCACAATGGAGGGCTCAACCCTTCGTGGGTGGGGAGCTCTCTTCAGAGCTCTCCATTATCTGTGGGGTTGAGAGACTGCCCCCACATCCCTCCACCCTTGAAAAGAAACTCCCATTTGATTTACCTCCCAGAATTCCTTGGACCCACTGCCACATTGTGCTGGTATTTTAGCAGGAGGGTGTACTCCCCTCTGGCTGAGTAGCCAGGGACTTGCACCCATTTAGAGACTCCACTTCCTTTGAAGCTTGGCAGCCAACCCACGTTAGGTGTGATCAGCTCCCGCCCTGGGACTGATTTATTGTTGACATGACAGGTCGATAAGTGAGTAGATGCCACGTGCTTCATTTAATAAACAGTAATCAATCGTTATGCAAAGATCTCAAAGCACTTCCAAACCTTGTTATCGGGTGGCATGTCGTATCCTCAAAGTACTGTACAAACATTGACTAATCATCGGCACATTAAAATGAAATCACACCATTTGGCCATGGCTCTCAAAGCCCTTTTCAAGCATTGTTTATCTGAGCCTCAGAACACCCCCTTGTGCGGCGGTTAAATGTTCGTATGCCCACATTACAGGTAAGTAAACCGAGGCACTGAGGGGTGCAACACATGGCCATGACTGCAACATCAGCCCCTAAGTCAACAGTGGAACTGGGAACATAGCAAAAGCAATGCTGTCTCCCAGGCCACTGACTTCACTGGGAACAGGATTGGCTCATACGTCTGATTTTGTAGCCATCTGTTTCATCCATTATAATAATTGTTTAAATAAACTGCCACATCTCCTCACAATCTTTTTAGTGTGCTGATTATGTCATGCAATGCACACCTATGTAAACAGGATGATTCATGTACTGTACATGTATGTGTAACATATAAACAGTCCAGCAACAGGTATTAACTAAAGGCTGAGGCTATAAACTCTGCCACTCTACAAACACTTATCTGCAGACAGATATCGAAGCACTTTACAAAGGTGGTAAGGGCCATCATGCAGCGGTAGAGCAAGGACAATATCTGCTGACTCTCAGTCCTGTATCAAATCTGAGATGACAATGGCACCGTGAAAATCCGAGGGCTGCCTTGCAATCTCAATATGAAAAATAACCGAGACAGTTACAATTCCAAATGAAAGAGTTATTGTTAGGATTGTACTTTAAAAATATCCTCTAGCCTGTGACACTTGAAGATGAACACTGGGTTTTTAATTTGTACATTATTCGTTATCACTGATGCTGGCTATTTTGTAAATTATGTTATCGATTTGCATTGGGCATTAAAATAGTCCAGTCGGTTTCTTTTTTGCTCCTACTTTCTCTCCAAATTGTCTCTCTGCCCAGGTTCTCCTGCAGCAGCACCAGGCTGCAATATTCCAGTAGCCAACCCTGCAAGGGAAACATTTCAGCCAAAATGCTGCATTATTTTCATTGATGTTTTACATGCACAAGTTCATGGAAACGCCTCTCTTGCTCACAGGCTGTATAACTAGATTCCCCACCTCCGCCAATAAATATCTCATGGAATGGGGCAAGACGGGAGGGAAATTCTGAAAGGTTCCCTACATGGAATTTTCCCCAGCTGTCATGGGAGCAAGGGGCTGGATTGTCCCCTCAAGGAACAATCTGAGGTTTGACCCTCAAAGATCTCTGGTCCCCCAAGATGGCTATCTGTGTAAGTTTTTAGTTCCCCATCTTGGCTACCTGGCACAGTGGTGCAATGGAGCAGCATTATCAAGTTTTCCCTCAGCTACTCCTGTCTCTGGGACCCACACACAGGCCATGGGGCCCCCATGTGAAAGTCAAGGCAATCTTAGGCTGCATTAACTTTTTGCAGATTCGCCTCTGGTGCAATGCACATTTCTGCTGTCTACTGATGCATGGATCCTGGAACCAATGGCATGTCTGCGCCAGGGAAAGGGGAACAGTGCCCAGAGGTGGTTTACACCCTACGTGCACACAGAAGTGGGGAGATCCAGGCATGGAGGATCTTCACTGTGAGCAAATCCAGGAAGATCTGGCCCCTTGTGTTTACAAATCCTAAATCTGGGGCCCAAATGGAGAGCAACAAATCAACCGGTGGGAAGAGTCAGGGAGGAGACGTAGGCAGTGCAGGCTGCAGCTTTGCCCTGTAAGTGCACAATGCCATTCCAGTGTCACGAACCATTTGCCCTTGTGCGACAGTGTGGCATGAAGTGCCCTCAGACCATAGCAATGCTAATTGCATTAGATGTGTGAAGGGCTTTTACACTCGCCTAAGGCCAGATTCTCTAGTCCACTCTGGCTCTTTGGCTCCTCGGGCTGTGCAGAAGGGCCAGATTCTGGCTGTAAATGGCCAGCTGAAAATTCTGCAGGGCAGGAAGCGTACCGGGAGAAGGGCAGGATGGAGCTCACCAACTGGCGTAAGTGAGAGCAGCCCTATGGCTGCTCTAACTCACTCTGACACTGATGCAGATTATCCTTCAGTATCGGGGCTGGAACCGGCTGCCTGACAGCCTCTTCCCCTCCCCACCGCCGTGTGTGGAGTGGTTCTAAAATGCAGGAGCGAGTCAAGTCCCCTGTCTATTGCTAATGGTACCAGAAGGCAGTTGGGAGGCTGCTAATGCTGACTGCTAGAGGTGGAGGGGGAAAGGTGGGGCAGTGGCCGAGAGGCAGTGTGTGTGTGTGAACAAGCAGGTGTTAGAGGCAAGGGAGATGAGAGGGTTTGTGGGGAGCTGCAGGTTAGAGACAGGCGAGGAAAAGTGAAACCAGGAGTGGTGCAGACAGAAGAGAGAGAAATGCACTGTCCTTGTGATGTTGCCTCCGGTTAGTCACCGACCCAGAGCACTGCCTCTGGGAAAGGCTAGTCAGGCAGGCACAAATCACCCATGCCTTTCCCCTCTCTAACACCACAGTTGAAAGGGGGCTTCCCCCTCCCCACCCATGCATTTGCCATACAGCTTTTAAAAGCTCCCAGCCCCATAAAGGAGCGGAACGCAGGCTACAGCTGTTAGTGGCCAATTCACTTCAGTGGGTTTGCCTTTAGTAACTGAGAGCAAGATGTGACCCGTTGTGGTTCCGTGAACAGCTGTGACCTGCCTCCCTGACCTGCAGCGGCCCCTTTATAGGGTGCATCGAATCTCCATAGACACAGTTCTCTGCATGGGCTTCCCAAGAGCCTGCAATTCCATTGCCCAGGGATGGGGCACCTGTTCTGCTGCATCGGAGAACCTCTGGGCCTCCGGCAGCCGTGGGACAATTAGTGGGGAACAGTTGGCCCGTTGCCTATCCCTAACTTGTGATATTATTGCATAGGAAGTGTTGGCAATTGGATGGGTGGCTATGAAAACCCCTATGGAAAAGTCCAATAGAATTTAACAGAGATTGAATCTAATTCTCCACCGTTACATCAGTTTTAGGCCACTATAGCCCCATTCAGACCAGCAGAGTCATACAGACGTAAAGCTGGTGCAACACCGTGGAGAAATCGGAGCTGTGGGAATCCCGCTGTGAAATGTGTTGGCGAATGAGCTCCTTTCTGTCAGTTCTTGCAGCCTGCTACACAACTCTACAGAGCAGGGCTGTGACACCATTACATTCTAGAGGCTGGGCCAAAAGAATGATAGAAAACGTATCACATCCTGTTCAATTTTGAAGGACTTTTCCCTAACAGAGAGCATATACTGAAGATAAGGAACTCTTTAGCATGTTATGGCTGAAATGTTACGGGCCTGATCCTCAGCTGGCATAGCATCTTCACATATTCCAGTGATAGGGCACTGAACGGGAAATCCGAAGACCAGGGTTCTTAATCCTGGCTTTACTGCTGACTTACTGGGTGACCTTCATGGCCCCTATCCATGCCTCAGTTTCCCCTCCTATTCATTGTCGGTCTTGTCAGTTTAGACTGTAAGCCCTTTAGGGGAGGGACTGTCTCATTAGGTGTATGCTCACCTAGCATCATGGGGCCCCACTCTTGACTGAGCCCTCCAGCCACTACTGCACTACAATTAATAACGGCGTTAGCTGAAATAGCGCCACCGATTTCATTGGCGCTGTGCCAATTCACACCAGCTGAGGAGCCGGCCCCACACACATACAGAGGGTTACAGATATATAAAGACACGCAGTTTCCCCCAACCCTGTTTTCATCTGAAAACCCCGTGGTTGGTTTCTTTTTAGCAAATGAAAAACGAAGAGGACAATAACCCACTGTCAATCTCACCGACTGCCTTGTGGCAGCCGGGCTGGTTTCCCGCAGCTGCGATTGTGCAGTGAGCTCGAGTGGTGCGGTTTCCTTTCGGGGAGTTTTTGGAATGCCACAGAGAGATGCAGCATTTGGATTGTTTGTGTCTGTCCTCAAAAGGGCAGGGGCTCGATTCTGCTTTTGCTTATTGTAGTTTTCCACGGCTCTCACTCCCTGGATTTCAGTGACGACTCCTGGTTTACACCAGCCATGTCAGAGGAGAATCAGGCCATGGAAGCTCTAATTTACCCAAAGTACTTTGCCTGGACAGCAAAGCTATGGCTTGAAGGGCAAACAGACACCATGAATCTGCAAACCAGCGGCCCAGTCCTGCTCCCAGTGAAAGCAGAGCTCCCATTCACTTCGGTGGGAGAAGAATCAAATCCCAGAGCATTAAGGAACGAGAGAAATTACAGTAAAACCATCATTCAAAATAAGCTGAGGTCTATCCATGGAAGCAGATGACACCCTGCAATACAGATCACTGCAACCCACTTCCTGTCATCTCTAAAACCACAGCAACTCGCCCGTGAGGGTCTGGGGGTCCCCAGCAAAAGAAGCTCTATGGGAAACAGAGCAAGGAACTGTGAGAATCCAAAAGGAGCATTGTGCTTCACTGGCATCCACAGAACAAGGGCCCAGTCCTGCACGGCTGTACTCACATGGGGAGGGCCAATGAAGCCAAGGGCCTGATCACCATCCTGCAGGAATGGGGGACTCAGGCCCTCTGGAGTTTTCTTTAAACTGAGGGTGGACAGGGGGTTCACCTCCAAGACCAGTCCCAGGCCAGGGCCTGTACGTAGGCTCGCTGGGCAGGCCTACACGTCAACTTTCCTGTTGTCACTGGAAATCCCTCTCGACACGTACAGGGACCCGGGCCCACATGCACAAAGGTATCTGGAAGTTAGGAGTCTACCCTTGTGGATCTGAGCCCCTCTGTATGCAGATCTCGCAGAGCCCACTGGAGCTACACACGTGAACGAGGGTTTGCAGGACCAGACCCTTACACAGTACACCGAGTTAACTCCGGGGGACAGGAAAACAACATGGGGAAAAGGGAGCGTTAGAGACGATGAACCTTACAGGGATATGAGACATATTTTGAGGCTGCATATTTGTTCACCCTTCCACAGGAAAACATAGATACGGTGTTATTATTACAACTGCCAGCTGGATCACAGACCCGCCTATTCCTTGTTTCTCAAGATGATAAAGTAGCAGGCACCTTTAATTTGTTTTAGGGAGTTTGCTGCAAAATTCCTTCTGGTTTACACTGTGCATTTAATTCCTTTAGGAGCAGGGGAGCTCAGTGGTGCAGCGAGTTAGTGCAGCAACGGGGCATTCAATTCGCAGTTCCCATAAACTACAGGCCTCATCCTACTCTCCATTTATACATTACACCAGATCTGGCTTCTTTCGAAGGCAATGGGATTTGTGCTACAGAATCTGGCCCGTTGGGCCTGCAGCTGAAAAGGAGATGGGGTTTGCTTAGCTCAGGAACGGTAGGGCACAGGTGCTGCAGGAAAGGACCAAGGTGTACTGGAGGCGTGCACAGCACTCAGCCTTGCTCTGCTGGTGTTATGAAATCCTTCCCTTGGATGAGTAGGAAAAAACTGACTCCCACATTTTTGGAAAACAAACACACCCTTTTTTAGAAAATAGAGACTTTGCATCTCAGATCTCTGGCTTCATGAAGCAAGAGCCCTTTGCTCCCACAAACATTCTGCCTTCTTTATTTATTGAATATGTTCAAAAAGTTACTGGCAGACAGGTCAGGCATAATTAGATTAAACCATATCACAAACTGACAAAGCCACGTGCAATGAAAACGCTGCATAAACTTGGAGACATATTTTGTCAAAGTATTAATCTTAGGCTTCTGAGCTGCTTGGTGAGAAAGCCCCATTTATGAAACACAGAGAGAGGCTGACACTTCTAGAAATGGGAGCTGAAAGTTGGGCTTCTAAAGTTCATATTTAGGCACCTACAGGTGAAATTTTCAAAAGCGTCTGTGTGATTTACGAGCACGAGGGCCCTTGAAGCTGGCAGGGATTTTGCCATTGCATTCAATAGGCATGGATCCACGGCCCAAGTCTGCAGGGTGCTTTTCACACGGAGCCTGGGCTCTTTACTCAATGCAGTCAGGGGGAGATTTGCCTGAGCAAGGACTGCGAGACTCTTAGCTCCCTCTCCTGAGAGCTGCTCAATGCAGATTTCCCCCTGGGATTTCAGTGAGGCTCATGGGGCCACAGGGTTGCCCCGCATAGAGCAGCTTGCAGATTTTGGACCTGGATGTGCTAATGCCTTAGAGTAGAACAATAATAATCCACATTGCAATGCTTGGAAGCAAGGCAAAGCACGCTAGAAACAGTAAGGGCTGGATCCTGGGCCCAGGGACGTCAGCGGGAGTACTGCTGTCGACTCCGTTGTGATCAGGCTTTAATGTATTAGGGCTCACAACACTCCAGTGAAGTATGTAAATGTTGTTATCCTGCTATGACCGAGAGGCAAACACAGACCAAGTGAAGGCCATTTTCAGTCGGGTCCGCTCATTTTGGGTGCCTCCCTTTTAAGGAGTCCCACTTCAGAGAAAGCTACAGCTTGGTTTTCAGAGATACGGTGCACCTGCAGCTCCCCTGGTTGCCAGCTGGAGCTGGGGGCAGGGGGCCTCAGCAGGCTAAAGACGTTGCTATACTTAGACCTTAATTTCCAAAGTGGCCAATAATTCTGGGTTCCTCCGTGCTCCGCTGCCTAAGTCAGGGGTTCTCAAACTTCATTGCATGGTGACCCCTTTCTGACAACAAAAATTGCTACACGACCCCAGGAGTGGGGACTGAAGCCTGAACCCACCCAAGCCCCACTGCCCTGGGCCAATTCCAAAGCCTGGTGGGGCCAAAACGGAAGCCCAAAAGGTTTCTGCCCCAGGCGGGGGGCCTGTAATCTGAGCCCCGCCACCCAGGGCTGAAGCCCTCAGGCTTTGGCTTTGACCCCGGGTGGTGGAGCTTGGGCTTTGGCCCTGGGCCCCAGCAAATCTAATGCCAGCCCTGGTGACCCCATTAAAACAGGGTCCCGACCCACTTTGGGGTCCCAACCCCCAGTTTGAGAACCGCTGGTCTAAGTCATTTATCCTAGGTCACACAGCAAGTTTGGATCAGAATGATCAGAACCCAAGTGCTGTGCACTAACCATTAAACCCATTCTGCTTCCCTAGCCACAGAACGAGCAATAGCACAGAAGTGTATATGTAACCATCTATTTACAGAGATTACTTAGTACCTAGCGGTCTTGCTCTGCAAAACATGGATCATAACAACATTGCTTCAGCCATGAATAGTCAGAAATTATTGCAATAAGCTTTATAGAAAACATACAATACACCGGAGGCAGCTTTCAGTATATTTGCTCTAGTATATACTAGCAGGCGCAGATCTAAGCAAACCTGTGCAAGATATTGAGAGCTTTTTTTTTTTTTTTAAAAAAAACAGTTATGAAGAGTGTTGAGACAGTCGACTCTAGATTATACTTCGCAGTCGGAAATGAGTTGCTTCCATGTGCTTTAGCAACATGCATACAGCCTGCAGGGAAGTTTGTTGTTGTGCAGGTGCATTATTTTGTGCCTGAGAGAAGTCATAATTTTTGTGGAACAAAACCGTAATAAATAAATGGGCTTAGCAGATCATATGACTTCTTGTGGGTTTTTTTTGTTTTCTTTTCCTCTGTGTTTGGAGCAAAAAAAAAAAAAAAAATCAAGTTAGTTTTGCATTTGTTAGAAATATACTAGGAAAGAGAACTGTACAGGTAAAAGTCTAGGCTCCAAAAAATCCAGGAAACAGGTTTAATACCATCTAGCCCGTTGCTTTCAGCAACTCACCAAGTAAAAACTCACCCCACGGTCCACGTGCATAAAGTAAATTCACAGGGTGTTGTAGTCTAGCTTGTGGCAGAAGGTTGTTTGTTTTTTTAACAAAGGAAAAATTAAAAGGATCTCCTGGAGTAACTAGGAGTTGCGTGTGCATGGAGCTCTTCAGTGCATTCATAACTCCCGCAGGGCATGGGAGGGTCTTTTGCTGGGGTCAGGCCCATGGATTCTTCCCTGGACACTGACGATGGTTTTGGAGGAGCATCCTATGGGACATAGGGAGAGGGTTCTTCTGTTAGGGCAGTGGAACACGTGCTGTCACACACCCTGGAGGAGTGAAGGGCTTTCTTTCGAAAGGGATGTGTTCACTCAAAAGGGATCCTGTACATTCATACCCCCCCGTGGATTCTGGGTGGGAGGGGTTCTTCGGGAGTGGTTCCTGCATAGTTACTTCTGCATGGACCTGGGTGTTTCCTGTACGTTCACATCACACCCCCTGGACCATTGGGGTGGGGAGAGAAGGGCCTCTCAGGATGGAGCCAGTGAATTCCCAACTGGGGGTTTATTCTAGGCGGAGAGTCCTGTACATTCACGTGCCCCTAGAACACTGGTGGGAGGGTGGGTGTGATGGGTCCTGTGCGGTCTCTGATGCCGGTTATTCATTTGAAGGTGAGTAGCTCTCTCATTCACAATCCCCAGGACCCTTGAGGGGGATGTATTATTCTGGGGACTGGATGCTGTGCAGTGAGCCAAGGGGGTGGAGGGGATCCTGTGCAGTTTTCTTAGTTTTGTGGGAGGGCTGTTACTATCTTGAGGATGGATCCTGTGCTATCTTGAGTGGGTTGGCAAAAAGCTGTTCTCCTGGAGGTGAGGGCTGGTGGAGGGGTGTTTTGCTGGGTGTTCCCTGGACAGGTGGGTGTTGTCCTTGGGAGTGGGGTTCCCTCTGGTTGGAAGTGCCCCCTGTCAGGCATGAAGGGAGAGGGGAGTATTCCCAAGTAGTGGGTGGGTGGGTGGGAGGGAGGTAGGTATTCCCTGGGTAGAGGATGGGGGTTGGTGAAGGGTATTCTTCTGGGGGTTGTTCCATGAGTAGGTGGGCAAAAGTGGGGGGAAGGGTGCCCCTCTGGGGAGTGCGTGGGATTGGTGGAGTGGGGTTTTATGAGATAATCCGTGGGTGGATAGATATTCTCCTGTCTGGGGATATGCCCTAGTTGGTGAATGGATGTGGGGATTTCCTGGATAGTGGTAGCCCTACTCATGTGTGTGGGATACACTCCTTGGATAATGAGGTGGGACCTCCAAGGACTGTGGGTAGTGGTTGGAGGAGTGGGATCCCCAAGGACTGGGGAAAGGATCCCCAAGGGCCAGGAGTGGGGGCTTGGGGTGGGATCCCCAAGGGCTGTGGGTAATGGGTGTTGGGAGGTGGGATCCCCAAGGGCTGTGGGTAATGGGTGTTGGGAGGTGGGATCCCCAAGGGCTGTGGGTAGTAGGCAGATGGATGGGAACCTCAAGGACTGGGGGAAAGATCCCCGAGGGCCAGGGGTTGGATCCCAACGGGCTATGGGTGGAGGAGTGGGATCCTCGGGGGCCGGGGGTGGGGTCTGGAAGGGTGGGATCCCTGCGTGCAGCAGGGCTATCTGGCTTCGAGGTGGCCCCCGCACTCTGGCTCAGAGCCCCGAGGGGCTGGTGCTGGCCCGGCGCGGGTCGGTGTCCTGCTCGTAGCGGTAGTGGTAGCCCTCCATCTGGTCCCGGCAGGCCTCCCGCAGGTTGTTGAGCCAGCGCTTGATGCCCCTGCGGTTGAGGTACAGCACCATGAGGAAGATGACCCCGATCAGCGCCAGCACAATGCCGAAGAACACGTAGGAGGCGGTCTCCAGTTCCTTCTGCTCGCCGGCCTCCTCCGGCCGCGGCTCCCAGCCGGCCCCGCATCCCAGCTGCTCCAGGCGGAGGCGCAGCACAGGCGAGCCGCTCAGCTCCCGCGGGGCGGCGCAGCGCAGGCTGCGCGCGTCGGGCACCCTCCAACTGGCGTTGCGCATCCAGCCCAGCAGCGGGCGCAGGGCGCAGTCGCAGCGCAGCGGGTTGGAGCCCAGGTAGAGCTGGAGCCTGCCCAGCGGGGCTGAGTCCAACCAGGCCAGCTCCTCGGGGCTCAGCCCCTGCAGCGAGTTGTTCCGCAGATCCAGCTCCTCCAGCCCCTCCGGCAGCGCGGCGCCCGGCAGCGCCCGCAGCCCGTTGCCCGCCAGCTCCAGCCGCCGCAGGCTCAGGTTGCGCAGGGCGCCGGCCAGCGGCTCCTCGCCCAGCAGCAGCAGCGCCTGGTTGAGCTTGAGGGTGCGCAGCCGCGGGCAGCCGCGGAAGGCGCCGCCGGCCAGGGCGCGCAGCGGGTTGTGGCTGAGGTCCAGCGCCGCCAGGCCGGGCAGCCCCTGGAAGGCGCGATCCTCGATGGCCTGGATGTTGTCGCGGGGCAGCAGCAGCCGGCTCAGGTCGCCCAGCGGCCGGCTCGCGTGGCCGGCAAAGGCGGCCCGGCGCAGCACCGTCAGGTTGCCGCCCGCGATGGTGAGGTTGCGCACCCCGCGGGGCAGGTCCCGCGGCGGCTCCTGCAGGCGCACGTAACTGCACTGGTCCAGCTCCGGCGTGGCGAAGCAGTAGCAGTGCCCCGGGCAGCCCTGCCCGACCTGGAGCAGCGGCAGCAGCAGCACCCCCAGCCACCGGAGCAGGGAGCGGGCGCGGGTGCCCAGCGGCCGCCTCCCTGCCATGCTCCCTGCCTGGGCATCGAGTCCCTGCGCGGGGGGGGGGGGGGGGCGGACTCCCAAAGCGGCCCCCCGGGGATCCCGCTCACAGCCCCAGCCGCTCAGCGCAAGGCGGGAGCCGGGCGGCCCCGGGCCGCCTCATTTCACACACGCCCAGCGCCCGCTGCTAAGTGTGAACGGGAGAGACGCGGCTCCCAGAGTGAGAGTGAGAGTGAGAGCGAGGGGCGGGGCGGGGGTGGGGTCCGCGCTCCCGCAGCTGCCGCTGGCCCTCGCCGTCCCCTGACGTCTCCTCCCTGTCAGCTGGGCGGGGGGGCTCCCAGACCGGCCTCTGCCCTTCTCCGGGGCGGATGAAGCCCTCTCCGCTGGGGAGCAGGCAGCGAGGCGCCCCGATCTGTTCTTGGTTGCCCCCCGGGGCCGTGTGATCAGGGCTCCCCAGCTCCCCCCTCTACCAGTGGCAAAGCACACGATCCAGGGGGCACGTTTCGCTTGTGGGGGGCGGCGAGGGAAGCCGAGGCGTCCTGCCTGTGCCAGGCGACAGCCGGCAGCAGCTCGTGAAAGGTTGGTGAAAGCCGGGATTCAGCCCGCCCCGCCACGGGCTTCCTGGCACCGGCATAAAGATGTCATCCCTGCCCGTTCAGCGGCCACTTCTGCGCTCCCACACCAAG
This sequence comes from Malaclemys terrapin pileata, assembly GCF_027887155.1. Taxonomy (NCBI): domain Eukaryota; kingdom Metazoa; phylum Chordata; order Testudines; family Emydidae; genus Malaclemys; species Malaclemys terrapin. Next base: position 342,865,866 of record NC_071505.1, read on the forward strand.
AAGTTTCTCTTTAGAGGTGTTCAAAGTGCGCCCAGTTCCTGGTCTTATTTAGCCCTGGCACGCTGGGGGAGGAGAGGGGGGTGCCCGCTGGTTAGAGTTTCTTTCAGGTCAGCGCTGCCCTGTCTGTGATGGAAAGGGAGGAGAACACGCGTAGCTGCTTGGGCTCTGGAGAAACAGACGAGAGGGGTGAGTTGGGTGTGTGGTGGAGTGGAGGCGTTTAGCCTGTCTTTGTGCACACGGGATACTTTTTATCGTTTATTTCCCTTTATGGATTTCCCGAGCTGTGGGCCAGATTCTGCTTTCACATCAGTCTGGAGTAACTCCGTATGGCGCTCTGCCTATCACAAGACCCACATTAGGGGTGCAGGGCACTTTGCAATTGTAAAGGATAAGATTATAAACTACAGGGCAGGGAGGCAGGGGTTAAATCCTGCTCCCAGAGACGCCAGGGTGGTTCCAATGAAATCAAAGGAGTTACTGCACAGAGGATTCTTGCTGGTGTGACTCAGAGCCGAATTTGTCCAGAAGAGAGGTAACAGACAGCAAGGGATGAGTGATGGAAATGGGGATGGGGGAGGGGAGGGAGGGATGAAGTGGGAGGACAAAGATGAGGACAAGGGCTCCTCGAGCTGGGGAGTTCCTTGGTTTTGTTCCTAGTGCTTTGAGTTTGTAGCTATAGCTTTTACGTAATGTTTGGTGGAGTGCAGGGTGGGTGTGGGGAATCCATGCAATAGCTGCTTGCTGAGACTTCATCTCAGAGCTGCATTTGCAGTGCCTAGTAGCACTCGGGATGCCAGCAGGAGAAGAGGTGAACGGCAGGTACAGGGAGCAGCTTTCTGCAACTGCGAGAAGGAGCTTTTTAAAAGCTCAAGCTCTGTCTTTTTCCAGGGAGTGTTCTGTCGGATCCCTCGGATAAAGTCCATAGGATAAATGCCATGAAGGCACTGTCACACCCCTGCTCCCCCTCCGTGGAAAAATGGGCAGAGAAAAAGCTCCCTGAGATTCCTCTTGCAGAGTTTTCCTCCAAATGATGATTACGTAAATTACCATAGCACCTAAGACTCCATTGTGCTCGGTGCTGTACAAAGCCACATCCCCTGGAGCTTGGGGTTCTCCCCTGCCCCATGGAACCTGAAGAGGGTTGGCTGCCAAGCTCCATGGATCTTTGCAGAATTCGGCCGCTCACTGGCCCTAAGGCCCCAGCTCTAAACCCTGGGTGCTGCTGGCGTTTATCTCAAGGCAGAGAGGGTTCCCCAGTGCGTAGGCAAGCCCTGTGTGCCGTGACTAAGGCTGCATTAATGTTTGCACAGATTTACCACTGCAGCGATGGCATGATCGTGGGAGTCTCCCCTGTCCTCTGCAGGGTGCTGGATGGTGCCACACAAGTGGCTGACCCCTCTCCGTGCGGCAATGGAGAGATTTTTATATTAGCGGCGAGCATTTCTGGGAGGCACTGTTATGCCCTACAGCCTGACACAGGCCTTATACAACCCTGCAGGCTTCCGCAAGAAGGGAGAAGATCCCTTAGCACTCCACTCCCTGTGCGTCCAGAGAAACGAGCACCGCCGTGTTCAGCAGTATAAGCCTGTCTCTCCCCCTGTGCTGAACTGAACGCTGGTGAAGGGGGACATCCTATGGCCAGGGCATAGGTGCCCCAATGACAGTCCAGGGAGAGCAGAGGATTTTCTCTTACTGCACCTGCCATGCAGCTGGCATAGCCGCTAGAGAAGTGTCCTGGGTCAACACTGGAACAGGAATGGGGCTGGGAGCTCCCTGTCATCCAGCCGCTCAGCGCCTCATGATCTGTGATGGGCACTGTGGGCTCCTGGAGCCACCAGCCTCAGTTTCCTTATAGGACCCTGGGTGGGAACAACGCAGCATGCATGGCAGCCATCCTGGTGGCTCAGACCTGCGCCTCCCAAACCCCAGCTGGCCTCCTACCCATTGGCTCTATTTATTTTCCCATCAGAAGTTCTCACTGCCCCCTGGCCCATTTGATCACAGCCCCGTTGTATTCGGTTTTCCTACTGTGGATTTTCCCCCTCTCCCCAGACCTGCTCTTTTTTCACTTCTTTTCTAAATTACTAGTGGCCCAGATGAACTTCTGGACACGGACGCTGGTTGAGATTAGCGAGTCTGCTCACCCTTAAAACTTGCTCGGTTTAATCATCTATCATAAATCTAGACAGTCCGGGCCAAGCAGAACCTATATTTAAAGTGGCAGTGACTAATTTACCAGCCAGAGATAGAAATGGAGCTTTTTAAATAGAAAATAGCTGGAAATATTTCATATAATCATGTTTCATGAATTATTCAAGCGTGAGCTGGCGTCCGATATAATCTCAAACACTGAGGAACTGGGGAAAGCCAGGCCTATGCTGTTTATATAGTGTCAAGTCAGCATTGCAGCATCGAGCTGTCCGGGCTCCAGTAGTCTTTTCTTAGCCTTCTTTCCAAGTCTCTGACACAATTAGGACCAAAAACAACAAAGAGTCTGGTGGCACCTTAAAGACTAACTCTGTTAGTCTTTAAGGTGCCACCAGACTCTTTGTTGTTTTTGTAGATACAGACTAACACGGCTACCCCCTGATACTTGACAATTAGGACCATTTGTCACTCCTAATCATTATATTTAACAAATCAATATCACTTTGGAAAACAAGGGAGCCAGGAGCTTAGAACCACCTATTTGCATTAAGTCCCTGGGATGCTTTTATACATTGACTAAAAGCTGCCCTGCGGCTTTCAGTCTGTTTTATGTATCTCCTAGCAGAAGGGACACCTGCCATAGAAACCAAGGCAGGAAGAACTACTTCCTTTGTTGTCTAAAGATCATAAAACATAGTTGAACTGAAACCATGCACTTCTAAGCAGAGTGAGACTTCAAAGGTCATGCAAGAAAAAACGGCGAAATTCCACTCTCAGTTAAACGGATGTAAATCCACTGCCGTTGAAGAGTGGGCAGGCCCAAAGCTGATGTGCCCTCATGCTTCATGGTCAAGCCAGCCTACAGCTATTGAGGATACTTCCTCTGTGGGCAGATAATCCCATGGATGCCTACTGCAGGGCTTCTTCTACCTTCCTCTCGAGCACTGGGCACTGACAGAGACCAGAATACTGGGCTAGATGGTCTGGCAGCCCGGTCTGATTGGCAATTCCTACACACACTGCTGTAGCTCAGGGGCAAAGCCCTGTGTGTGAGATGGGTAACAATGGGCTCAGAGAAAATATGGATAAACGGAGAAGCTGAGCATGAGATAGACCTGAAGGAATGCCACATGATCAACTAAAGGAGTCTCACTAAAGCACGTCTCCATAACATCAGGACAAGTTACTGCCCCACTTTGTGCCTCAGTTTCCCCATCTGTAAAATGGGGATAATGATACTTACCAGGGCCGGCTCTGGCTTTTTGGCCGCTCCAAGCAAAAAAAAAAACAAAAAAAAAACGGGGCGGCCAGAACGGCAAAGCAAAAACAAACCTGCGAAGCGCAGGTGCAGGGGGACCGGCTGGGGGGAGGGGGGGGGAGGGAGAGGAGAGAGAGCGGGTGGGGCCAAGCGGCCCCTCCCACTGCGCCGCCTCCTGCCGCCTGCCGCGAGGGCTCCACTCCGGTCGGCGGGGAGGGAAGGAAGAGGACTGCCTTGCAGGGCGCTCTGGTTCTCCGCGCCGCCGCCCCCTACAGGGCAGCCGGAGCGGAACAAGAACAACAACAACAAAAAAAGCGGCCGTGCCGCCCTAGGATTGGGCAGAATGCCGCCTCCAACAATCTGCTACCCGAAGCACCAGCTTGCTCGGCTGGTGCCTGGAGCCGGCCCTGATACTTACCCTCCACAGCTTTACATCCAGAGTTCTATGGTTGCAAAGCGTACAGCTTGTCCTCTGTATTTATTGTCAATATTCCTCACATTTTCACATACAAGGAAGACCACCCAATGGAGCACAGTTCTCGCCCTCTTCTTCACATCCTTTTACTTCAAGGGCCAGACTCCACGTGGAGCGGGGGTGATTGCTAATCCGTCAGGGCAACATCCACACAAAGGGCTGCATTTTGTGCCATGATCTGCGACAGAACCAAGTTCTCCCATCCCGAGTCAGGGGGCGGGGCTTGGCTGATCAAGGGGCCCATAAAAGCGGCCGCCCAGCCAGGCAGCGGCAGCCAACAGGGCGGCTAACAGGGGAGTTTGAGAGGGAGTTCTCATTGGAGGAGAAGGTACCTGTATTTGCATCTGTCCTGTGTGTTCTTGGGTGTTCTTGTGTGTTTGTTTGTAGGGGCCGGCAGGGGCTGGGTGCTGGGACGGACGCCGAGCCCTGAGCAGGGGGCGGGGCTTGGCTGATCAAGGGGCCCATAAAAGCGGCCGCCCAGCCAGGCAGCGGCAGCCAACAGGGCGGCTAACAGGGGAGTTTGAGAGGGAGTTTGCAGGGGGAGGTCAAGGGGGAGGCAGGAGGGCGGGGTGTGTCGTGTGCTCTGTGTCCCCAGGTGCTGTGGGCAGAGACTGCAGCAGCCATGAGCCAAGCAGCAGCAGCAGACAGAATGCAGATGGCTGCATGCGGAAGCTGTGGTATGTATATAGTCCTAGCAGGAGACCCGGAACAAAGGTATGTGTGTATGAAATGTCGCCTTATAGTGTTACTGGAGGAAAAGATTAAGGGGCTGGAGATGCAGGTAGAGACCCTGGTGGAGTTTAGGCGGGGGTTTGAGCAGCTGATGGAGGATGGGCAAGGCGGGGCTGAAGGGGAAGGCTCTAGGGTGCAGGAGGAGGCAGTAGTAGATGACAGCGAGAGGGGAATGGAAGGAGGAGATCCAGGGAAGTGGAAGCATGTGACTGTGAGAAGTAGGCCAAGGAAAAGGAGGGCCAGTGAGGGGGGAATAGAACTCAGGAATAGGTTTGAGTGTTTGGATAACGAGGTAGAGGGGCAGCAGGTGGTGACTGAAGGTGGGAGGGTGAGGAAGAAGAGAAGAGCTGCTAGTCCGAGAGAGAGGGGGGAGGAGTTGATGGAGACAGCACCAATTATGGGCCACCAGAGGATACAGGAAGGCATAAGGGGGAGCATAAGGGAAGATAGGAGCAGACACAGGTCAGGACTAGAGGGATCGGAGACTAGATTACTAGATCGCACTGTTGCCAGGCGACGGCAGGTGTATGTAATTGGAGACTCTTTACTGAGGAGATTGGACAGGCCTGTGACCAGGGCGGACCCAGAGAACAGAAGGGTGTGCTGTCTACCGGGTGCAAAGATACGCGATGTGGACCTGCGGTTGAAAAGGATCCTAAAAGGAGCAGGTAAGAACCCCTTGATAATCCTTCATGTAGGAACGAATGACACGGCTAGGTTCTCGTTAGAGAGAATCAAGGGAGATTATGCCAGGCTGGGGAAGACTCTCAAGGAGATAGAGGCTCAGGTTATCTTTAGTGGGATTCTGCCTGTTCCGAGGGAAGGGCAGCAAAGGGCTGATAGGATTGTGAGGATAAATAGTTGGCTAAGGGAGTGGTGCTATAAGGAGGGCTTTGGGATGTATGGCCACTGGGAGGCTTTCGGGGACAGACACCTGTTCTCGCGGGATGGGCTTCACCTGAGTAGGGAAGGAAATAGACTTCTGGGAGGGAGGCTGGCTCATCTTATCAAAAGAGCTTTAAACTAGGAAGTTTGGGGAGATGGTTGGGAGATGCACAGTTAATCTCCACGCCAGTTTCCGGTATTGAAAAGCTGAGTGTAATAAGAGGAGACATAGCCAGGGAGATGAGATTGGACATAGGAGGGACAGGGGGGACGAACACAAAGAGGCCCGCAACATACAGTGCTAGTAATGGGAGACAGGCTAAACGACATACATTAGGCTGTTTGTACACCAATGCGAGAAGCCTGGGTAATAAAATGGAGGAATTGGAGCTCTTGGTCCGAGAATTGAAACCGGATATCGTAGGAATAACTGAAACGTGGTGGAATGGCGGTCACGACTGGAACGCAGGTATGGAGGGGTATGCGCTGTTTAGGAAAGACCGGGATAAAGGTAAAGGTGGGGGGGTGGCATTGTATGTCAATAGTGAAATAAGCTGTAAAGAAATAATAGTGGATGGAATAGATAACACAGAGTCCGTCTGGGCGATACTCAAGCTGGGTAAAAGTACTACTAGAGCCTCTCCGGGGATAGTGCTTGGGGTGTGCTATAGACCGCCGGGATCGACCCAGGATATGGATAAGGAATTGTTTAATGTATTAAGGGAGGTAAATACTAATAGAAACTGTGTAATTATGGGGGACTTTAACTTCCCGGATATAGATTGGGGAACAAACGCTAGTAGCAATAATAGGGCTCAGATGTTCCTAGATGTGCTTGCGGATCAATTCCTTTATCAAGTGGTAGCTGAGCCGACGAGGGGGGAGGCCATTTTAGATTTGATTCTGGTAAGTAGTGAGGACCTTGTTGAGGAAGTGGTAGTGGGGGACAACTTGGGCTCCAGTGATCATGAGCTAATTCGCTTTAAACTAAATGGAAAGAGTACCAGAATTAAGTCAAAGACTAGGGTTTATAATTTTAAAATGGCCAATTTTAACAAATTAAGGGGACTGGTAAGGGAAGTGGATTGGGCAAACGTATTAAGGGACCTAAAGGCAGAAGAAGCCTGGGATTACTTTAAGTTAAAGATGCAAGAGCTGTCAGAGGCCTGTATCCCCAAAAAGGGAAAAAGATTACTAAGCAAGAGACTTAGACCGAGCTGGATGAGCGACCGGCTGAAAGGGGCAATTAGGAAAAAACAGAAAGCGTACAAAGAGTGGAAGAGGGGAGGGATCAGTAAGGAAACTTACCTTAGTGAAGTCAGAGAATGTAGAGATAGAGTGAGAAAGGCCAAAGGCCGGGAAGAGTTGGACTTAGCGAGGGGAATTAAAAGTAATAGTAAGAGGTTTTACAGCCATATAAATAGGAAGAAAGCAAAGAAAGAAGAAGTGGGACCGCTGAAGACTATAGCCGGAGAGGAGATTAAAGATAATCTAGGCATGGCGCAATATCTCAATGAATATTTTGCATCGGTGTTTAATGAGGCCAATGAAGGTATTAGGGATACTAGCACAGTTACAGAGGGGCATACGGGATGGGGGATTACCGCATCCGAGGTAGAAACAAAACTAGAACGCCTTAATGGGACTAAGTCGGGTGGACCGGACGATCTTCATCCGAGAATATTGAAGGAATTGGCGCGGGAAATAGCAGGCCCATTAGCGACTATATTTAATGAATCTGTAAACTCGGGGGTAGTCCCGTTAGACTGGAGAATAGCCAATGTGGTTCCTATTTTCAAGAAAGGGAAAAAAAGTGACCCGGGTAACTATAGGCCTGTTAGTTTAACATCAGTAGTGTGCAAAGTGCTGGAGAAGATTCTGAAAGAGAAACTAGTTGAGGACCTTGAAGTTAATGGCAAATGCGATAAATTACAGCATGGTTTTACGAAGGGCAGATCGTGCCAAACGAATCTGATCTCCTTCTTTGAGAAAGTAACGGACTTATTAGATAAGGGAAATGCGGTGGACCTAATATACCTGGATTTCAGTAAAGCGTTTGATACAGTACCCCATGAGGAACTATTGGTTAAAATGAAAAACATGGGGATCGATATGAAAATCCAGAGGTGGATAGGGAATTGGTTAATGGGGAGAATGCAGCGGGTCGTATTAAAGGGTGAATTGTCGGGTTGGAGGGAGGTTACTAGTGGAGTGCCTCAAGGTTCGGTTTTGGGACCCATCTTATTTAATCTATTTATAACTGACCTCGGGACCGATTGCAAGAGTGGGCTGATAAAGTTTGCGGATGATACGAAGGTGGGAGGAGTTGCAAACTCGGAGGAGGATAGGGATACTCTGCAGGGAGACTTGAATGAGCTTGTGAATTGGAGTATCAGAAATAGGATGAAATTTAATAGTAAAAAGTGTAAGGTGATGCACTTGGGGACGAATAATAACAATTTTAGTTACAAGATGGGGACGCATTGGTTAGAAGTAACGGAAGAGGAGAAGGACCTAGGGGTCCTTGTGGACCACAGGATGACTATGAGTCGGCAATGTGACGTGGCGGTGAAAAAAGCCAATGCGGTCTTGGGATGTATTAGGGGAGGTATATCTAGTAGAGATAGGGAGGTCCTGCTTCCGTTGTATAAGGCGCTGGTGAGACCTCATTTGGAGTACTGTGTGCAGTTCTGGTCTCCAATGTTTAAAAAAGATGAACTCAAACTGGAACGGGTGCAGAGAAGGGCAACTAAGATGATCAGAGGAATGGAAAACCTGTCGTATGAAAAGAGATTAGAGGAGCTTGGGTTGTTTAGTCTGACAAAGCGAAGGCTGAGGGGGGATATGATTGCTATCTTTAAATATATCAGAGGGGTTAATACAAGGGAGGGAGAGGAATTATTCCAGTTTAGTACTAATGTGGACACGAGAACGAATGGATACAAACTGGCCGGGGGGAAGTTTAGGCTTGAAATTAGACGAAGGTTTCTGACCATCAGAGGGGTGAAATATTGGAACGGCCTTCCGAGGGAAACGGTGGGGGCGACGGACCTGTCTGGTTTTAAGATTAAGTTGGATAAGTTTATGGAGAGAATGGTTTAATGATAAAACATAGTAGCCAAGGAAAACCAAGCAATGGTACATGAACAGCATAATGGCCAACAAGGGTCAGGCTAGAGACTCTTGCCTATATGCTCGGGGTATTACTGATCGCCATATTTGGGGTCGGGAAGGAATTTTCCTCCAGGGTAGATTGGCTGAGCCTCTGGAGGTTTTTCGCCTTCCTCCGCAGCATGGGGCAGGGATCACTAGCAGGAGGGTCTCAGCCGATTGAAGTCACTAAAACACAGGATTGGGGACTTCAACGGTAGAGTCCAGGGAAGGGTCTTGCGGCCTGCAGCATGCAGGGGGTCAGACCAGATGATCATAATGGTCCCTTCTGACCTTAATGTCTATGAGTCTATGAGTCCTCCACGGTGAGCACTTTTCCTCCACCAAGGAAAACAAAGACCAGCTGCTCAGCATCTCCCAGGCTTGGTCCTTAGTGCATGACCACCACCAGACAAATTGAGGAACCAGCCTTGTGAAGGGTTTACTCTTTAAGAATAAACCCGCAACTGGGGTTTCTTTGAACTTTGTGGACTGCCTAGAAGAGAACATTTGCACCCCCCCAACCAGTGAATAGAGGGTACTCAGGTGGCTAAGGGCTGCCGCACTGGCTGCCCTGCATCCCTCATAACTTCCGTCTTGACCTTCTATGATAGGAAAGGGAGAGCAGATGAGATTTGAAACGTGGCGGAGCTGATGAAGCAGAGAAATACAGGGAGGCTAGATGCAGTATTACCAACCTCAAATCTTAACATCACAAAGCAGCCCCCCCCAAATAATGAGATTGGCTAATAACCCATGAGAGTCTAAGATATAATAAACCCCGGATTCTTTTTATTTGCCTGCTGTTTCTGAGCCTTTAGGGCTCACATTTTGAAGCTTTTCTCAGCAACAACTGGGGTTAAAATGTTCCTTTTTAAAAAAAAATGGAAGCGGAGATTTTTGCATATTCACACGACTCCAAGAGCTGAGGCGTTCAGCAAACACCAAGTATCGTGAGACCTATCGATACTGCGATATGGAAAGAACTGCAGAGGAGAAGTCTCTCGCATCAGCAGTGGCGCGGTTGTGTGGAGGGTCAGAGAGGAGAGTGGTGCTGGATAAGCAGCGGGAGCTGGGAAGGAAGTAGACAGCAGGTCCAGGAAGTAGATTTGAGCAAATCCACTGAAGGTTTTAAGAACAGAGAGGGACATTTTGAAATGGATCCTGAAGTAACTGAGAAGCCAGTGCCGCTGCTTAAGGATGGGGTGATGAGGTCATGTTATCAGCATGTACTAGGGCTGCTTCCAACTCAGCTGATTGGCTCTACGCTTTTGTGAACAATATGTCTAAGTTTCCTGTGGCTGGGTTTTGTTTTATTGTTCCCTGGATCGCCTTTCAAATAGTGTTTCTCTTTTTCATTAGAACACAACAGGAGAGAGAGGGCGTCTCCACTTGGCTAGCCTGAGCTCCGTCTTCCCAGTGTTGCTAATAAATCAGCCAACCCTCAAACCACAAAATCTGAAGCCTACCGTGAGTATTCGGTGAAAGCCAAGGAGACTGACTCAGCATGCCACTGTGAAATGGGACAGGCAGGTCAAGTCTGAGGTCAAGTCACCATGCTGACATTGTCTGGATCAAGTGCAGTTTAATGAATACAGTACGAACTTCAGTGTGATATTTGCACATGCTATCCTGTTTACATATCAGATATTATTACTGGAGAAAGATCATGTTCACTGGTAGCTCAGTGAGCAATAATCCAGATGTGAGTACCACGCACCGTGGCAGTCACATCTTTCTATCTGTTTTCCCACCTGCGTCACTGTGGTATTTGAGTATAGACAGATCTACGAGGTTCTGCTCCTGGTTACCCTGTTGTAAATCAGGAATAACGCCACTGATTTCAGTGCTATTACATCCAACTGATGCCAGTGTAACCATGGGCAGGATATGGCCTTCAGTCTGTATTTCCCACCCTTTCCCTCTGTAATGCTGTGACAGCCTGCATGGAGAATTTGTAATTTATTAATTGCCATTGAAGGGCAGTTACTGGAGCAAAGTTGTTGTAAAGAGAGAGGGCCAGATCCTCGTGTGTAAGTCAGTGAAATTCCTTTGGCTGCAGTGAAGCTAAGGGATTTGGCCCTGTTGGTTTACACTACATTGCGAAGGTGGTAAGCGGGGTGGTCATTCTGGTTTCTGGTAGAAGGGAATTCCACAGCTGTGGGTCAGCTGCCAAAAAAAAGCTGATCTCCCTCCCTCCATCACCACTTGTGCATCTTACCCTGTGCACAGCTGACTGCTACATCCCTGGTGAGGTAGGCTGCAGTCATGCAGTGAGTGGCAGTCCCTGAGACAGCTGCCCGAAGTGGCCTCTCACTGACGGCAGTGCACTGATAGATCCCTTGCATTCGGAACAGCCTGGGGATGGCATTTTAGAGAGCTGTGAATTCTGAAGCAGTTCTCTCACTGTTTACTGTCAGCAAATACCCAGCAAGCTGGCTCCCCAAGGTTTTATGACAAGAAAACCCAACACCACCAGCTGCCCTATCAGAGAGATGAAAAAAGGACAGAGAGACAAGGGAGGTGAGGTAATAGCTTTTCGTGGATCACCTTCTGGTGGTGGAAGGGACAAGTTTTCGAGCTACACAGAGCTCTTCTTCAGGTCACCTGAGAACTGACATGTGGAAGTAGGTCCTGGCAACTGAAGAGTTAATAGAACATGCAGCCATCAGCGATCGCTATCCCATTTCTGTTCTGCCCAAGGAATAAGGGAAGCACTTTCCTATTACTGTCTGCTCCTGGCTATTTAAAAACTAACCCTGCTGTATGCATCACATTGCCTTCCAATTGTAAAATACAAACATGAAGTGATGCCTAAAATCGCTCACCACCCACCACTTCTAGACTTGGCACTTTCTCCTTCATGTTACCTGTCTTGTTAAATGGATGCACGAGTTTAGTGTCGTGAAAGCTAGAGAACAGAACTGGCTGGACCCAGGCACGGTGCAGGCCAAGACTGCCCCATGCTGTTCTGCAAAGGTGTCCTTTGAAAGAGCCCTTCCAAACCCACACCGCTCCAGCTCTTAGTCCTGACCTGCAGCCCCCTTTTGCTATTCCGGACCTAGGCTCCCCACACGGCACTGCCAGTGCCCCTCAATCCTTACCTGCAGCACCCCTTGCTGTTCCTGTTCTGCGGGTCCGTACACTGCTCTGCCAATGCTCCTGTCTTGACCTGCTGCACCTGTCTGCTAGTCCTATTCTATGCCCCCTTCCACACACACAAACACAGCTCTCAGAGCATCTCCATGGTGGACTGTCATACTTCCCTAGGGTCGCCAGATAGCGTGTGTAAAAATATTGGGACGGGATGGGGGGTAATAGGTGCCTATATAAGAAAAAGCCCCCAAAATCAGGACTGTCCCTATAAAATCGGGACATCTGGTCACCCTATACTTCCCCCCCTTTCAGCACACACAGTTCTACCGTCGTACCACTGCCCTCTGCTAGTCCCGTCCTGGGCTCCTTCCCACAGCTCCACCAGTGCCTCTTAGTCACAATCTGCAGCACTTCCTTCTGTTTCACTTCTTCCCCTCCAGCTTTGCTAATGCATCTCAGCCCCGTCCTGCAGCCCGCTCTGTTCATTCAGTCTTGGGCCCTTGCTAAGCACACAGTATCAGTCCTGCAGTTGAGATCAGCCAAGGCGCTCAAGCTAACAGCCCCCCGATTTGAACAACTAGTGGGGCGCTCACCGCCCAGGAATGGGATCCCCTCTTGAGGGTCTGATGGCCTACGTTCATCCGGACTTTCCTGTGAGAAGGTGGGTGAGGTTCTTCTCCGAGGAGGCGGGATGGGGGCGTGTAAATTGGGTTGCATGCGTTAATTGACGCTGAATTGGTTCCTTGGTTGTTTCTTGTCTGGTTGAGGTCATTATGTTATCTGTGTACCTCAAAAGCTGAGGCAAACACCTGTTCTAAAGCTAAAAAATAATTCAACGCAGCACTGGGCTCAAATGGGTGGCAGTTTACTTCACCCCAGTCCCTGTTCTACTGTTTCACAGGAAGGGCTTGACTACACGGCAAGTTACCATGCAGCAAGCCAGCGTGTGACTCGCCAGCACACCAGCCTGGTGGTGAGGAAGGGCCCATGTGGACACTGCTACCGTGCAGTGGATGCAGGGCCGGCGCAACCCATTAGGCGACCTAGGCGGTCACCTAGGGCGCTAACATTTGGGGGGCGGCGACCGGATCTTCGGCCGCCCCGGTCTTCTTCGGTACTTCGGGGGCGGGACCTTCCGCCACCTCTGTCGGGGGCGGCATTTTGGGGGAGGGACCTTCCGCTGCCTAGGGCGGCAAAAAAGCTGGCGGCGCTCCTGAGTGGATGTCCCAGAGTGTGGACTCGAAGCGTACTGGAGCTGTGTCCACAGGGGAGGTTACTGCACGCTGCAAATTCACACCCCAGCTCGCAGCACAGTAAATTGTTGTGTAGCCAAGCCCTTAGTCAACTCCTTTGCAACCCAGATCGAGCACAGAACCAGGGTCTCTAGGCTGTGGGGCTGGGACTGATAGACAAACACACTGTACCACTTAGTTATCCAGCTGGAGCCAAACCCTCCCTGCCTTACTCATGTTGAATAGTACCTTATTCCACATATTATCCCATGGAATTAGGTGCTATTCTGTGGGAGCAAGGGCGGCAGACCAGGGCCCAGAGGGAATCTCCCGTCCACATTCTCCTCATTTGTTAAACACAGGCAGCTAACAAACAGGAAATAAAACCCAGGCGCTGCCCCAGACAAAACAAAAGAGCCATGCTGAGCCCCAGATGACCAGCCGAAGGTTATCAGAGCACTGGAGTTTTGCTTTTTGTTATTGCTGGAGGTTCAGTGTCTGCTAACATAAGGTGGCTAATGCTGATTAGCTCAGCAGAAGGAGAGCACACATGGCTACAAATGCTGATGCATTATAACCAGTCACTCCATTGTCCTAACTATCCATCTGGCACAAGGGGTGTTTAGTTTGCTGGTACGGGCCTGTTGGTCACTGGTCAGTATCCAGTGTTCTAGGCCATGCCACTGTAAGCTCTCTAGTGCCGACACAGCCTAAGATTCCCAAGATACGCCTGGCACCCTGCGTTATCTGATACCTGTCACTGGATCCCAAAGCACTGTACACGTTACAGCTTTGCTCCTGTAAACTGGTGGCTTGGCCCGTTGGGCGCCTGACTCTGCTCCCAGTGAATTCAATGGGAAATGTACCATTGGCTTTGCTGGGAGCAGGAAGATGTGGTGGAAGAGGCTGGAGTGTGGTACGTGCTACTTTGATGGACCAGATGTTGTGGGGTTTTAAGGACGATATGCTTGGGGGGGGGGCGATACATGGACCATGTTTTGGGACTGTCCTTACAGATTATTTGCACTATGTTTTTGTAATAATGTGGCCCCGAGGAGGGGAGTTATTGAGGCAAGAGTGCCCATGGTGGAGTCCGTAGGGGGCCAAGAGGGGAAATGGGATAATAGTCCCAGCAAGAGGGTGCCCAACCACAAGGGGGCACTTAGGGATGAGGGGAAATCACTCACGGGCTGGGGCGATACCAGTGGTGTAGGAACCCAGAGTTCCACAAAGCCCAGCTGCTCCAAATTATTACCCCATCCTCGCTCTCCAATTGAATAAGGAGAAATACAGGAAACAAAGAAGGGCCGTTCCTAATCAATAATCATCTGAGACTCCTAATGTATCCCTCTCAGGCTGCTGAAAGCAATTGTCTGTATCTGACCCCCAGATCAAAGATACAGTGTGTTTTAGAGAGTGCAGAATTTCCCGGACGTTCAAAAGGTCAATAAAGACAAGCAAACTGTGGACCGTAGCCTGTGCTGTAAATACTATATTACACTAGATTCTACTTGCCAGCTCAGATTCCAGTGTAGAACAATCAATGCTAACAGCATGCCCGGCAGCTGAATTGGATGAGTAAACTGGGCTGGGCGGCAAGTGGAACCAGCAACCTAAAGAATTCCTGATCCCAATCGGTCAGATTATTATTAACGACTTGTATCACAGTAACAATCTGGAATGAGCCCCAGTGGGCTAGGTGATGTCTATTAAAAGACAGTTCCTGCCCTAAAAGCCGATAATCAAATGTCCTGAGCCCGCAAAGACCCCTTTGAACTCCGTGGGCCTATTCATGTACTGTGTGTTTGTGAGATCGGGTCCTAAACAGACAAGGCACAGCAGCTGAATGGAACACAATGGAGGGTAGGAGGGGGGAACTGAAGTGTAGCAGGAACGCAAGGCTGCAGAGATTAACCGTGCGCACAGTTTGGAGGCTTCAAGGCAATTTTTCAAATGAAATAAATGAGCAAGAGATTTTAGTGACTCTGCTCCTATGTGTGTTAAGCACAGGTTGTTATTTAGCACCTATCCCCTGGTGTCTACATGCTGCACAGAATTAAAGAGCTCTTCTTCCTCCAGGGCAGAGTAGGGGCATTGTGTGCGTGAAGATGTTTTGTTTCATAATCCTCGTTGCAGGGGGGAAAAGCTGCACTGAAAAGAAGCTCTGAACGTTGTCAGGCTTGGGCGCAGTCCCCAGCCAGGAGTTCCATGCACAGGAGCCTGGTGACCAGAATGCTCCGTCCCCGGTGCTTGAGTCAGAACCCAGGGCTTCCCCACTGCCTAGGTTCCCCCAATCTAGTCCATGTTGCAACAGCTGAACACCATTACTGTTTCATGTGCTGGATAATAGCATGAAAGTGCTACTTGCTTGTAAAACTAAACTGGCTCTTTATTAAGAGAACTATTTACAGAGCTGCTGCAACTGCAGCTAGCATTCCAGCCATGTGCACACAGACTGACTTCCTGGTGCCTCCTCTAAGCTCCTCCCCCTACAACCTGAGCTTCTCTCTCCAAGTTCCATGCAGGTTGCTACAGTTACCTTCTCCTACTTATCAGCTTGGGTCCTGTCTGTGCATAGAGCAGATATCTCAGGTCCTGAAGGGGTCCCTCTCGCCCAGGGGAGAGGCACGGTCGGGCTCTGATAGGGTGATGGGGCATTAGAGTAGACAGGGCTAGTGAGATTTTGTGTTTTGCTTTGTTTATCTGTGATATTTACAGTGCATTCTCTTGGGAGAAGGGACCTTGACTTCCTGCGTGTCTGTAAAACACCGTGCACAGCAGTACTGCTCTATAAATAACCTGAATGGGCATTAAACTAGCAAGCCGGAGGGGAAAGGCTCTCTATCCCATTACCAGTCCCACACCCAGCCCTCTTTTCTGGCTCTGACTTGCTATCATTGCAAGCGCAGCGTCCTTAGTCACAGCAACATTATCATAGATCACTGGCTCCATAGTTAAGAAAAACACTCCAAAAATAGTCCCGAGGTCAGAGTCCTCTTCCCAACAATATGCTGACATTCACCTGCATTAGCACATTTTGTCCAGGGTCCTTTGCAGCCTTTGCCTGTCTGAATCTCACCAGGGGTCTATCAGTAATAAGCCTTTGGGGCTAGGGTCACAAAGGTAGACAGGCACCTACGTCCAACATTTAGGCACCATGGACATTCTAAACACCCCCTGTAGGCACCTAAATTTGCATAGGGCACCCAAGTTTCCACCAGTCGACCTGCACAAAGCTGCGTGAGTTCTGATACCCCTCACTCAAGCTAGAGCTCTGGTGGGGATTCCCAAACGCGGTGTTGCCCTGCCCATCTCCCCAGTAGGGCCCAGTCCTGCAAGCACGCTCCGAGCAGGCCTGCAGGACTGGGGCCTGCACAAAAGATGGGAATTTTTTGACATGGGTGTTTGTGTCCAGAATACCCAAGAGGCCAGTGGTTAGAGCACTCCCCTGGGATGCAGGGGACCCAACTTCAAGTCCCTGCCCTGCCCAATTTGAAGCAGGACTTTGAATTCAGCTCTCCCACATCCCAGGTGAGTGCCTACAATGAGGTGTGTGTCTGTCTGCCTGTGACCTAATCAGTGAGGGGAGTCTTATAACCCAATATATGACTTTTCCTGTATGAATGCATTGATTTAGCTGTATAGGGGGCCGAGGGAAGAGCAAACACGAAGATGACAAGAGCCCCAGATAAGAATGCCCCAGCACACACTTGAAAGATAATGGGCAGAGCTTTGAGGACCTTACATCCTTTCTCCAAAAAGTTGCAAGCCTTGTTCTGCCAAGGTAGGGGAACTAGTAGATCAAAAGTCTATAAACAGTTAAAAAGCAACTTGGTCTGGGGGAGGAGGGGAAAGAAGAGGGGGTGATCAAAAGGACTAAGCGGCTTTTAAAGGAGTGTCTCCCTGAGGCTGAGAAAAAAAGGTTTTGAGAGGTAGGGAACCAGCTATGCTAGCCAGACCCTATAGGTCATGGTGGGAGGGGGTCTATAGGAAGCTTAGACCTACCAGAATCCCATGTAGAAGATGGTTAGACACCTGGTGAGCTAGTCATGCATACAGCCGTCCCCGAGGGGGTCCACAAGCATGTGGACAAGGTGCCGGTTGATAATAGTGCACCTGAACTTTCAGAACACCTTTGACAAGGTCCCACACCAAAGGCTCGTAAGCAAAGTAAGCTGTCATGAGATAAGAGGGAAGGTCCTCTCATGGATCAACAACTGGTTAAAAGATAGGAAACAAAGAGTAGGAATAAAGAGTCAATTTTTCAGAGCGGGGAGAGGTAAATAGCGAAGTCCACCAAGGATCTGTCCTGGGACCGTTGCTGTTCAACATATTCATACACCTCTACCCCTATATAACGCGACCCAATATAACACGAATTTGCATATAACGTGGTAAAACAGTGCTCCGGGGCGGGGGGGGGGGGAAGGCGCGGCGCTGCGCACTCCGGCGGATCAAAGCAAGTTCGATATAATGCGGTTTCACCTATAACGCGGTAAGATTTTTTGGCTCCCAAGGACAGCGTTATAGCGGGGTAGAGGTGTAATTATGAGCTGGAAAAAGGGGTAAACAGTGAGGTGGCAAAATTTGCAGACAATACAAAATTACTCAAGACAGCTAAGTCCAGTGCAGACTGCGAAGTTACAAAGGGATCCCACTAAACTGGGTGACTGGGCAACAAAATGGCAGATGCAATTCAATGTTGATAAATTCAAAGTAATGCAAATTGGAAAACATAATCCTAACTATACATAGAAAATGATGGGGTCTCCATTTTTAGCTGTTACCACTCCAGAAAGAGATCTTGGAGTCATTGTGGAGAGTTCTCTGAAAACATCTGCTCAATGTGCAGCGGCAGTCAAAAAAGCGAACAGAATATTAGGACTACTAGGAAAGGGATAGATAATATGACAGAAAATATCATATTGCCTCTATATAAATCCATGGTATGCCCACACCTTGAATACTGTGTGCAATATACATTAGAATTGGGAAAGGTACAGAGAAGGGCAACAAAAAAGTTAGGGGTATGGAATAGTTTCCCTATGAGGAGAGGTTAAAAAGACTGGGACTGTCCAGCTTGGAAAAGAGACGACTAAGGGGGGATATGATAGAAGTCCATTCAATCATGACTGGTGAGGAGAAAGTGAATAAAGAAGTGTTAGTTACCCCTTCACATAACACAAGAACCAGGGGGTCACCCAGGGCGGAAAGGACGTGATTGATTGGTTGAACTTGGTTTAACCAGCTTTATGCTGAAGAAATAACACCAATGTCTGAGGCAAAGGGAAGGAAATACTGTGGCTGGAGAGAGCTCTTTCGTGTAGTAGCTCGCTGGCTTTTGCAGTAGGGTACAATCTAGCAGTAACTGGCTGACATTCTCTGGCCTGTGATACACAGGGGCTCAGACTCGGTGATCTCATAATCCCTCGGGCTTTAAGATTTATGGATCTGTGAAATGTGCATTGTCATGTCCTACCTAACAGCCACGATCCTCTTCAGGACAGAGTAACACCTGCTCCCTCGGCTCAACTTCCCCCCCAAACAGCAAAGGAGGGGAGGGAAAAGGCATCCAAAAATCGCTGCAGTCTCAGGGGGAAGGAGGGAGGAATGTAGGCTTCAGGGTTACCATGGCTGTGACATCCTTTGTAAGGCACTTGGATAGAGAAATGCTCATATATAGAGAGACTGTAGATGGAGATACCGCCGATAGGAGTCTACACTGATACAGTCAATAGAGACCAGCTGTTTTTTTTATCATTACATCCCAAGGCAGGCAGGGCTCTGAGCCAGCACTACAGGGCTTGGTGAGTGAGTGGGGTAATACACGGACGAATGGGATGCCACCATTATTTCTCCAGCAGCCAAGTTTTTAGTCCTGAGAGAGAAAGAACAAACCGGGGTGACCTGGTAGTAAATGATGTCGGTGTCTTCACAAATAAGTGTTAATCTATCCAAGGCCTTGGTGATGTAATATACCAAACCTAGAAGCCTCATCCCTCTGGCAGTGGGGTACCTGGCCAGATGATTGGATGGGCACTGTTATTCTGCATCAACACCTGGGTTGTCAGTATTATTTTACCTTTCCTGAGAAGGGGAAATCCGGCCGGACTGAATCTCTCTGCCTAGCCACAAAATACATATGGGTTAGCACAGAGTACAATGGTACCAGCTCCCCCTATGCCAGTCTGTGGCCAGGTGCCTGATCCCTGACCCCCCTGGAATCCTCTCTCGGGGGGTGGGGGGAAGGGGAGTAGCTGCGTCTTCATGATCACTTAATCTTTGGTTTCTAAACCGAGATTACAACCCAAGCTGCCCAGTGTGACGAGGGCAGGTGGATTGGAAACTCACCGCCTAACCCAAACCACCCTCAAACACTGACGGCCTGCCTCCACCTCTGATGTGTGGTGCAGAGTCCCATTGACAATCCCTGGGAACACCCCATTCTTCCTGAAAGCCCCGATCCTACAATGACTTCAACAGAGGTCTGCCCAGGTGTCACTGCAAGTTCAGGGCCTAAATAATGAGTTCCTAACTGGTGCTCTAAACTTGCTTTGGAGATGCCTCCAGGCTCTGTTTTAGACCCCTGAGGTCCAAAGGCTGCTGTAGTGGAACCCAAAGGCCCTCTTGAGCCAGACCTCGAATCAGGACTTGGGTACAGGTGGGTCAAAGGACACTTGCCTAGCAGCATACCTCAAGCGTCTACAGCTGGGGGAATTATCCCCAACGTAGGCAGTCAGGGACTCTTAATGACTGGAGAATAGTAGAAGGAAGTGACACCAGAAACCTTGGGGAAGGAGAGGAAGAAGGAACCTGAAGGAAAGAGAGGGGACCAGAGAGAGGCAGAATAGGTAAGGAAGTTGACCTGAGGGTGAATGAGCATTAATTGGTAAAAGAACAGTTGTCTGTAAGAGAAAATAAGAAGCACTGAACGTTATATGCAGAAGGAGGGAAGCAATCCGAAGCAGAAGAGACAGGGATCGCTACAGCACTCAAGGAACACAAGGGAAAGAAGAAAAACAAGGAAACACAGGAAAACTCCTACAGTCATTCTTTGACTGGAGGTTTGATGCAGTACGTAGTGGGTGTGTGAGTGTGCACACCAGCTACAGCCATGCTATGCTCAGTGCTGCTTGGGGGTGGGGTGGGAAAGGTGATTTTATGTCCCCCCAATTGATTGTGACACCAGCAAGGGCCTGTTTTGGCCCCTGATGCCATTTAGAGCAGCCCCAAGGCTGCTCTAAGCTGCACTGGCTGGTAAGAACCCCCAAGTGGCCATTTTTCAGAGTAACAGCCGTGTTAGTCTGTATCCACAAAAAGAAGAACAGGAGTACTTGTGGCACCTTAGAGAAGTGGCCATGTTACTAGACAGGGATCACTGGAGTGCACACCTGCTCTTATTACAGACTATGTCATATGTGGAGTGGCTATGCTGTCTCTACGCCACCTGGGGTATTCCCCTAAAGCATGGGGAATCCCTAGCAAGCTGGTTGGGCCATTTTTCTTCCCACTTTGTGCCACCAGTGGTACAAAGCAGGTGGTATAGGGAGGGGCAGGATCTGCCTTCATGTTCTATATGTAAGCACTTATATTTGCATTTTAGTGCGGATGGAAAATTCATTTCCCAGCGTGACCCTAATGGGAAATACGTGAGCGTGTTCAGAGGACTCCAATTAGTCTTAATCCACCTCCGTGCCTCCAAAGGGTTTGCTAAAGCAGCAAAATGGACCTGATTTGTGTATTCGAGCAGGCGAAGCCATGGGAAGAAAAAATCCCCATGAATTTTCATGTGCATTTTATCTGCTGGAGCTTTCCCACAGGTTGCCGAGCCAGGAGCTGATGTATATCAGTAAATAAGAGTCCTTCTTCATAATAAGGCCAAAATATGTCATCTGCCTATGCACAAAAGAAATAAAGGAGGCAGGGCCCTTTTGGAGGTAAGAATGCAGCACAAACTGTTCTTGGTTGCTGGAGTCTGTTCCATTCTTTTGCCTTTAAACTGAGTAAGATTAAAAGTCTATTTCCATTTAAGTTTGCTGGAGGAAGAAAAAGGTTCTTCATAAAAGATGTCGTTGCCAGGAGGGATAGCCCAGAAAAATTACACTGGGCTTGGGCCCAGAAATAGCCTGCTAATGTAAGCAGTGTGGCCTTTAATAGCAGGGGATGGAAAAGGAGGTCTAGGAAACGTCCTTTTATGAGTTTTTATTTCTGTCACTTCGTGGCCGTTGCAGAACTGATCTCACCTTGCAGCGGCAAGAGGGAAGGAAAGGGAGCGAGCCCAAGTTTTGGGTGTTTCCCAAAGACAAGGGGAAATCAATGTGGCGAACGATGCAGTTTTTACCTGAGTTCTGCACCCTCGTGTGTATTCAGCTGGAATGGTTGGGGCTGGAGCATGGGTGACAGGCTACAGAGCCGTGGATCCGAATGGTGCCTGTTTGTGCATGGAGGCTCAGATCCTCAAAGGCACGTGGATGCTTGACCGCCATTGAGTTAAAGGAGAGTAGGTCCCTAGAAACCTTTCGCGGATCTGGGCCATAATCTCCGAAAGTCTTCTCCATCTAAAGGCTGTTTGGAAGCCCCTGGAAAATAAAGAGAGATTTTTAGCCTTGATCAGTTTCTTAGTGGATGGGTGGCCATGCCACCACTGCAGCTGGCAACCTCATTGGTAGACTCCAAAGAGAGGTCAAGGAATGAAGAGAGAAACCTCGTATTACCTGTAGGTTGCGATTCATTCAAAGTCAGGGGGAAGACAGAGCAGCAAGGCAAGCTGTGGGGAGTTGCATTGTCATTACCTTGCTGTGTGTTTTCTGCGGACTGAGGACTCCCGTCTCTGGCTGTTTAGCCGTCACTCTTCATCAGCACTGCATTCATTTACATGTTTTAAAAACCCTCCGGGAAAATATATCTGGAAAGAGCACGCTGGGCCCACACGCTTCAGATACCTCCTCAGCAGGAATGGTTCAGGATTTTTTACCACATCAACAGATTGTGTCCTGTAGGGAACAATCGTGTATTGACCCCAGGGAGATGGACTAGCCGGGTCCCATCAGATCTTGTCTGTCTTTATTTGCTCTCATTCATAGTTGGAGAAAGGACAGAAAACACACCCACATTCCTGGCTCTGATTTAATTTCACATAGTGGTTACCCAGCCTGGCACGCAGAAACCCACAGCTGAACATGGTGGGATAGATCCATTTGTTTTGTTTCCTGTACTAGATCAGTGCTGTGGGATAAGGGGTATATCTACACAGGGGTAATAGACCTGAAGCATGTCTGTGGCTGGCCTGGGGCAGCTGACTCGGGCTTGCAGGGCTAACAATTGTTGTGTAGACACTTGGGCTGGAGCTTGAGCCCTGGGTCCCTCCACCCTCGCAGGATCCCTGAGTTCAGGCTCCAGCCCAAGGCTGGAGCACAAGCCCTGCAAGCCTGAAGCAGCTGTCTCAGACCAGCCAGTGGTTTTTAATGGCTGTGTAGTCATATCCAAAGAGGCATCATCCTAACCACAGCAGAACCTGGACAAATTCCAGCGACAGGAATCGTGTTCTGTCTGCCTTAATTCTGGCATTTCCTAGCTCCTGACCACTTGATTATGCTACCTTAGTAAAAAAATTTTAAGGTGGTCTTGGTCTTATAAACAGGAATTTCCTAAGGTTAAAAAAAAAAAAAAAAAGCAGGATAAAAACCCAAATTCTCTTATTTATAACACCATCTCATTGTTAACCCCATAGCATCAGGGTTTGAACGCTGAATCTTCAGCACAGATGTCTGCCACTGGAGCTACAGGACTAAAAACAGGGGCTGGCAGCAGCTGAAATTTGTTATGTGAACCTGCTGCTAGAGGAGAACATAACAAACTGAAGCACAGGGTTACCTATGCTTGAATAGCTCTCTTTTACAGGCAGCACAGCCAAACACAGAGACACGGCAGGCTCTTTCTGAGAGACATGGGATTTAGGCCTGATATATTACAGGTCTGGGCTCCGTTCCCAGCTTGTGGAACATTTCATTGTGATATGCAGCACTGCTTAATTGTAAGAGGAACAGAATTATTTACAGCAGTCAGTAGAAGAAGTGAGTCTAGAATGTATGGTCTCCTGATTCCCAGCACAGTGCACATTCCTCTGGGTCAAAGAGTATTTTGATGGGAGAAAGCAGCAGCCATCATCATTATTTTGTCTGGGTCTTATCCAGACCACGAGCTCTGTGTGAAATGCTGAAGTGAGGCACCAGGGCAACCATTGTTTTGTTTGTGCAACACACTCGCCCAATGGGGTAGTGGTCCACGACTGGGAATCCCAAGTGCTCTTGATAATACAGATACCTAATAAATAATAGTAATAATTAATGACGAGAAGGCGATAGAATGCTGAGGGGTTTTGGGGCCACAAATAAACTGTACTATTCAAACCTCAGATGGGAAATGGTGATTTTTTTTTGTGTGTGACAATTTGTAGCTTAGCCACATCTGAAGGGATTTTGATGAAACCAGTTGTCATGGTTACTGGGCTAGCTGCACCACTCTCTCTTCTTGGGGTCCCACTGAGAGCATCCCCACAGGTCTTGGGCCTTCATTTCTCCTGGGATAGAATGCTGCAGTTTGTCAATTCTTAGGCCAAGACCTGGGTACCAGCTCCCTGGGTAGTAACCATGGCTGCTGCAGCAGGTCCAGCTGGGGTTTGGACCCTGCAGGAGTTTCTCTTCAGAGCAGCAGCTGGTTAAAGTCAGTCAAGCAATTACTTCAACACAAAACATGATTTATTCTTTCACCCAAGGATACAAAGTATGCAGGGCAAGGTACAGAACAAGAGTCCTACATGCATATATCTTTACCTACACTTACCCTCTCTCTTCGTAACTCAGGTGGGGCCAGTTTATTCTCCATCTTAGAGTTGTGAGCACTTTTTGGAGCATGCTCCCTAGTCTTCCCAGCCAGTCAGTTTTTCCCACTGGCAGCCTCTGCTAGGGTAATGCAAACAGACCATGATTGTCATCGGCCGGGATCAAACCTGGGACCTCTGGGGCTTAATGCATAAGCCTCTATTACATGAGCTAAAAGACAAAGCTTACTTAGACAAGACTATAGCAGGTGCACCACTCTCTGGCTACCACTAGAAGGGGACAGAGTGCCACACCAAGCAAGCATGGATTACACTGGTTCACCTAGGCCCCTCCTCCTTCAAGGATCTTTGAGCTCCTTGGATCCCAGGCTTAGCCTTGGGAAGAGTACCCCATTCTAGCCTGGATGGAGCCCTCTAGGTAACTTTTCTCCCCAGCTGATGGCCCAGCCATTGTTATCACAGTTCCTTTGAAGCTGCGTACCTAGGGCTCTCGATGTCACTGCATAACTTTCCTGCTTGGCTCTTTAACAACCCCTATACAGCTTCCTCTAATTCATCTCTATGGATTGCGACGGGCAGCAATACACAATTGAATGGGAAAACCAAGTCACAGATAATATTAATAACACATACAGACACTTTCCCAGTTTGTCCACACAAGTAAAAGGCACCTCCCTGACCCCAGGACTCTCCCCTGACAAATTTCATGGTGCAAACCATGGTGGCATTTGAGCGCCTCAAAAAAAGGTTACAAGAAGTTGTTTTTAAATGGAAAGTGTTAGGCAAGCTTAATGTGTAGATTACTGCTGCTTTTCCTGTAATGTAGTAAGTCACTTTATTTATAGGCCTTTCTGTGCCACTCAGCATTGCATTGGGGACCTCACAGCTGTTAATGAATTTTGCTTTACCGTATGCCCAGAAAGGCTGGTCAGTAGAGTTGGTTGGAAATTTTCCATTGAAATTTTTTTCTTTTTAAATGCAAAATGCACTTTCGGTAAAATCAAAACGTTTTGGCCCTAGTGACATTTTTAGATTTTGCCATCAAGAAAATCGAAATGGAATATTTCATTTTGGGTTGGGTCGACGTTAGGCTGTGTTCACCTAGCTTCCGTGGTGCTGTGTGACCCCCCCTTCGCTAGACGCCCGGCTCCCTGAACCACACCAAGGAACAAATTAATGTGGAACCTGCTGAAAAAAAAAAAAAGTTTCAATTTGGGAATGTCAAAAGGCCTCAACATTTCCTAACTGACATTTTTTGGAATTTTCCAGTTTTCACCTTAAATGAAACACGTAACATTTCATCCCAATTCTGATACAAACAAATTTCAGAACATTGGAATTTCCTGCAAGGTAGACCCGCTCAACTGGTCAGTATTAGCATCTGCACTACCCAGGAGGGGACGCAGACACAGAGAAATTCAGGCCCAAATTTCCAAAAGCGCCCTCTGATTTAGAGATGCTCAACTTGAGACATATTGAGCCTGATATTCAGAAGTGCTGAGCACCAACTGAAGTCATTGTGAGTGCTCAGCACCTCTGAAGTTCAGGGCATTTATTTAACGCCTAAATAGGGATTTAGATGCTTAACTTAAGACTCCTTCTTGGTCTTGGTGACTTATCCCAGGCCACACAGGATGTCTGTGGCAAAGCTGGGAAGAAAGCCCAGATCACCTAACTCCTGGGCCTGTACCTTATGCACAAGGCACTAAATCCTCAGCTAGTGTACAGCAATATAGTTCCACTGATACACGCCAGCTGAGGAGCTCAAGTTCCACCTAAATGCCAGTAATATCACTTACCTCGAAAGCCCTCGTTTTTCATGCACTCCAATGACAGCAGAATTCCTTGTGTCCTATCTTTACATTGTCTGCAGAGCAGCTTCCCATTTAATTGATAGTTTTATGCCAAAAAGTGTTAGTAGCAGGCAGCCATCAATCATGAGTTTGTTAAAAGTCAATGGGGGTAAGCACAGTTTTCAGAAAATAAGGGAGCAATTAAATCCCCCTTTGTTTAGTGATAGCTGAAACAATAGAAGCCACCACCCCGGGTCAGGGACCAGCATGGAGAGGCCAGAGAAGAAGCTAAGGCCATGTCTACATTGGAGACCTTGCAGCAGCACAGCTGTACCAATTAGGGTGACCAGATGTCCCGATTTTATAGGGACAGTTTCGATTTTTGGGTCTTTTTCTTATATAGGCTCCTATTACCCCTGCCCCCATCCCGATTTTTCACACTTGCTGTCCGGTCACCCTAGTACCAATGCAGCTGTGCCGCTGTAAGATCTCCCACGTAGCCACACTATGCTGGGAGAGAGGTCTCCTGTTGGCATAATTAAGCCATTCCAACAAGCAGCAGTAGCTATGTCGGCAGGAGAGTGTCTCCCGCTGACATAGCGCTGTCCACACCGGTACTTCTGTCAGTGTCAATTTTGTCGTTCGGGGGTGAGCGACATAAGTTATCTTGACAAAAGTGCTAGTATAGATCTAGCCTCAGTGATGTGGTCTGAAGGGTTTCACTGGAGACGGAATGCAAATGCAGGGGCTGGGACACTGATTTTGCAAGAGAGGAACCAGGAAGCAAGGAGAAAGGAGGGGCACAGTGGGAGAAGCAGCAGGGAGTGTGGTCCCTAGGAGAAAGCCAAGAGACAGTTCTGTTTGGGCCAGTACTTACTGGAAAGACTAACTTGGATTTCTGAACAAGAAAACGGTCTCCTGTTGTTGTTTCTACTGTGTTCAGGGGAACGACGCTTTGTGCTCATCCTCTGGATACAACAGGATTGCACCAAAGAACATACCTGACGCCTATCGTTCAGTTCTCCTACTAACGGAACCAACCCAGCAAGGACCCAAATACCGGCTACAGCTCAAGCTAAAAGGGACAACAAAAAGTGATTCTTTTTCATTCTAGATTAGCTCAGGGGTGGCCGACCTGTGGCTCCGGAGCCACATGCGGCTCTTCAGAAGTTAATATGCGGCTCCTTGTACAGGCACCGACTCCGGGGCTGGAGCTACAGGCGCCAACTTTCCAATGTGCCGGGGGGGCGCTCACTGCTCAACCCCTGGCTCTGCCACGGGCCCTGCCCCCACTCCACCCCTTCCCTGAGCCTACTGTGCCCTCAGCTCCTTCCCCCTCTGAGCCTCCTGCACGTCAGGAAACAGCTGATTGGGACGTGTGGGAAGGGATGGGGGAGGTGATGATCAGCGGCTGCCGGTGGGTGGGAGGTACTGGGAGCGGGGGGGAGGGAGGGGAGCGGATGGGGGGCTGTTGACATATTACTGTGGCTCTTTGGCAACATACACTGGTAAATTCTGGCTCCTTCTCAGGCTCAGGTTGGCCACCCCTGGATTAGACACTTTTAAACTGCAGCCGGTGAGTTGTGATTAGGTGCAGTGCTCAGAATCTCCCCACTGTAATGTTGCAGTTTTGCTGTTTCTAGAACTAGCCTTTGGGGTCTGTTTATTGATTTGTACCTGTGTTTGGAAACAAAATATTTCATGAAACTCCATTTCCTACATTTAACAAGTGGGTTGAAAAACAAGCCTATGACGTGATCCCAAATAATGCCCTGAACTCGGATATGCATCTAGAGGGTTTGGAGCTGCTCTCATGCTACCTTGCATGTGTAATTTTACGCGGAGCTCTACACCCAGGCATATGCTGTATGCCACCGCTTGTAGCAACCCAGTGCAAATTGTCAACTCAAGCGTGAGCAGAGGGAGCTGTGCAATTAGGAGGTAAACAGCTGACAACGTGCCACACACGCTCACTAAATAACTCTGACGTGCGCCTCCCCTGGACATTTTTCATCCAGGGCAATCAGAGCTGCTGCTTCTGAACCAAGCAAACAAAAAGCTATAAATTTCCCAGAGCCTGGGGGGGGGAGGGGGGCGGGCTGAGATTACTCATATCAGAGCTGACAATTAATAACGGAGACATGCCAAATGACGCTCTCGCCCGGAATAATGTAAAGCACCTGGAGAATATTTAATTAAAACCTGGATCTGCGGCTCCGAGGTCTCTTGAACCTCAAGCCACTGGGAAAGCTCCCTGCTGAAAGGGCTAGCAAACTCATCACACTAGTGCGTCTGTGGGGTTAGTGGATGGAGTTTAATTAGTCAGTGGCAGAACAGAAAGCAGGAAATAACTAAGCGGTAATACCCAGGTCCTCAAGGATATTAGGCACCTAACTCCCATTGAAATCAATGCGGGTTAGGCACTGATCCACCAAGGTATTTAGGCACCTAAGTCACACACACCATTTTAGACAGAGGCTTCACTCAGGCTGTTAGCAGGTGCTGGGTCCCCTGCGTGGAAATTGCTGATTCAGTGAAGTGAGTGCAGATCATTAGGATTCTAGGGTTCAGCACAGTGAGGTCCTGCTGGAAAACCCCAGCTTGGAGAGTTTATCCCGTACAATGGCATTATTTCAGACAGCCGATAAAAGAACCACCCCAGGCTGGGCACTCCCACTCTGTCTGCATGGGCACGAGGTCAGGACTCAACCTCTGCGCAGAAATAATTTGTTCTAAATGCACATGACCGTTCGCCCTTTAATGAATCACCCTCCGCACTTTCTCCACGCAAACATCTGGCACAGGGTGAGCTGTGCTGCTGGCCCTCGCTTAGCTGCGTGAGCCTGGGATGCAGATGTTTGATGACAGGATGCTTGACAGGAGCTGTCTTCATTTGGGGGAAAGGGGGTGACTGAAGGGGTTGCCCAGAGTTCTGGTCTCCCCCCAGCCCCGGATTGAAGTGACTTTCATGCCGATAAAAAGTACCAGGTTGGCTTTGATGTCTGATGTACAGGCTACCACTGGTGATGTTAGTGGGAATATTGTGTGTGTGTTGGGGGAGGGGCTGGCAGGATGGTTACAAAGCTGGGTTCATTTTTCCCCTTGTGGATGACATCAAGCTGGAATGGATCAATTTAGTCTCTTGAAGACTGTTGTGTAACACAGGGCATTCGGTTTCACCCAGATACCCCTGTGCTAAAGTGTTTCAAAGAGTCCTGTGGCACCTTATAGACTAACAGACGTATTGGAGCATAAGCTTTCGTGGGTGAATACCCACTTCGTCTGATGCATCTGTTAGTCTATAAGGTGCCACAGGACTCTTTGTTGCTTTTTACAGATCCAGATTAACACAGCTACCCCTCTGATACTTGACACTGTGTTATTCAGAAGATCAGCCTAGGCAATCTAATTGTTCCTTTTAGCCTTAAACTCTATGAAACTCAGCAGAGGAAATCATAGAATATCAGGGTTGGAAGGGACCTCAGGAGGTCATCTAGTCCAATCCCCTGCTCAAAGCAGGACCAATCCCCAGACAGATTTTTACCCCAGTTCCCTAAATGGCTCCCTCATGGATTGAACTCATAACCCTGGGTTTAGCAGGCCAATGCTCAAACCACTGAGCTATCCCTCCAACAAAACTCTAAGCAAAAGGAACATAAGGGTGACATCAAAGGAGAGTAAAGGCCTGGAAGGGGTTTTGTTAGCCTGGGGTACCAGCTAGATCTGACGTGTGGTCACTAAGTAGAACCCTTAGGAGCCTACTGGGAGGTGGAGTTCAGTTAAAGTCAGTCTCTCGGCCCTGCTCTTCCACTGGATGAGGTAAAATGGTGGGGCTGTCTCTTGAGAGGTGCTGTGCACCCACGCTGCCCATTGACGTCACTAGGAATCAGGGGTCGTGAGCTCCTTTGCTGGAGGGGATCGGCCCCATGGACCTGAATGGGAGCTGCTGGCGTTCAGTGCTTCTAGCTTTCGGCCCAACACACCGGCTAGTTACTCTAGAGAGCAGAGGCTGTCATTAGTGCTGTGCATGTGGACAGGGAGATGCGGGCTGGAGGCGTTATTGATCCATCCTCCTTGGATCTGTTCCTTACCTGGTCCCAGGCCAAGTAGATTGTTTGGCCACTGAAGTAAAACATGGGCCTTCCTGTTCCCTGTTCCCCTGCCCCCGGAGCCTTGAACAAAACCAACACGCACCGAGAGTCGCACAGAGGGATCTCCCTACCAGCACAGGAGTCAGGGTCCAAATATTGCAGCTCACAGGAGCAAGCCTGGAGTGTCTCAGGGGACCCCTGCCAAGCTGACGTCTCCTCTTCAGAAGGGTGGTCTGTGAGGTCCCACAGCGTCCCTCAGTATTCCACCAGGGAATGTGTCAGCTACTGCTGTGTACGCGCTGTCTGCAGAGATGGACATCTGCACGGTGCCTGAGGGAAATCACCCCTCCCATTATTTCTGATAACTCGAAAACGGAGTGCTCTAACTTACCCAGCTTCACCAGCACAGAGCTGGGTCCTGAGGCCTGGGCACTGCTGCCCTATGACCCCTGTGAACTGGCTCCCATGGCAGGAAGCGGCCATATATCCAGCCTCCCTGCGGAATTCCCTGGTGGGTATCACGGCTCTGCACCGTTCCAGCATGACACTGGGTCTGGAGCAGAGGGTAGGGGGACGAGCTGTATCCCGCAGCCTAGAGAACTTCCCCAAAATAATTCCTACAGCAGATATTTTAGAAGCACATCCAGTCTTGATTTAAATATTGTCAGTGATGGAGAATCCACCATGACACTTGGCACATTGTTCCAGTGGGTAATTACCCTCACAGTTAAAAGTCTATGCCTTATTTCCAGTCTGAATTTGTCTAGCTTCAACTTCCAGCCATTGGACCGTGTTATACCTCTCTCTGCTAGATTGGAGAGCCCATTAGTAAATATTCTATGGTTTTTAAGGTCAGGCTTGACAAAGTCCTGGCTGGGATGATTTAGTTGGGGATTGGTCCTGCTTTGAGCAGGGGGTTGGACTAGATGACCTCCTGAGGTCCCTTCCAACCCCGAGATTCTATGACTCGTTCCCCATGTAGATATTGATAGACTGTAATCAAGTCACCCCTTAATCTTCTCTTTGTTAAGCTTAATAGAGTGAGCTCTTTGAGTCTATCCCTATAAGGCATATTTTCCAATCCTTTAATCATTCTCATGGCTCTTCTGTCAACCTCTCCAACTTATCAACATCCGTCTTGAATTGTGGTCACCAGAACTGGACACAGGATTCCAGCAGCAGTAAAATAAACCTCTCTACTCCTACTTGAGATCCCCATTTATCCACCCAAGGATCGCGTTAGCCCTTTTGGTCACAGTGGAAGAGCGTGGGTGCTGTCGGCCCAGGGAGCCCTGCTTCCTGGTAAGCTCACTAAAGAGGCTAAGCACTGAATGAGCATGACTGATAAACTCTTGCCCTGGGTATGGCTGAGGCATGGGGGCATGGGTCAACAGGAGACTGCGCTGCCTGCTCTCTGGGTAAATCAAGGGTCCTGTCTCCCGTGCCGCTGGCTTGGCACCTCCCACTGGCACTACATTAATTTGCACATTTATAATTGTGATTGTTTGATTGACTGGGGCCAATTAAATTCAGACTCAGCGGCATGAGTGACCTGGGCTGGCTGCAGCTGCTAATCCATTTAGTTCTTGTAAACATAAAAAATAACTTGGAAAGAAGAGAGAGGAGATTCCTCTGCCCTCCCCTCCCCTCCCAGCTCTGCCTGGCCTCCTGCTGTCCCCTCTGC
Organism: Malaclemys terrapin pileata; assembly: GCF_027887155.1. Classification (NCBI taxonomy): domain Eukaryota; kingdom Metazoa; phylum Chordata; order Testudines; family Emydidae; genus Malaclemys; species Malaclemys terrapin. The sequence continues at coordinate 342,897,250 of NC_071505.1, forward strand.
CCCCAATCCTCTGTACCTCAGGGGCAATTCTGCCCTGCCAGCTGCGTAAAGTGAACTCTGCTGCTGGAGCCAGAGCCGGAATTCCTGCAGGGGCCTACCTGGGATGCACATGGCAGCCACAGTGGTGCCCTTGGAAAGGGTGCAACATGATTCATGGCCCCTCAGCTCAGCACAGAGGGACATGCCACCCCACCCCACGAAGGGACTCTGCACTGGTCTGTGTCTGTTTCCAGTGCAGCCAGCAGTAGAGTGCCCATTTTGCACTCCCCTTATGCACTCACCCGGGGACTGGCCAGATCCCTAACTGCGTCAGTGCTATCTCCTGTGTGGGGCAGTTTGGTGGCAGAACCAGCGTGCAACAGTGGAGATCTCTGTGCTCTCTTCCTCCACAGCAACTCGCTTGCATTCCCCTAGTGGTGCCTTTGCCTGCTGCAGCACAGTGGCATTCTAGCGCTCACTGCTCTCCATCATGTTGGGGTCTTGCCCAAGCACATGCAGAACCAAGTCCGAGCTTTTCCACGGCCTCCCATGCTTGGAGCTGTTCAGAGCGCCCTGGGACACCCAATGCAATGACGGGGTGGGGAGCCCACGTCTCCTGAACTCGCTCCTTGTTGCCAGCCTCCCAAGGGAGCGGATTGTGTTCAGATCAGTCTTCACCGCTGCCCGACCCAAGCGTGATGGATGTAGGAGAGCCATTCTTTAGGCTCCTTGCGTACGGCGTCTGAGTGCCTGTATCAGCACCTCCTGCTCGTATCAGCACCTCCTGCTCCAGCAAAGCTATCGCAGAAGGTGCTCCATGAACAACTTCAAGCCCCACTACGGAAGGGTCTCTGTAATGCAATGGTAATATACAGCTGTGCTTGCAAAAGACGCCTCTAGGGCTGATAACATAATGACGAGCTATTCTTACGTCGTGTCACTGAATAATACACATGACAAGAAGCACAGTCTGAGGGAGAGCTGACCTGTCTGAGCACATCCTGAGTTCTAATCCTGACACTGACTCCCTGTGGCTGTCTTGGGCAAGTTACCTAACCTGCCTGTACCTCAGGTCCCCCATGGTAAAACAAGGATAAGTCTGCACAGAGCGGGTCATGAGAGCTAACTGTAATGCATCTTAAGGATGAGGAGGAATTTTTTGGCTCCCTTCTGTCTCAGCAGATCTGTTGCCTGAGTGTTTCTGAGTCCGAACTGCTGGCTTTACTGACCAAGATAGCTGTGTGCGTCTGTTAACTTTGCAGAACCCCCACACTAGAGGAGGCTGGCGGCTATTCTGGCCCAAGCATGAACAGAATTGCTCACTGAGGTCTAGTTGCAGAATCTGTTTCAATGAGAGAACCCAGCTTGACTCTCAGATCTGATCTTGGCAGTTGTCAACAGAGTGCGTTGGACCCAGAGACTGGGAGACATATGCTTCCTACGATGCCACTTGGACAGTCTCTTTGGATCAGACACCCCCCCTAAGGTATGTTCTTATTACAGCTGTGGAGTCACTGCTGCAAGAGATCCAATAACCCCAAATAGCTCAGTTTTCAGATAAACCACAAGCACAGATATCTGGGATTAGTATGTGTTTGGCTTTTTTCCCTCATGGCCTTATTTTTTAATGGAAGTTGAATTATGAGTTATTTATGGGATTGAATTAATGAAATCTGGTCTCCTCTGTGTATTTCCACCATTCAGGAATTGAGTTACTGTGCAAAGACTTCAAATTATTTTGCCTCCATAAATGGCATCCCGAGACATTAAAAAAGCCTGGGCAAAATGTAAGCCACCAGTGCCCTTTCCGACCCTGGATTTTATAGAGTGAAACTGATTAACTTGCTGTTCCAGCCAGCCTCTACTCCGAAAAGGAAATGTGCAAACATGATCAGCATAAACAAAGGGAATAAAATTAACAGAGCATCACTTTGGCACCTATTTAGAAGACCTAACTGGTTGCAGTCTTGTGCAGGACCTCTGCAGGATGAGAACATTGTTCATGGAGCATATCTGCTGAGTAAGGAGGTGTTAGTCCTACAATCAACTATCTGCAGACTTACCCTGTAAAACCTGCCATTTTGCGAATTTATCCAGATCTCCACCCATCACAGTGATGCAGAATCATGTTCTTCACCCACAACATCTGTAGTGTGACTTTAAGGTCTATGAACCTCCTGTTGGTTGGTCCAAAAGCAGGGCTTGGCTCTCCCACTTAGAACCAAGCTGACCCTGGAAATTCCAGGCTAGGCAGCTAACCCAAGTCGGTGCAAGCAAATGAGGAACGCTGGGTTTATTCTACAGATCACCGGAGCAAGGAAAGGTTCAAGTAGTCCTGAGTAGCCTGGATTTAGAAGAAAGTTTCCATGTTGCTGTCAATGATTCATTTGAGAGGAATCTGGGCTTGACAGGCGAGGTTTCTGGCAAGTGCTTGCACTGGGGATTTTAGGATAATATCAGAGCAAGGAAACGAAGACCAAAGCAAATCAAGTTGCCTGAAAGCTCCTCAGTTCAGCTTTTGGGAGGAAGATGCACCACAGGAAAGCAGAGGCCGAAGAACAGCAGGAATATAAATAACTTCCAGTGGGGGTGTCCTTTCCTTCTGTGGCGTGTTCACAGCTCGCTTGCTGCAGAAGGCACCATTGTATTAGGGAGGTCTATAAATGCTCAGTCTTTTTAGTGTTGCCAGCAAAAAGCCAGCCAAACAAAAACACAGGGAGAAAGTGATTTTTTTTTTACGTGAACCTCAATAAAATATTTACAAATGGATTTTTGGGGGAGCAATAGCTGCATTTCAAACAAGGTCCTGGCCCACCTGGGCTTTTAACCCAACTCAGTCATCCCCAAACAACCCCTCCAATTGACTCGCCCCCAACTTCCGGCTACATTTGCTTCCTACCTTGGAAAGAAACCTGTTAATATAGCTAAAGCATTAGGGGGAAAGACTGTAGATCCCATGGCCAGAAGGGACCATTGCGCTCATCTAGGCTGACCCCCCCCCCCGTATAACACAGGCCAGAGACCTGCAGCACAGTAATTCCTAGAGCAGAGCTTTAGAAAGACATCCAGCCTTGCCTTAAAAACCAAGCGGGTAAGAGTTGTACATTACATGGTTATTGAGCATCCTGCTGAATTGACAGACTCAGCAGAAATAAATCAACAGGATTTTTCAGCAGGAGCAAATCTTTATCCGGGTAAATCAAAGCTATTTACCGTAAGCAAAGCCATCGGAACCCACAGATTCCCGAACCTGGGGTTGTGCTATGCCCCTGCCATTCTCCCCTCCAGTTATGCCAGCACCAGCCTCTCTTATAACCCATCCCTGGAACACATGGACATAGGAAGGAAAGAGGCAGCTGCAGTTAACCCCCTGGGTACTGAGGATGAGGAAGAGCCCAGGGAGCCCCTCAGTGCCAGTTGGCAGAGGGCACTCAATGCCATAACTCACATCAGGCCTGAGACACTCATTGCCCCAACTCACTCTTGACACCTTTTAGAGACTGACAGTGACATCAAAGGTGTCATATGTGAACTGGCAACATGCTGGTCCTTAATATTATTGCGTGATGTATGTATGTATAAAGAATTACAGATGTGTGCTGGAAATATGTTCTTGGCAAGCCGTGCATAAGCCCAGCCTGCCCTAGACAAAGGAATGTTGTTTTGCCTACTTGACTGTGTCGCCACTGCAAACTGAGCAAGGAGAGGCCAGAAACAATGGAAGTACATTTACATAGAAGGTAAACAAAGCCATCAAACTAGAAAATGGGGGAGATGACCACAATGTGGGAGGGGTGGAGGCTGTATTTCCTGGAAGCCTTCCTGCTTCTTGAAACAGAGGCCTTTGGGAAGCACAGGCAGAAGCAGAAAGCCATTTTAGCCTCCATCACCTGTGGGCCACAAGGGGCCAGAGCTCTTGAAGTCTGAGAAAGGTGGATCCTTCACCATTGGGGTTGAAGTCTCTGGGAACTGACTATAGGTGAGAAAGCTGCTAAGATGAAGATTGCAACATGCTGAAGTTAAGTTTGGTCACTAGAAAGCACATTTTGTTCGGAGCCTGTCATCTCTCTCTTTTACTCTGTTCTTTGCTAATAAATTTTCTCTTGTTTGATTACAGAACCAACTCTGTGCTGTTACACTGACGTGAAGTGCGAGTCTTCAGCTAACCCAACAGAGGTGGTTGTGTGCCCTGTCTCTTCGGAGGCAGCAAACTTAACTTCTGGGCGGGTCCGGTGGAACAGACTGGACAGTGCAGGGAGACAGCTCTGGGGAACGTGGGAATTGGGGTTCACTGCTTGGTACCTGCAAAGCAAGGTTTGGACTGGCAGAGTCTGGAGGCATTTGCTGCCCTGGCAGACAAGCTGGTGCGTCAGGGTGCTGGCACACAGCTTAGCAGCCGGATCGCCCACTCTTGCTGCAGCAGAGCGGTAACACAGGGCTTACAGTTCTGGTGTCCTGAACTGTTAACATGACGCCCTCTTCAGTGCTAGGCAAGGGATCTCCTAATCCATCAAGGGGCTGTGAGTAGCTGGGTAGGAGCAGGGCCAGGTCCTGTTTTCCCCCACCCCCTGCATCTGCTGATATCCAGAAATGGGGGGCAGGGGAGGAGACTGGGGGGCAGGGCAGTACTGCTTTCAGCAGCAGCTATGAGCAGCATCTACGCCCCTCTGCTTCTCCAAGCCCCCTTGCTCAGGAAGAATTACTTGGCTGTTGATAGCTGCACTCTCCCCACAGCCCATGCAGGTCAGCTCAGCTCAGCATGGGAAGGGAAGAAAGACTGGCTCCAGAATCACCACCCCCACACTCCTGTGTCACGGATCCACAGGTCTGGTGCTCTCGGACAGCTCTGGAACAGTCCCTGGGAGACCCCTTCAGTGTGCCGGCCCCTTTAGGGCCACATTCTTACCAGGGTAAGCCTCTTGGGACTGAACCTCGCAGCCCCCAGCACCCCTGCTTCACACAGAGCTCCCCTCAGTGAGCCCACCTGAGTTGGGCACCTGAGAGAGAGAGACTCGTACCCCCAAAGGGAACAATACACCCCCACCTTCAGCATCTGCAGAGACTCCCAGCCAGCGGTGTAAAAGCAGCTGTGTTTATTAGGTGTCTGGAACACAGCATAGAAAGTCCTTGCTTAGCACAGAGAACAGAAGGTTACAGCAGGGTCCATCTTGGTCAACCCAGAGCCCTCTGCTCTGGCCTCTCTTTTGTCCCAGTCCTGGAGAGCCTCCTCTGTCCAGCAGCTCCACATTAAACCCCACCTGGCCCCTCCTCAGTCCTTTGTTCTTGTTCCTGGGCAAACATTGTCACCTGGCCCTCCTCCTTAGTCCTTTGTTCTCCAGCTGGTCACACTCAGCTGACTTCCTGTGGAGGGGTCGACCATCCATGGTCATGAGTTGCCAGGTACCAAATGTCCCGGCAATTGAGTGGCCACTGTCTTCGCTGACTCTCCATGGACATGGGGCCCAGGCATCAGTCACACCTGGGTATCTGCAGAGAGTGAACAATGTTTTCCCACCACCTAGTTAACAATGTAGCATATAGGGGAAACTGAGGCACACACAACAGTCATACACAATATTACAGAAAATGCCCACTCTGGCACACGGCCGTAATCCCCTGCTGGGCAGTAACCCATTCAGGTGAATGGAACTCTGCTGTAACACTCAAGCTGGAGCTGGTGTAACACTGATAGAACGGCTCAGCTGTATCAGAGACCTTAGCAACTGCAAGAGGAAGCTCTGAACTGGCAGCGTGGTGCTCCGAAGCGGCCGTGGTGTGCCGTACCGTGACAAGGGAGTCCCAGCCAGCTATGGATTTGTTACAGTGCAGTACAATAAGCTAGGGGAACTCCCTGCCCTAGAATGTTACCAAGGCAAAGGGGGTAGAGCACATTTTTTTTTTAAATAAAGGATTAGCCACTTACAGGAATAGCATCTTCACTGACAATGCTCTGCAATCCCCAGACAACAGGGCACAAACTGGTCACCAGCTGCGATCAGGAAGCAATGCCCTCTCCCGCCCCGCCCGCAGAATGGACTGTACAATTCACCGCTGCACTAAGCTTTGTTGTATTGTTCTTTGCCTCCCTCTGCAGCTTCCAATATAGATCAGGCTGTGCTACGGACTGGGTGACAGCCGGCTCCATCACCATATTTGACTTCCCCTGTGGACCACCTCACCAGAGAGGCCCTGGAGATGGAAATCTTCACTCCGAGGGAATCTCCAAAGCTGAAACAAGGCACAGGAGTAATTCAGAGTGCTCCTTCGGGCTGACACAGGAGCAGGATGGGAAATATGGGGGTAGCTGTACCCATGGTTTATTCCAGTACAGTGGTTCCTATGTTGACTATTCAGAAGCCGGCAAAAGATTAGTTGAAAACAGATGGCTCTTAATTGGCAGCCCCGGCTTACTTCCTGTTTTCTGCAGAAACCATTAAATTAAGGTTTAAATCAAACTTCATTCAAGTTAGGGGCTCCATGTAATTATTTAGAAATCTAGATAGACTTAAAAGCTTAGATTAAGGTTCCATTTACTGTAGAGGATGAAAACACGTGACCCTCCCTGTGAGGCCAAATCACTAGAAGAGTTTATGCAATCCACATTGGAAAGCCGAGTAGTGAGTGCCCCAGCTCGGTTATTCACGGGGTCTCTGCTTGAAGAATGGAGGAAAAAAGATTTGCATAGTACTTTCCCCAGTACCAGACCGGCAGGGAATTGATACCACCTCTTGGGTATCTGTGATGCTGCAGCAAAGAATGACTCTGCTCACGATGGGTGCAAGGGGGGAGGGATAGCTCAGTGGTTTGAGCATTAGCCTGCTAAACCCAAGGTTGTGAGTTCAATCCTTGAGGGGGCCATTTGGGGATTTAGTTAGGAATTGGTCCTGCTTTGAGCAGGGGGTTGGACTAGATACCTCCTGAGGTCCCTTCCAACCCTGACATTCTATGAAAATCATAGGCAATACAGAGCACCCAGACAGCAAAGTAACAGTTGGAATGAGCCTCCTTGCACCTCTGCAGGGGTCACACGGCCAGAGGCCACATAGGAAGGTGGGTAAGGAGTGGACTTCTGGCTCTGCCGCCTCACTCAACGTGATGCTCTGCACAGTAGAGAAGGGGAAGCAGGAACCAGATTATGAGTGAGTCGCTCCTAGCACTGGCCAGCTACAAGAATTCCCCTGCATTGGGCAGTAGGGGTGCAGTCCAGCCGTATAGAACAAAATCCAGTGACTGGAGTGTTAGAGGTCCAGAGACAAGTTAGAAAAACAACTTCGATTTATTTAAGTGCATTTAAATTAAACAGCTCAAGCAGGAGCAGTATTATTCCAGTTGTCTTGGGTTTCACACTAACTGGCGCTGGGCCTGCACGTAGTGATGATTTGGGGAATTCCTCTCTGAACTATCAGAGGGTAGCCGTGTTAGTCTGTATCTACAAAAACAACAAGGAGTCTGGTGGCACCTTAAAGACTAAGATTTATTTGGGCATAAGCTTTCGTGGGTAAAAACCTCACTTCTTCAGATGCATCCTCTCTGAACTGTGGCTGGACTCTTAGAACATAAAATTTCCTTAGTCCCCTAAAGAGACTATTCCCCAGGCTAGTAATACTTGGTATTTATGTAACATTTATCCCCTTCAGAGCATTTTAGAGACACTAATTCATCCTCACAGCTAGGCCAATATCCCTGTTTTATTCGGGGAGAAGCCAGGCGCACCGATCAAGTGCCCTTACCCAAATCCAGAGAGCAAAAAGTGTCAGAGCAGGGATTATAATTTAAATCCCAGTTCTACAGAACCTTGCACCTTGTGTCACTTACAGCTGTGTCAGGTGAGCGTGAAAGCCTATCCAATTTGCATGGGTATAGGTAATTACACAGGAACAAGGCAGTGGTGTATCAGGCCTAAAGTGTTCTTGGTCCCAAACTGTGTGCGCAGAATGCTATCCTGTTCCTTTTCTCTCCGGAGGAGGTAACGTGGAGCAATTATTACAGGGCTGGATTTAGCAATTCCTCCTGAGTTCTAATCCCACTGACTGATTTGCTGTGGGGCCTCGTCCAAAGGTCACTTTATGCTACCTCAGTTTTCCCTTCTGTGAAATGGGGATAGTACCTAGGACTATGTGAAAGTTCATCAGAGCCTGTCCAGCAACATAAACATGTCAAGCACAGAAGGGAGGAATCTGCTCAATTGTTTGGAACTCAGGTTCAATTCCTCAGCCTAAGGCCTTTAAAATAATTCCTCTGCCTCACAGGGGGAACATGAGGCTAAACTCCTTTGTGAAGCTCTCATAGTGCAATGATGGAGGCCACCGAAGTAGATATCCGTCTGCTAACAAACTCGTCAGTCTAAGGCAGGGGTTCTCAGAACAATTGTTTTGGTGGCCTAAGAGTGTGGCCACCAACCCTCACTTCTGGCCGCTCTGAACATTTTTCCAGATCCGAGCCCCGCCACCCTGGGCTGAAGCCCAGAGACGGAGCCCAGGGCCTGAAGTCCGAAGCCTGCTGAGCACACACACTGGCCCCGTGTGTCTGCAGAGGTGCTGCCCAGAGCTCCCAGGAGGCTGTGTGGTGCTGGCAGTGCCAGCAAACACCAAGGCAGCCAGGAGCAACAGTTGGGTGCTGCAGGGAGGGGCCCTTTGCCCCTCCCTCTATCTCCACCCAGGAGGCTGTTGTGGCTGCAGAAAAATCCCCCGGTGGCCGCATTTGAGAAATGCTGGTCTAAGATTTCCTTGGCTCAGATGGAGCCTTAGTTATTGTGCGCACGCACAACCGCATACAACACACTGTATCACCCAAATAATTCTCTTGGCACAGCTCTCGGGACCCTCTCCTGCACCTCAACCCCCTGCCCCAGTCTGGAGTCCTGTCCCACACCCAAATTCCCTCCTGGAGCCCGTACCCCCCCCCCCAACCCCAACCCCCTCATCCCTGGCTCCACCCCAGAGCCTGCCCCACCAGCCAGAGCCCACACTCTGAACCCCTCAGCCCCAGCCCCACCCCGGAGCCTGCATCCCCAGCTGGAGTCCTCACTCCCCCACACCCCAACCCCCTGCCCCAGCCCAGTGAAAGTGAGTGAGAGCGGGGGAGAGCGAGCGACGGAGGGAACGGGGATGGAGCGAGCAGGGGCGGGGTCTCAGAGAAGGGGCAGGGTAGGGGGAGGGCAGTGGTGTTCAGTTTTGTTTGATTAGAAACACTCACCTGACTGGGGGGGGGAGGAGAGCTCACCACATTTATGCTCCTCCATAACAGCTACCAGATGAAAAGGGATGAAACCCAACTGCACAGGAAACAGGGTCACGGGCAGGGGAATCTGCTCTGAGAAGTTGGAAGGCGACTGTCTGGAATCGGGTGTGGGCAGCCCATGGGAGCGTGCCAAGTGGCTTGTCACTCAGCATCCTGCTGCAGGATTTTGGATGGGTGGCAACTCGAATGGAAAGCACGTCTGCCCATGCCGTGTGAATTCAACCCCTCTAGGATGCAGAGCTGTCGGCTGCCTAACAGGGCTCTGGGCTCGTAATGACCACAGAAGAGTATATCCCACTAAGCAGTTCTGTACTGCGGGTGGATTAACCCAACTCATAGCCTGAATCCTTCAGAAACCCACCAGACCCTCTTGTTGGCAAGAGGAGGGTTGGCCTGCTTGCTGCGTGTGGAGGGCCAGGGCTAGACAGACTGATACGGCCTACTGAGATTTAACCTCCTGTGCATGCACGGCTCACTGGCGCCCCCTGGGATCGGCCACCAACTGCAATTTAGCGGTTCTGTGACAGACCCCACCCCACACATGTGCAAAGCAGTGCTCTAGCTGCCTGTGTGCAGCCTCCCAGGATGGGGGCAGGTGGAAATGCTGGGGAATGGATTTCTGCTCACTCTGACTGCTTCTGTCTCCGTTTATCCATAATCTCTGGGGCTGGACCTGCCACTATAAACGCTACCATTGTTAGCGCAGCAAACGCAACTAGCAGAGTGTTAAGAGGGGAGGGCAAAAAACAAGCCAGTCATCACCAGGAGATTGTAGGCCACATACTTTGCTGGGCAGGAGGGGGGGGAATTCTTATGCACAGCTCCCCTTCTTCTACTGCCTCCACTGCCCCTCTCTGCAGGAGCAGCTTTGACCCTGGAACCTTCACCCCCTCTGCAACATCACCCGTGTGGGCCACTGCCCCTCATTCCAGCCTTGCTGGAAGCCTCATCCACCACTTCATCTCCTCGAGCCTAGACCACTGTCAGAAGGGCTTCTCTCACAAGGGTTCCCTCCCCACTCGAATTTCTTGAAAAAGCAAATCCCAAAACTCAAAGGAAAACCCAACACATTTTGCTGGGTGGCAGGTCAGGACCATGAGAAGCCACCAAGTTTCTCTTGGCTTCTGTTTGAATTCATGAATGGGCCCAGACTTGCTCAGAAAATCTTTTGATTGGTCTGGCTCGAGTGTCATATTGTTATAGAACCTAGAAGCTTAGCTCAGCCCTAAGCACAGCTCCACGCCCTGTGGCCTCCCTGAGTCCCAGCACAAGCAAGATGCTTCTCACGCAGACTACACACGACAGCAGGACTATATCCTCTCCCTGCTCAGGCACCTCCATTGGCTCCAGGATCCACCCCTCCTTGTTTTAAAGCTCTCCAGGGGCTGGATTTGCTCCAGTCTGTCTCCAACTTTGTGCCACTCTCCTCCCTTTGGTGCTACCAAGCACCACCTTCTTCTCTGCCCAGAGAACTTCACCACTGATGGTGTGATCCTTCTCTTCTTCATCTCCAGCCACTCAGCAATAGGCACCTCCCTTGCCTTTTCTCATTCCATTCTAGTGCAGGTCTGCTCTGAGAAGTGACTACATAAAAACAGCCCCTTCCGATTGAACAAGTCTGCTGGTAGCTCAGGATCTGCTCTCTTTCTTAACTACAAGAACTACTGTATTCCTGCTAGTGCTGCGGAGCCGGCTTGGCCGAGAGAGGGAGATGGACTCTCTACTGGCTTGCATATTATCAATAGAGTTGATATGTTTCAGTAGCAGGACCACACTCTGTCCTCAGTTACACCTGTGCAGCCCCAAGCAGAAAGAGATTGACTGGAGAAACTTAGACAATGCCTAGCTCAATAGAGTCCTGGTCCATGATTAGGGCTCCTAGTGGCTATGGTAAGACAAACAATAGAGCTGCACAGGTGTAACCAAGGAGCAGAATTTGAGATGTGGGACCTGTGTCATTTCAGAGCAGTGACAGTGACTAATGGAAAAAGGGGATCAATGAGCATTTCTGTCTGACAGAGGAACACGAAGGGGCTAGCATATGTACAGGCTTTTGGGGGCGAACCATGAGCTCAAGAGAACACCCGGAATCATGTTGTCCTCACCAAGGCGTCAGCAGGACATTTGTTATCCTAGGCTCATTTTTGGAAGGCTGCCTATTCTCATCCCTTAATCAACTGTACAAAGGTAATGGAATAGTATCATCAGAACATTATGGACATTACATGTGCCATCAGTTCTTGAGATTGAAATAGAGATTCAATTAGTGTGGGAGTTGGGTCTAGACCAGTGTGTCTGCTTCATATCTCTTCACCTTCTCTGTGAAATACCTCATCTCCTCTGGAGCTTAATTATTTAATCACCTAGGCTATGAACTCATATTTCATGTCCCTTATGTGAATTAGCAATGGGCCAAAACTTAAAGGTTGACTGAGCTGGGGAAACCCATTCCACATGGGCCTTGTTCAAACACGATCCCACTTCTGGAGCCAATGGAGGTTTCCTTGTTCTGCCTAAGTCATTTCCAGCATTCCCTCTTCCTGAAGATGGTACTCGCAAGAATGCTACAGCAATCAGTGCTGTCACAGAGGACAGCATGGCTTAGTGGTTAGGCCCAAGACCCCATGTGCTGTGGAGTTTATAGCACTCAAGTACATGTTTAACTTTGCGCATATTTCAATCCCATAGAATTCCATGGAATGTAAGTACATGCTTAAGTGCTTTACTGAGTGAGAGCATGACATTCTAAACACCCAGAGTTGTTTATGGTTATTTTAGTTGTACGTCTATCCACTCTGATCACTAAAAAAAAGCAACAATGAATAGTAGCATAACACCAAAAGACATCAAAAACCCCAGTGATGTCTAGGACATGGGAATCACTAGCTGGTCATAGAAAAACTGACCCTCTTGAAACACTTCTTCCTTTCTCAGGCTATTCAGACAAGGAAAATGCCAATACTTACAAACCAAAGAGATTTAAATGCTGCCATCTTCTGCTAAGAGTCATTTCCCCTTTTGGCACTAGAGACCATCTTATATACGTCTCACTACAAAAGCAATTTTCCCTTTCTTGGTATTGACACCTCATCAATTATTGGGAGTGGACCACATCCACTCTGACTGAATTGGCCTTGTTAACACTGGTTCTCCACTTGTGAGGTAACTCCCTTCTCTTCATGTGTCAGTATATTTATGGCTGCATCTGTAATTTTCATTCCATGCATCTGAAGAAGTGGAGGCTTTTTACCCACGAAAGCTTATGCCCAAATAAATCTGTTCGTCTTTAAGGTGCCACCGGACTCCTCGTTTTTGTGGATACAGTCTAACATGGCTACCCCTCTGATGTTATATACGTCGGCACTTACCTGGTATGTCTCTGGCGATCAGAACCCCTCACAATGAGTTTACCCTCCACCCCCAGGGAGGGAGAGAGGCATTAGCCTCATTTTACAGCCTGGGAACTGAGGCACAAAGGGATTAATTGATTTGGCCAGGGTCACATTGGGATTCTGGGGCAGAACCAGCAACTGAAACCAGAAATCTCCTGGTGTTAACATTATGGCTATGTCTACACGGCCAAGCTTTTTCGCCAAAAGTTAGACCACTTTTATTAAAGCACTTTAATTAAACCGCCGTTGCACGTCCACACCGTGCTCCTTGTGTCGCTGGAGCGCATCCACACTAGCAGCTGTTGCAACGACAGAAAGCAGTGCATTGTGGGTAGCTATCCCACTGTGCAACTGGCTGCAGGGTGCTTTGGGAATGGTTTGCAATGCCTCCTGGGGCGAGTTTCTCAATCCCATTGTTCCATGGGCCTCCTACTAGATTGCCAGCCGCTTTTCAACTGAAGTGTGTGGGGGGGGAGTGTGTGACAGGGAGCGTGTGTGTATGGGTGAGTGGGGGAGAGACAGACAGTGTGTGTTGGGGGAGAGTGAGTTGTTGGCATGTTGTGTCCTGAGTTCAGACAACCGCGGAAAGCAACCTGTCCTGAGGCAGGGGGAGGGGGAAACCCCATCAGCCCCTGCCTCTCTCCCTGGCTCTGCACAGCGCACACACACACACACACACACACACACACACACTCTCTCTCTCTCTCTCTCTCACACACACACACCCCATATCCACCTCTGCCTGCCTGCCTCTGTGTTTGTTCTGTGGGAGACAGCAGGAACATTCCACGTTCAAGATTTGCTCTATGATTCCAGGAGCAGCACAGCACGCCAGATGTCAGAAGGGAAGAGACACATGCCTGCAAGGCTGCGGAGTTCAAAACAATGAGCAGCGCGGTCACTGCAGGCACTGTGGGACATCTCCGGAGGCCAATGACAGCGATAAAAGCAAGCAAAGTGTTTACACTGGCACTTTGGCGATAAATAGTTTGCGCAAGAAGCCTTTTCACTCTCATGGAGGTGGTTTGATTACAGCGCTGCAACGGAGGAGTTTCGTCGCAAAAAGTGGCTTTGCTGTGTGTACACCTCTGCGGCTTCATCACCAAAAGCTGCCTTTTGGTGAAAAAACTTGGCTGTGTAAACCAGGCCTAAGACAAAGCCCATTCCAAATAGTTATTTGAAATAAGCAGTACACTCCTCCCGCTTGAGAGTGCTGGGTTTGTAGCTTGTGGTTTGAATTTCAAGGCTGTGTGCATGTCAGTGTTTTAGGGGGAAAAGCCTGGTTTATTCAACACCAAATGCACAAAGAGGTAACATGGTTTAAAGGCTGCAATGCAGTTTTCTGACTGAGTCATCAGATGGCATTGAAGATGTTAGAGCTGCAGTGATCTGTGGGGGAACCAGACTCCCTTCTGCCCTGGACTACAGTGAGATCCCTCCTGCTTTTCATAACAAACTGCTCTACTCTGGGCAATTCACACTTATAGTTCTCTTCCATCCCGGACACAAAGACATGTCATGTGAGCATTCTGGAAGGAGAATTCTTAGGTGTGGTTGTGGTGAGTAAAGTGATTCAAAGCATTACGCAGCTTAAGTTTTCCTTGGTTTAATTCTGCTCTGTTACTCCTCATTACACATTCAGGGGGCACCTTAAAGAAGTCCTTGTTTTCCTCAATGAATTTGCTCTCTGTGCCCAGTTCCTTTTAACACTGCAGCTCCAATAAAACTATGGGAGAGTGAGCCGGATTCCATTCTTGCATTGTTAGCTGCAGAATCTAGCAAGGGGTTACATTGGAGGCAGAAAGGATACCGTCAGATTGGCAAATTCAAGGTAGGAGCTAGCCATAAGAAGTCATTTGACCTTTAACCTGCTCTGGAGTGCTAACATGAAACTGCATATGGAACCCTGGGGTCATTTTTGTTTTGATTCTAACTGCCCTGGAGCTGTTAAGTTACCTCCCTTTCTTTCCTCTTTCTCCTTCCTGAACTCTTTCCCTGAGGGCAGCTTTACCGGGCCTTGTTTGTTTGGCATCTCTGGCAGGCAGCTTGCTGCAGCTCTAATCACCACTCGGAAATGGCAATTAGATTTGTTGTGCACGCGTACACTACAAGCAGACAGATTTACTGTCCTCTGCAGCCCTGCACGCAGCCCTTGCTAGTCCATTTAATCTTCATTAACAGCACCAGGGTGGAGAGAGAGGTGTAATTACAGTACTAGCGAAAGCTTCTTTTTCAGGAATGTGAAGACCTTTTGTAATTTTCTGCATGGGGTCCACACAGAATTCCCTCCCTCTGCTGTGTTAAGTCTGTGCACAGACGGAGAACACAAGCCAGGTTGCCTAGAGCCAGCCACAACTCCCATCTCATCAATAAACCGTTTCTTCTTCTTTAGTGGTTGTTTCCTTCAATTAAAGGAATTGGTGGAAGGTGCCAGATGAACAGCCTTGGAGACTGAAATATTAGCCGTGCATGGCTTGGGCAAGCCCCCTTCCGCTACCTGCCAGTGCCTTGTCACTTAGATGTGGAAGGGCCACTGGTAGCAGGATACATCCACACTAGCAACGTTACAGTGGTGTAGCACCATTGTAGTGTAAACACACTTGCTGCAATGACGGAAGGGATTCTTCTGTCTCTGTAGTGAATCCACCTCTCTGAGAGACAGCAGCTAGGTTGATGGAAGAATTCTTCCATCGACCCAGCAGTGGCTACTCTGGGGCTTAGGTCAGCTTAACTTCATTCAACAGGGCACAAAATTCTTCACAGACCTGAGCAACGTCATTAAGTAACCTAACTTGGTAGTGTAGACCAAGCCTTACTCTCCATGTTCTTGCTGCCCTCAGCCTCTGCTGACTGGCAACGAAGGTACGAGTTAGTGCGAGTTGTGGGCTTTTTTTGGTGGCATGGACACTTCTCCACTGGGCAATGTCCGAGACACAAACATCCATCAGTTGATAGTTTTTGGTTACCATTAACATAAGTTAGGTTTGAACCAGCAACCTAGAGATGAGAGACTGCCTGGCCATCCACTCACTTGTACTGATATTTCTTAAACACACTGTAGTGTGAGTTTAAAGGGAAGCTCTTTGCGACAAGGCTCTGTGCCTCGATGCCGTGTGAAGAACCTCCCAGGCTGTATTTTTCCACTGGCCCTGCTGATCAGACCATGAAAATGCACAGGAAGTGCTAGATTCCATATAGATCTGTATTCCATGGGAAACCCACCAAAAACTTTGGACTCCCCTCTGGAGCGCGACTGAGGATAGGTAGGAAGGGAAAGAGAAACCAGGAAGGAGCTATGGTGGTGAAGGGGCAAGTCCTGCAGCTGCCATCAGCTTCCCCGTGTGTCTTATGCAAGTCCTGGCTGGAAGAGAGCTGATCGCTGTTCTGCTCCCTTGATGTCCTCCAAACCTGGAGGTGCAGATCCATTCACCTCTTTCCCCAAAGTCTCCCATGAGTGATTCACTGGAGTATTGGTGTGTGGGGTAAACTCTCAACACTCACACCCCAAATGGCTGAGCAGTGGCCACCCTCCCACACAATATTCCTAAACAATAGGAGATGGATGGAATAAAAGCCATACTCGGAGCAACAGGATACTGCTGCTGTCGCGCGGAATGCCAAAAGGAAAGAAGGAAATTGTAAGTGACCTAGCTAGAGTCACTCTTCGGGGCTGAGAGACCTGAAGGGACAGAACTCATTCACTATCAGGCCACACACTGTGCTTTCCCAATGGTGGAAACCTTTGCGATCAGCTGATCTTGCGATATTTGCACCATGGTAAGATGAGACTGCTCATTGAATTTCAGCACCCAGGAGTCTGAACCTGAACCCTAGCCCCATTTCAGCCTCCAACACTAGACTCACCCCTCTTTGATTCCCCTCAGGGCCTTCCCATTAACCAGTGACTCAAGTTTAAGCTTCATGGGCCTGATTCTCCTCTGATGAGTGTAAATCAGGCATAACTCCATTGAAATCACTGGAGTTTTGTGAGGGGAAGACTGGGGTAAGTACATGGAGTATCAGGCCTCTTGTCCTTGCTTTGAAGGCCCTGCATACTTCCACCCATGTTCGCAAGGCAGACCTGGTCTCCTGTCATGTTCCTCCTTGACCCTTCTGCTCTGCCAGTGGTGCCGCTCTCAGTGCACTGTTCATTACCTCCTCACACTGCTCTCTCCCTGTCTCCTATGCATACAATGCGTTCCCCATCCCACTTTGCCAAGCCACCAGCCTCTACACATTGAAATCCTTCTGATCATGCTACTCCTGCAAGGCCCACAAGTGAGCTTAGAATGCAGCCACCACATTAAGCCACTCCCACTTCTGGACTTCCCAGTGGGTCCAGTCTTGTCTGTGTCTGCCATTTGGCAAGGACTGTTTCGTGTTTGAAGGTCGTGCACCACTAAGCACATTATCAGTACTCAATAAGCACTAATCATCTCAACCTAGTCCAGATCCAAACACCAGTTCCTTGGCCCATCTCTAGAGGAAGACCTGCTTTCAGATACATTCCCCAGCATATTCCTGGAAAGACAGGGGCAGAGGTAGCCTCCCAATTGAACGCGTGCACTGTAGTGTAATCTCAATATGAAACAACCCCAAAAATACAAAGAACATGGTGTCTAATTCGCTTTGCTGGGAAAAGAACCCAAACACTTTGAGGGGAAAATCTTGGTTAACATGGACACCAATGTAACTTTCACTTCCCTGCTCCGCTTTATCACTCATCTTTCCCCATGCTCGTTGCTGACTGCAGTCAGAGTCTGTCTACACAACTGCTTGGGGATGGAAGGTCTTTTGCTCATTCCCTTGGTGCGAACACTGCAGGGCAGGTATCTCTTAACCTCCTCTTATATCTTACCAGAGGTCAAAAGTTTGCATACGAGGATGGGCCACAGTGAATATCCCAGCATACTTGGATACCATCCAAGATAAAATAATATCTTAAGTAGAACAAAGTTTACTAGTAAATCAAAGGTAAGTGGATTTTCATCATATTGATGGATATGACAGGATAGGCAACAGCCAAGCTAGGCAGGTTAAACCTTATAGTTACAGCCCTGGTAAATTGGAAAATACAGTTCTAGCACTGTGTGTGCCTGTCTCTCCAGCTATCAGAGGCTCTGCTTTTACCCAGACATCCCTATGCCAGAGGTCACAGCTGTCAGTGAGACACTGTTCCAATTCCCTCCTCTAAAGGTCTGTCATTTATACTGTCAATTCCTTTGAAGTCTAAGTATGAAAACTATTAGGTGGCAGCTGCTAACCCAGTAAAGCTGATTGGATTTTTGAACTGAACATATACTGGGGAGGGTATATCCCAATTCTATTTAGTAATTAAAAGGACTCTGCTTTCAGAGTTTTTCCTATCTCTTGTTACTTAGAAATGAAGCATCTTAAGTAACTCAAGGAACTTTTTACGTACCACTTGATTATGACATCTAGATACAGCAGTGTAGATCTGTTTTCACAATGAAGAGTAAATAGGGAGAGAATTGGAGGTCAGAGAGGACCCAGGCCTATGGGATCACTGCTCTCCCTGCAGGGATGAAGGTCAGAGAGGGCCCAGGCTGGGTATTTGTTGGGACTCATTAAGAAAGGGATAGATAATAAGACAGAAAATATCATATTGCCTCTATATAAATCCATGGTACGTCCACATCTTGAATACTGCGTGCAGATGTGGCTGCCCCATCTCAAAAAAGATATATTGGAATTGGAAAAGATTCAGAAAAGGGCAACAAAAATTATTAGGGGTATGGAACGGCTGCCATATGAGGAGACATAAATAAGACTTGGACTTTTCAGCTTGGAAAAGAGATTACTAAGGGGGGATATGATAGAGGGCTATAAAATTGTGACTGGTGTGGAGAAAATAAATAAAGAAGTTTTATTTACTCCTCATAACACAAGAATTAGGGGTCACCAAATGAAATTAATAGGCAGCAGATTTAAAACAAAGAAAAGGAATTATTTTTTCCACACAACGCATAGCCAACCTGTGGAACTCCGTGCCAGAGGATGTTGTGAAGGCCAAGACTATAACAGGTTTCAAAAAAGAACTAGATAAGTTCATGGAGGATAGGTCCATCAATGGCTATTAGCCAGGATGGGCAGGGATGGTGTCCCTAGCCTCGGTTTTCCAGAGGCTGGGAATGGGCGACAGGGGATGGTTCACTTGAGGATTACCTGTCCCTCTGGGGCAGCTGGCACTGGCCACTGTCGGAAGACAGGGTACTGGGCTAGATGGATCTTTGGTCTGACCCAGTCTGGCCATTCTTATGTTCTATGTTCTTATTTCACTGTAATTTCACGTTAACTAGTGTAGGCTGTGTTGTTGAAGCCACGTCCCAGAATATTAGAGAGACAAGGTGGGGAAGGTGATATCTTTTATTGGGCCAACTTCGGTTGATGAGAGAGACCAGCATTGGAGCTACACAAAGCAGACCTGAAGGAGAGCTCTGTGCAGCTCCAAAGCTGGTCTCGCTCACCAATAGAAGTCGGCCCAATAAAAGATATCACTTCCCCCACCTTGTCCCATTAGCGAATGGACACTTAAAGCAACTAAGAAACCTTTACTGTGCAGTCAGGTAGAAGGCATGATAAAACAACAAGAGTAATTCTAATTGTCTTAGCTCATCACACTAATGCACCGTTATGTTGCTAGAAGTGTATCAGAGACTGATTATTCCAAACTCTGTAGACATTTTCTAATGCCCGCAGCACAAACCTCTTATCAAGTTCCCCCAGGCAGCATCTTCAGAAACTTTAAAACACAAGAGGCCACAAATATTGCAATGAAAAGTAGCCAAAGCAGGGACCTTTGGACGTTCCGAGAACTTTCTACAGTTCTGACTGAACTAACTCCGTCCTGTGCTCAGGGCCGGCTCCAGGCACCAGCATAGCAAGCAGGAGCCTGGGGCGGCCAATGAAGAGAGGGGCGGCATGTCCGGCCATTCGGCGGCGGGGCCGTCACTCCCTCTCGGCGCGAAGGACCTGCCGCCGAATTGCCGCTGTAGAATGAAGTGGCGGTAGAGCTGTTGCCGCTTGTGATCGCGGCTTTTTTTTTTTTTTTGGCTGCTTGGGGCGGCAAAAACCCTAGAGCTGGCCCTGCCTATACTGATTGGTTGCATGTACCAACCCTCCCAGTCACTTCACCTCAGCTTGCTTCACACCTTCCCCACCCTGTCCCCTTAACCCCCTTCCCTCCACTGACCTTTTCCCCTTCAGCTTACCCCACTTCACTAACCCCCTTCCCCCTCCAAAGAAAGTTGTGCATCTAACATGTTTGCTGCCATTACACTGTTCGCTCAGCTTGTGCCTCCTACCCTGTCCCCCACCCTGTTGGTGTGTTGCCTATTGGAAGCTCTTTGGGACGGGAACCGCTGCTCTGTGTTTATCCTAGGCCTCGCTCTCCGTTGGTCCTTGGGCACTACTACGCTAAACACGGTTAATAATTAATAACTTTGTTCCCAGTGACGCAGACATTAAACTATTTCACCATCCTTCACATCAGCCTCCAGATGGATTGTCACAAACTGCCAGGTTCAATATTTAATTACATTTTGCAAGAGGAGGCCATCGTAAAACAGAGCTGTCAGGTGGCGCCTTCCACGTGGTGACTGATTTGCATCGTCCAAAACATACCGTTGAATCACATCATTCAGTGATGAATATTCCCCCAAACATCTGAAGCTCTGGGGCTTCCCTCTCAAACACAGAGCGGTATAACAATGTACAGTACACCCCAACCACACAACTCCCCCAGCACCTCTTAGCTTCAGAGTGGGTGGGTGACAGGACAACAATCTGAGTTAGGGGCAGTGGGCAAACTTGGGTTAGGGACCAACACAAACTTTTACCAAACCTTTGTGGAGGGTGACCGTATTTCCCTATACTGAGTATGTGACATCGGGTACAATTACTTGTATTCAGGCAAGTTCAATGACAAGCAATCAGAACTATGCAGTACAAACATTCAAATTAACATCAAGTTGACTGAGCCCCTGTTAAAAAGAAATACTGTGTGGTTGGAGTCTTTTTATTTACCTTCTTATCTTTAAGGCTTTAGAGTTCACATGGGGAGAGGTGACACACACTCCCACACGCCTCTCTCACACAGGGGAGTGACCGACTAACCCAACCCTCCCTGCCTGGTGCTCTCTGCCCTCCATGCCTGTCTGGGCCCCCGGGATGGACCTGCCTCTTCTGGTACCTGGCACCATGTCTTCCCGAGGCAACACATGGAGGGGGGCATGCAGGGTCACATGCCCTCCCTTCCCAGATTTCTGACAGGATTCACACCAGAATGTGGCCAGCAGCAGCCTTTCGGCACTGTGCAGGAGTAGGGTGACCAGACAGCAAGTGTGAAAAATCGGGACGGGGGTGGGAGGTAATAGGCACCTATATAAGACAAAGCCCCCCAAAATCGGGATTGTCCCTATAAAATCAGGACATCTGGTGACCCTTGGTGGGAGGGAAGGGACGGGAGCTGCTTCCAGCAGCAGAGGGCGTGGGGGAGAAGGGATGACCTAGCCCATGTCTTTGCAGAGTTCAACCCTCCCCCCACCCGAAGCAGCTTTTCCCTTCCTGCCCACACAGTGTCGAAAGGCAGCTAACACCTCAGGCTGCTGCTGGTCACCGACATAACCCAGACGCCTCCTGTCCCCTGGCTACAGCGCGGGCAGGAAAGGGTTAAGCCCTAAGGCTGCATTGTGCACCAGGGCCCAGGGAACCTGGCTGCAGGGGCTTCAGCAAACCCGGCCAGAGATTTCCCCGGGGCTGCTATAGAGCCTGCAGTTTCAGGGTGTGAACAGGCTAGAAATTGTCCCCGCCCTGCCACTCCAGAGCTTAGCTGAAGGGTGGAGAGGCTTCCCTGTGCCAGCGCTGTGTGGGGCTTTGGCATATGCGGGGCTCGGCTCCTCCTGGCCAGCACCCCAGGCCAGAGGGACTTGGTTTCCCTGGGCACTGGCCCAGCCGGAGGCAGTGGGGGAAGGAAGGAGCCAGCCAGCCAGGCTGTTGGTAAGCTGAGCAGTCCGACCAGGGGCTGGTTCTCTGCACAGTGCTGGGAGCAGGACGCACCCCGCGAGAGAGGACATGGAGGAGCAGCGGAGTTGAGGGGGGTGAAAGGGCAAAGCAGGGAGAGGACAGTGAGAGGGGGAGCACGTAAAGGGCCGATAGGTGGGCAGCAGAGGCAACACGTAACCGGGCGCTGCCTGGCGCCTGCCCACACACACAAGCCTTCGCAGCTCGCATCGCATAGCCTGTGGTGGCCGAAAATAGGACGGAAGGCGGGGCCCTGCTGGCTGAGAGCCAACACGCAGCAGGGGCTGCGCTGACGGACCAGCAGGGGGAGTGGCCAGCCCCGCGCACTGCATCTTTGCTCTGCCATCAGCCTTGCACATCCACTGGACCCCTCATTCACCGCTGGTGGGCGGGCAGCTGGTGAGCATGGATCTGGACAGCAGCAGAACCCACCAGTACTGATGCAGGGGGAAGGGAGTCAGAAAATACAGGACAATTTGCCCATTTTTAAGAAAAAATTGGGACACCTGCAGCAGGGCTTAAATTCGGGACTGTCCCTTTAAAAACGGGACGTGTGGTTGTCCTACCTTTGTGAGTGTGATGGATTGGACTGTCACAGCATGACATGAGCATGCGCCCAAGCATTCAGCCTGTAGAACCATAACCCCTACTCAACTGGTGTTACCTTTTCTCTCCCCCTCTTCACAAAGAGGAAATACTACAAGCCGTTTGCATGACATGTTTTCCTAACCTTGCCACTAGGTTCCATATACTGGCTGTCCACGCAGAGACCTGTTTGATCATGGAGACCAAGATCTCTATCGCAAGTCCTGTTTGTGACACCCCTGTAGCCTTGTTAGAAATACTAAATTGATCACACTCCCAATTGTTATTGATTAGTATAGGTTCTTGGCAAATTGGCTACTCAGGAGATTCTCATTCATTGTGGGATTGGCATAATTTGCAACAGATAGGAACAAATCCTTTAGTTAATCCTCAGAAAACTCCACTCATTAATATAACCAAACAACATACAGCTATATAAAGAGCAAATATCTTTAGCTATAAGGTATCATAATACTTAGACACTTCAAAGAGTCATAAAAATCAAAGACAGAAAGAACAGTCAATGGAGCACCTCAGAAGGTCACTAGCAGGGCCGGCGGGGGGGCAAGTGGGGCAATTTGCCCCAGGCCCCGGGCCCAGCAGGGGCCCCCCATGAGAGTTTTCAGGGGCCCCCACAAGAGTTTTCGGCAGCAATTTGGCGGCAAGGGCTTCTTCCGCTCCAGGTCTTTGGCAGCAATTCGGTGGCGAGGGATTCTTCCGCTCCGGGTCTTCGGCAGCGGGTCCTTCACTCGCTCTGGGACCTGCTGCCAAAGTGCCCCGAAGACCCAGAGTGGAAGGACCCCCGCCGCTGAAGTGCCCTGCAGACCTGGAGCGGAAGGACCCCTGCCACCGAAGACGCCAGGCCCCCTGAATCCTCTGGGCGGCCCTGGTCACTAGCACCATTTCAGGAGCCCACAGACCCAAATTTTAGGGAATTAGATTAGATCTTTTATACCCCTCCTTTAGGTAACTAGTCAGCTGCATAACCAGATTTGCTCGTGGATTGGTGTGGCCATAATAAGGTTTGTACCTGCCTATTATCCCTATGTGGCATTCTGGGTATCCATAATTTTACTTCTGTTCACTGATCTAGGCATCTGTGTCAATCAGTTTCTTAATAAATCATATGCCTCAATGCGGTCTAACTGCCTAATTACAATACTGCAACAGCCCCCAAACTATCCCTCTACTTCCAGATAATTTTGCACGCTTGTGGTGTACCTTCCTTTCTGTAAGCACTTCTTTACACAGAATGAGAAGGCATAATTCAAGGTCCAGGATCACACCCTTGGACCTTGTTTGGTTCACTTAAAAGCACTCCTTAGAATAAGTGTCTCTCTGTAGACCTCAAACTCAAAAAACAGGCCTTTATACTATAGCAAAGCATAACTCATATATTTGTGTTCTCCTACTAGATTCCTGCATATGTCAAGCTAATAGCACTTACAGTTGTCAGCATCATACTTCAGTAGTG
This sequence comes from Malaclemys terrapin pileata, assembly GCF_027887155.1. Taxonomy (NCBI): domain Eukaryota; kingdom Metazoa; phylum Chordata; order Testudines; family Emydidae; genus Malaclemys; species Malaclemys terrapin. The sequence goes on from NC_071505.1 coordinate 342,920,962, forward strand.
TTACTTGCAATAGCATTATTACAAAGCTATGCCAGGGGTCATCAATCAACAATGTCCCTCTCTGTGCCTGAATTACAAAGAATTGGAGTCTATTCCAACTCTACCTAGAGAGCCTAGCTCTTTAGTTCAAGTTATCAAGACTCAGCTGTTAGTCCTGGAGAACTCTACTTCAATCCCTATGCTTAGGAAAGATAGCAGTTATCACAGAAGCATTCAGTGAGTAATATGTTACTTATATGAAAAGTCTTCCCTCTGAAGGAAAGTTGTTAAAATAGCAACTAAGGGCAGGGTGTATGTTATAAGCTGAAATTTTCTTTTCCTTTTACCTTATAATAAGGGAGCTTTTACTATACATATGTAACCTTAAAGCCCTGTACTAGGGAAGTTCTCTCACAGCTAGGAAAGGCTGTAGTAATTACTAGTGCCTGTGAGACTCTCTTTTGAAACATGTGGAGGGGGCTGATTGGCCAGAACCTACTAGGGTGTGGGGCTAAAAGACTACAAAGCCTGCTCCAGGCCTGAGGGACTCACTCCATTTTGGGAGTTGATTATCAACACAGCTTGTGTTATTTGCTGGCAGGAACATGCATGTTGTGTGCTTAGGCTATGGGTTAGTCTAGGAAGGCCCCCATTCTGTGGTGCTGGTTCCAGTTTGGGAGCTCTGTTAGGCCATGAGTCTGCTCTAAAGCGGAGATGTTTATTCTGGTTTAGGAATTGAATATTAGAAGTTCTCTTTAGCCTGGAAGAGTAGCATAGCTTAGAACATCATTCTGGGGTAGAGCTAGCTTCGTCTCCTGCTTGGGAGTTTTCTTTGGTTTAAAGAGCCTACTTCAGTCCTGAGAACTGATAGACTTCAGTTAAGGGTTGTAATTAGAAGCCTTCCTGTTCTTAATGAGATTTTAAGAAGGGGTATTAATTCCATACAAAATATGACTCTTCTAGCTTACATTAATGTACTTCCTCTGGGTCTTAGAAATATAAAAAACACTTTTAAAATTTAATGGGTGCCTGGTTCTGCTCTTTTCTTCAGGGTATTTGAGTCCAGGACACAGTACACACACCAATCACTGTGAGATTGGTAATACTGCAGATCTTACTGTTTCAAGCATTGAACTATTGAATTAGGCCCTCTCAAAAAGCATGAGGGCTAGAAACTTCCATTTTTTAAAATTTTTTTTTGGAGATTGACAATCACGTGACTCCAGAAGCTGGGGTAAGACTGCTGATAAAATTGTGAAAGTTGGCAACACTGGATCATCTGAAAAAGCTGGAATTAATCTGTATCTTTGCTTCTGCTTTGCCTTTCTTGGTACCAGCTAGAAGAACAGATGGAAATCTCCCAAGAAACCCATATTCCTATGGTGCCTAAATCTGTGGTGGGTGCTTTACAGAGCAGATAGGAAAGGTGTGTCCCAAAGACCTGGCAAGCTACAAGGCAATGTGGTCTGGAAGAATGAGTACAGGGTTGGGAGGCAGTAGGTCCTGAGGCCTAACCCTGGGCACAGCCACTGACTTGTTGTACAGACTTAGGCAAGTCCTTTCACTTTGCTGCCTCAATTTTCCTGTTTGTAAAATTGGATAAAACATTTACTGCAAAGGGCTGCTTTGGGAGTTAGCTAAGGAGTGGATGGTGCTTTGATCATGCAAAGAGCTGTGTAGCTATCAAGTGTTAAGATATGGGAAACGGGAAACAAAAGGTAGTGGGGGATGAGAGGCCACAGGTTGCAAACATGATCATATAGTTATGCTCATGCTAATGGTTCCTTGAGGGGGGCTAATGGGGTCACTATTGAAATGCACAATCCTTAGGCAGCTTCCCATGGCTGTAGTGGGAGGGCAGGTTTCTTTGTTATGTTCACAGTATTCCCCACAGAGGAGTTGGAAGAAAACACTCTTGGTGGAAGGTTTCAATGTAACCCTACTTCCTCTCTTGGAATTCAAAACTATTACACCCAAAAACCAGAGAAGCAAAGCAGGCTGCTCTCTCAACTCATCCTCCCTTACTCCAACCTGGCTGTCTGACTCAGCTATGTAGGCTCAGATTGCATGCTTCCCTATAGAGCCCCTTAGGCTGCAAGCAGGACTAGAAAACCCCCCTCAGCACTTTGCATAACAGCTTATCATTGTAGTAGAGTTTTCAATACACCACAGCAAGGAAGCCTGGTAGCTCCTGTCAGCATCTTTGGGGGGAGTAGGGGCTTCTGAACCTTACTCCCAGAAGTGCTGGTAGCCACCCCAGCTCTGATACAGGCAGGACAAAGCAAAGACCAGCCCAACTTGCAGTCCTTATCCGAGCTGAACCTTTGGCTGGGGAAAGGAGTGGAGTCTCAGATCCCAGTCAGTGCAGCTTCCTCCCTCCGTCCCACCCCTTCTCTGATCCTACAGTGCTGATATGACTCAACCTTGATCTGGAAAACCCGTGTGTGGGCTGTGACTGCCAGCAAGCTGCCAATTAGCATTAACAGGGGTGATGTTTCCTGTGATAGCTCCCTGTGGACAGGTCTGGACTGAGGTGAACTCCTTCCAAATAGGCTACCTCCCAGCCATCCCAAGGCAGGACTTTATCACTCCCAGTTCAGGATGGGCTTAACTGGCAATAATGAGCAGCTCTGTAGCCCATTACTAAACCCCTAAACTCCCCTCCCCAATCCCTGGGCCATCACAGACCTTAATTGAGGCTGGAGCAGGAAAAAAGGATATTAATGGAAACCACTCAGGTCTCATGAATAATCCATGAACAAGATCCCCATTAACTTCTCAGTGTGAACAATGACTGGTGCTAATTAAAACTTTTTTTTAGCACACTCACTAAATGACTTCCCAAGCTTGCATTCCACTCAATGCACCACGCTGATGTCCTTTGTTTCTCTCCCATGCTGTCGGTGTGTTTCAGAGGCTTGCCAGTCCTATCATTTATCATACTTTTTTTTTTTTTTGCTGAAAAAAGTTGGCAGATGGTATATTAAAATACAGGTATTTGAAACATTGCAAACCCTTTTCATGCAACCAATACAATATGCTGCATGTCCAGAATTGCTATGTATGGAGCACCCTGGATGTGCTACGTTATCTTCCTCCAGGCTCAAGGAACAAAGAGGTATTTCTAGTCTGAATGATTATTTAAAGTTGAGATTAAACCATCAAACAAGAAAGAACAAACGTAAAGTTTGTGTGGGAGCACACCAACAGAGTCTCCTCAACAGTCTGTCTGTCACTGCCTAATGGTGTGCTAGACACCTCCTTGAAGTGAAAGGTGATAAAATCCCTAACCTGAGGAGCTCGTAAACTAAATTACAGATGAGGCAATAAGGGGGCTACCAGGGACTAGGGAGGAAATGAGGGAAGGGACACACAATATTAAGATCTGTCTCTTTACATGGCTTTCATCACTGCTGTGAGGAGCTCCTCAGTCATTAGTGGGGTTTATCCTCTTGGGGCCCGTGAGGCAGGGAAGTGCTATTATCTCCATTATGCAGATGGGGAACTGAGGCACAGAGGCTAAGACTTACTGGTTGCACAGGGAGCCTGTGGATGAACCAAGAATTAGAGCCAAGTCTCCTGAGTCCCACCCCAGTGCCCTATCCACTAGTCCAGACTTAGCATGCAAAGCTTCAGCCTAGTTCATAAGATCCTGATCTCTGCAGGAGTCGTTGAGTGATGCTCCATGGCCTGTTATGCGGGAGGTCAGACTAGCGCTCCGATTGCACTGACAGGTTTTTATAGGCCAAAAAGGAGCAATGTGATGTGGTGGACAAAAAAGGAAGCGCTGGAGTGATCCAGAGCGGGATGTGGCATGTCAAATCAAGCATTATAGGAGCGAAGTAGGAGCATTTTCAGGAGATTGAAGGGAAGGGGGCAGGAAAGCACCAAAACTTTCAGTCTCTGTAGCCAGCTGAGTCCTTAGGGATTGAAAGGTGCGGTACGTGGACAGTCTGAACTGTTCCATAGCTATAATTCCCCACAGTGGGCATTCCGCAAACGAGCGAACAGTCTGAGCAGACAGCAGAGAGGGGGTGTGACAATGAGGGAGAGCAGGACTTGTGATTCCATCCTTCCTAGTCATCTCTTCCTGCTCTCCCTTCAAGGGGCAGGGGTTAGCAGGCCTAGTGGAAGAATGTGACTCTTACAGCTGTCCTCGCTTCAGAGGACAGGCCCTTCTCCCTCTTGATCTGAATCCTTATCGATGCTGTAAACTCTAATCCAGTGGCTCTCAACCTTTTCAGACTATGGTGAGTTGATGCACCCCCTGGAAGACCTCTGTGTACCCCCAGGAATACATGTACCCTTGGTTGAGAACCACTGCTCTAGTCCCCTGAATTCACAAAGGGCCCTCTGATCTATGACTCGCTGTTATCGCTGGCAGCAGCAGCATGTGCAAATCAGCAGTAAACACCTTGCCTTAACATACCTATTCATCCTCAGGATCCCAGTTCATTATTATGGACTCTGCATATGGAGGTCACTTCACCTACCTTTAAAGAGCACACCTGGGGTGTGAAAGGAGACATCCATTTAACACTACACAGTGATGCTATCACAGCACTACAGTTTAGGACAGGAAGTGAAGAGCACCATAGCCAACTGGAGACCTGCGGGAGGTAGAATGTAACTACCCACAATGGAGTCTGGCCAGGACACTGGAGTTAGGGGGATTTGGCTGTAGCTCAGAATGGAATTTCATGTGAGATGCCTTGGGATCTTTGGCTCCAATGTGGTCAGGATCTCAGGTGTATCTGAGACAGCACTTCTAGTCACGTAGTATCCCCTGATACCAGGGTGGCACACAGATTTGGTACAAACGGAGAGGAAGAGGGACAATAACTTAGTGACCATACACTTTTTGTGTTGCCTACATCGGGTCATCTGAGCCCAACCCTACTTGGTTTCTGAGGTCGACCTGTATCCACTTGAGCTTATCTGACTAGAGAGAATAGCCAATAAATTGAAGAGAATTGGAAACGTTAGGACCCACTCTCCTCTGAATGTACATTGGCTGTAATGAACTCGTCTGCAGTCTTTCGTGGGACACTTGGAAGCGGAGAGGAAGTAGGATTCTGCTCAGCCATTCCCTGCTGTTGGGAAGGAGAAGAGAAGCCACCTAGCTGAGTGAAGGGTGCAACTCATTAGCCTACTTCAAAACCCAACTTCAAACGCCCCTGCAGTGAGGCCTACAAAAGAGACTGTTTAGGCTCCAGGTGTGCTGAGATGACTGCCTGTCGTCCTGACCAGCAGAGATGACCTGTGCCTGCCAATAGTGGGGAGGAGGACAAAGTGAGGTCAGCTGGCTTCAGCAGTGCTACTGAGCATGCTCAGTGCAAGCCAAGCACAAATCTGAGGGGACCCATGACCCTGCATGCCCCCCCCATGCGTTGCCTCTGCTAGTATTGTCTTATTTCCTTGTACTCCCCTATCAATCTCTGTATCTATTTGTTGTCTCTTGTCTTATACTTAGATCTGTAAACTATTTGGGGGCAGGGACTGTCGTTTTTTGTTCTGTGCTTGCACCGTGCCTAGCACAACGGGGTCTTGGGCCATGACGGGTGCTCCTAGGTACTAAATAATGCAAATAATAATGTACTTGTTGTGGTTAAAGGACTTAATTCCTCAGGGCTGTCAATACATCCTTTCACCAGCACTAAACAATTAATTATTACTGTGAGTTAACAGCCACAATCACTGTGCTTTAAAAATCCAGTAGATTCCCGGTGTTTAATGGCACAGAAACTAGTGCTGACTTATGACTCATTGGAGTGGTCATAGGAAATGCCGCTTCTTGGAGCCCACGTTCATTCCCTCCTCCCCCATATCACCCGTGCCCAAGTGCTGCGGATGAGCGCACTTTTTAATCTGGTCATTTTCATCCTGTTTAATTCCATGCTGCATTTGACAAATGCATTGGTGAACTTTTCTGCTGATGGAGGAAACCGCTCCAATTTATCACTACTCTAAAGAGTCCAGTGAAACACTCCCACGCACCCAAGGGATGGATTTGCCTCCCACAGTCATCCTCTCTCCCTGAACCGAGCTGTGACTATCACATTCCAGGGTGCAATTCAGACCAGTGATGGGTTATCACCACCTGCCCTGCAACCTGGGATGCCTCACAATGCTTGGTGTAGTAGCTCCCAACCTGGGCTCCTCTCGAACAGCCAGACAGCATGCAGGTCACACATCTGACCCAGCAGCCTTGGTTACTACCTGCAGGGCGACCCCAACACACTCCCAGTCCTGAATGTTTCCCCAAAATGTGTGTTCTGCACTGTCCGGCCCTCTTCTGGACAGTTCAGATATCAGAAGTCCGTTGCCCCGGCAAGGGGTCAATATACAAGTCTGCTACTTTAATTGGGGTTACCCAACATTTCAGTTTAAACACAACATGGGATTAGTGGGTTTTTTAAGAATAAAGCACGTTTATTAAACTACAAAGTTTTTAAGTGAATACAAGTACAAGGCATTAGTCAGAAACGGTTACAAGAGAAATAAAAATAAAATGCTGTCTAGTGCGAACACTTAAACTAGACTTGGTTGAAGATAAAATTCTTAGCATGTGCTCCCAGCAACAGGGCTGACCAAATTTAAGGTTAGGATCTCTTTCAAAGTCCAATGGCTGCTTCATTTATCTTGGGTGAGAGAGGGAGAGATACCTTGGCGTGTCTTTGCCCCTCACTTTTATAGTCCAGTCACCCTTTGCAATGCATTTTCCTGAAGGTTACTCCTAGATAAAGTCCACTTCTGCTGTGAGGTTGGAGTCATTGAGTCTTGCAGTGAAAGAGGTTCCATGCTGTTTGCTAAAATGTACATTAGTTTGTTTCTGTCCCCCTTCCTTGCCAAAGAATGGCCACTTGACAGGTAATTGCCCATCAACTGTGACACATGCCTAGAGGTATCAGCTTGTCCATTCTTTTGAGGAACAAGTTTATCCACTCGCCAGACTTGTCTGGTATTCACACTTCAGTCATAAGATGAAATTATTTTCACAACTCTACCTATGTTGCCACATACATTTCACACGATATCATTGACCAATGAGTTGCTAATTTTCAAATATCTCACAACGCATATTTTGTACAAAGATTTTTACAGTAGTCTGTAGGGGTACATTTGGCCACAGTGACCTTGCAGAAATTAAAGGCCTCACTAACACGCGCCCAAATTAACCCAAACAGATCGCCTCTTCCCTTTGGAGCCATGCTTCAGTATGGAGTGTTAATGACTCATCCACATTAAAAATCAGGGTTTGAGTCCCAGCTGTAATACAGAATTGTACATATATGAAACCTCTGGGTATAACTAGAACAATATCCAAGTAACTTTAAGATGCAGTGGGGGCTGTGTGCGTGCAATAAACGAATGGGCTGTATGTCTGCACAGCAGTTAGTTGATGTAATGATCTGGTAGGGCTTTTCCATCTCATAACTTTTAGAATCTTTAACTCCTTATATCCCAGCTTCTCTTCCATTCCTGTCTATTCTTTTTTCCTCTCCCTGCTTTCCTTCTCTTATTCAAGGTTGGGAAATCCAAACTGGCACAGTGCACCATGATTGGGTGAGAACAGCAGACATGTCACTACAGCTCTGGGTAGAATAATCTTGGGATAGTCAATCCTGAGCCAGATTTCTTGAGGACCCCCCCCCTCCAAGGGAGCTGGAAAGGCAAATGCTGTGGTTTAAACATCACATTTTATCCAAGCCTATTTCCAACAGCCGTTCATGGATGCTTGACTAAGGGAAATGAGCCAATATAGACATCCTGCCTTGTACCCATGAGCTGTGAATGAATCTTATGACCTCATTAATTTTCCACCAATGCAGAAAGATACTGATTGCACTGAGTGGCGCATTCATTCATCTCGGAATGAAAAATGTCAGTACTGCAACATACCCTGTTTCCCCGAAAATAAGACAGTGTCTTATATTAATTTTTGCTCCCAAAGATGCGCTAGGTCTTATTTTCAGGGGATGTCTTATTTTTCAGAAATGAAAAATGCCTTATTATCGGTGGATGCCTTATTATCGGGGAGGTCTTATTATCGGGGGGATGCCTTATATTACAACGAGAGGCAAAACTGTAAGTAGGCCTTATTTTCGGAGGATGTCTTATTTTCGGGGAAACAGGGTAGTAAACACAGAGAAGCATGTGCAATTAACACGCAGTTCAGACTGATTGGTTGCCTTAAGCTGATTCTTATCAATTTTGCTGACTGCTTTTAGGAGCAAATCTAACCGACGGTAATAAAATCGGTGCTTTAATGTTGAAAGAAGCATTGCTGAATAAGCTCACATTGAAAGTCAGGCACCTCCAGCTGTGCCCACAAATTCTGCATGTGTGGCTGTCCTGCCCACCAATCGTATGTATACTTGCAAATCCGGTCTCCTCCTGTCTACTCATTTGCACATGCAAATATCAGGGCTGGTTCTTTTCAGTCTTGTCTGTGACAGGTTCCCCTGAGGTGCCACCTGGAACTGGGGTACCACTGAGTCCCCTGACCCACCAGCCTGGGCTCCCTCTCACACTGCACTGCTAGGGCAAGCTGCAAAGTCCTCCAGCCTGCACTTTCACCAGCATTCACACAGATAGGGACACACCCAGTTGCAGTTACACATGGGCTCTCTAGCCACTAGCTTCCCAGCCTGGGACCCCAGAGAAGTACCATCCAGCCCTGGTCAAATCTGGCCAGTATATGGGTTTAAGAATACCTCACAAAGGATATATTTTGTACAAATTATACCAATTACATGATAGTGGTGATTACTGGGGTGCCAGGGTGTCACACATCCCTCCTTAGTTTTGTACAGGAGTATTAGTCATTGAACAATATGAAGTCAGTGGCCCCAAGGTCCTCTTTCCTGGACAGGGCATCCGTTATCATATTCTTTCCTCTTTATGTGCACAATCTCAATGCCAAATTCTTGCAGGATTAGGCTCCAGCATAAGTTTGGAATTTGTGCCCTTAGTTCCATTTAGCCATTTTAAGGGCAAGTGGTCTGTTAGAATCTTGAACTTTCCATTCAAGGGGTATGGCTTCCGTTGCATAACTGCCCACACGATGGCATAGCGCGCTCTTTCTATCACAGAGTAATTTTGTTTGGGTGACCGCTTTTTATTTTGGAAGGCGATTGGATGTTTCTTGTCCTCCCCTGCTTGCATCAGTACATAATTCTAAGGTCTTATCAAAGCCAGGGATGGCTAGCACTGACCAAATCACGTATTAAGTTGGTGCTTTTTACACAAGTCTGATTGGGGATACAGTGTTGCTGAACTCACCCACAAACCTTCTGTAGTAGTTTGCCAGGCCTATGAAGGATTGGACCTGCCTTTTTAGTTTGGGGCACAAGCCAATTTACAATGGCTTCCACTTTAAAGGATTGGGGGATATTTGCCCCCTCCAATCCATGTCCTAGCTAGGGGCAGCCAAAGTCCCTTATCTTGCACTTAGAAGGTTGTATGGTTAGACCAGCTTCTTTGAGCTTTAACAGCACAACCCCCAGGTGCTTATGGTCATCCCATGTGTTACTGAACACTGTGATGTCATCCATGTATGCCCGTGCGAAGCTCTGTAAACGATTTAATGCTGTGTTGACCAGTCTCTGGAAGGTTGCACCAGCATTGACCAAACCAAAAGGTAACCCTGTGAATTCGTAGAGCGCTATGTCAGTGATAAAAGCAGATTTTTGCTGTGCCGCCTCCTCTAGAGGGATCTGCCAGTAACCTCCAGTTACCTCAAAAGTAGTGAGGTAGTTGGCTTGGCTCAGCACGTTCGGCATATCATCAATTCTTGGCGTGGGTACGCATCTATAACAGCATTAAGTTTTCTATAGTCCACACAAAATCTTACAGCGCCATCCCTTTTGGGGACCAAGACCACAGGGGATGCCCACGAGTTGTCAGATTCCTTAATTTACTCCCAGGTCCAACACGTTTTGTGTATCTCTACAAATTTGCTCTTGCACCTTGTCTGTGGCCCTGTAAGGCCGGGGAAGGAGATGCTTGTGTCCCTTTGAGAATTTTATGGGTCAGTAAGTGTATTATTTGTGGCTTGTTGGAAAACACTTCATTGTATCCTTGCAGCATTGATAACGCCTCCCCCCTTTCGACTGGTGTTAACTCTCTGCAGACTTCAATGCTTTTCAGAGTTGAATCACTCTGGCAGTCAACCATTAAGTCAATGAGCGGGTGTGCCTCAGTTTCCCCTTCCACACAATAGATCATGTTCACTAAGGTCTCCCTGGTGTGATAGGCTTTGAGCTGGTTCACGTGTACTAGTTAGGGGACAGTATTATCATGGGGCTTCTTAACTTGATGTGTCCTCATTTGCCACTTCTACCACCTCGTAGGGCTCCTCCCAGGAGTTTTGCATTTTGAGGGTTTTTTTTGCAGGGCTGAGTAACATTACCAAATCTCCTATATCAAAAGTGCGTTTACAAGTATTTTTGTCATACCAAGCCTTTTGTTTGGCCCGACTGTCTTGGAAGTTGGTTTGGACAAATTCCATCATGTCCTTTAACTCCTTCCTGAACCTCTGAACATACTCAGTTACTGGCTCTTCCCTCACCTCATTGCACCCTTCCCATGAGCCTTTAATGAGATTGAGGGGTCCCCTCACTTTTCTCCCATCTAAAAGATCAAATGGGGAAAACCCTGTGGACCCTTGGGGTACCTCCCTGTAAGCATACAACAGACATGGCAATAACTCATCCCAATTTTGGCCCCTGGTAACAAAGTGGCCTTTGGTGGGACACTACTGAGAGTATCAATTCAAGACATTGCTTAGAGCAGGGCAGTCACAGCCCAAAGCTGCGGTTCCTTCACTACTAAGGCACCAAACCAGCCCAACAGAGGACTTTGGTTTTACCCCACTGGCTAACCGGAAGTCATATAAGCAATTCCCTCAGACACTCCAGTTTCCCAGTATCACCACCAGTGCCACTCATGGGGACGAATGGTTATGAAAACCAATATCCCAATAAAAGGAAAAAAAGTTTCTCCCGATCCCAAAGGACCCAGACCCAGACCCAGGTCAATATACCAGTCAGATCTTACCCACAAATCACGCTGTTGCCAATCCTTTAGAATCTAAAATCTAAAGGTTTATTCATAAAAGAAAAATATAGATGAGTTAAAATTGGTTAAATGGAATCAAATACATATAACAATTGCAAAGTTCTTAGTTCAGGCTTAATGGGATTACTGCTGATTTAAACCAATCAAGTCTCTGGAGTACAAACATCCCAGCTTGGATGCGTCGTTCAGTCCTTTGTTCAGAGCTTCAGTTACAAGCACAGTTTCTCCAGAGGTCAGAACCAGGATTGAAGACCAAATGGAGGGGTTTCCAGGGTCTTTTATATTCTCTGACACGTGGAATGACCCCTTTGTTCTTACTGTGGAAAATCACAGCAGCAAGATGGAGTTTGGAGTCACATGGGCAAGTCACATGTCCATGTATGACTCAGTTTGCAGGTGGCAGCCATTGCTCACATGCTACCTTGAACGTTCCCAGGAAGGCTCCTCAGATGTGGTTTGGAGTCTCCCAAGGTCCGTTGCCAGTTAAGTCTTTCTTGATAGGACTATTCTGAGTAAGTGCCCATTCTCAAGAAGCTGACCAAATACTTCACTGATGTTACTTAGAATCAAACACATTGAGATAGAAGTACATAGCCAATATTCATAACTTCAAATACATAGCATAATCATAACCAGCAAATTACAACCTTTTCATAGACACCTCACTTGACCCCCTTTGTACAAGATTTGGCACAACTATAGGACCTTAGTTGCAACAATGAACTATACAGTCACAGTTCATGTCAATAACATCACACCCCAACGCAAAATTGATGCAGGAAGAGATGACACCAACATCACTGATTTGCATCCTAAGGATTCCCCATCCTGGACAATGCATCAGCTACAACATTTTCCTTTCCCCTTATGTGGATTATATCATTTCATACTCTTGAAGGGCTAAACTCCAACACAGCAACCTGGAGTTGGTACCCTTGGCCTTGTGCAGCGAGACCAGAGGGGCATGATCACTCAATACAATGAATTTTCTGTTGTACAAATAGGGCTTAAGCTGTTTGAAAGCCCAGACAATGACATAACATTTCTTCTCAATGGTAGCATAATTTTGTACCATGGGGGACAACTTCTTGCTTAAGTACACTACGGGATGTCTCCTACCCTCTGCCCCCTCTTGCATTAGCACTGCCCCCAGCCCAATATTGGAAGCATCCGTACATAGCAAAAAAAGGCTTTGCAAAATCAGGACTGGCCAAAAGAGGCTCTTTGTCCAAAGCATTCTTTATGCTTTGAAATGCCTGCTCACAGGCCTCTGTCCACAGCACCGGTCTGGTTTTTCCTTTTTCGTTAGGTCTGTGATGGGAGCAACAATGTCACTGAATCCCTTTACAAACCTCCTGGAATAGATGGCCAGACCAATGAACGATTGGACCTGCTTCGTAGTTCTAGGGGTAGGCCAGTTCTTAATGGCCTCCACCTTTAAAGGCTCAGGGCGCAGTAGCCCCTTGCCCACCCACCCGGTCACCTCAGCAGCTCCCATTCTGCATTTAGAAACCTTAATGGTTAGATTGGCCTCCCTGAGCGATGTAACACAGTTCCTATGTGGGTAAGGTGATCTTGCCACAAATTGCTGAAGGTGGCTAGGTCATCTATAGAAGCCCTTGCGAAAGATTCTAATCCCCATAGGACCTAATTTATAAGTTTCATGAAAGTAGCCCCTGGATTTCACATCCCAAAGGGCAACACTTTGAACTCATACAGGCCAGATTCCACTATGAAAGTGGATTTGTCTCGTGCATCAGCATCTAGGGGTATTTGCCAGTACCCCCTAGTCAGATCCAGGGTGCTTATAAACGTTCCCCCTCTCCCCCAGTGTGTCCAATAGATCCTCTATTCTGGGTGTGGGGTAAGGGTCAGGCTGAGTTATAGCATTTAGCTTCCTATAATCCACACAATCTCATGGTTTTATCCTTTTTGGGCACCATCACAATGGGAGAGGCCCAAGGGCTCTTGGATTTGGTGATTACTCCCATTATCAACACAATTTGTGTCTGCATCTCTCCCTTGGCCCTGTAAAGCTCTGCTAGGAGCTGGGTGGGACCCACCATCTGAATGGAGTGTGTCGTCCTATCAGTGAGCCCCGGTCTGTTGGAAAATGTTCACTTGTGATATTTCAACAACATCCTCAATTCCTTCCTTTGAGGGGAGGTTAAATCCTCCCCCATCTCAATGCTCTCGAGGTGTCTCCTCCTGGCTTTCAGCAACCATGTCAATCAAAGGGACGGACACTGCCTCTTCCTCAGCACAACAGATCATCTTTACATTAACCTCCCTTTCATGGTAGGCCTTCATTCTGTTAACATGCACTGTCTGCACACTTCCCCGGCCCTGGGGTCTCCTCACATCATAGGTAATCTCATTAACCCTTTCCACAACCTCCAAGGGTCCATTCCAAACGTCTTTCATTTTATTTTTCCTGACAGGATATAATACCAACACCATGTCCCCTATTTCAAATGCTCTTTCCTCAGCATTTCTGTCATATCATGCTTTCTGAGTATCCTGGCTCTCTTTCAGATTCTGCTGAACCAACTTCATCATCTCTTGCAAACTCTCCTTGAACTGAGCCGCAAACTCTCCTCAACATTACCTTCCCATGAGTCACGAACCAAATCTAGATGCCCCTGGATCTGCCTCTCATAGAGCAGTTCAAAGGGACCAAACCCTGTAGACTCTTGGGGCACACTCCTGTACACATACAACAGATATGGCAGTCAGGGCTGGTGCTTCCACTAGGCGACCCTAGGCGGTTGCCTGGGGTGGCAGGATTTGGAGGGCGGCATTTCGCTGCCCTCGGCGGAAATTCAGCGGCGGGGGGAGTCCTTCCGCTCCGAGTCTCCGGCGGAAATTCGGCGGCGGGTCCTTCACTCGCTCCGGGACCTGTCACTGAAGTGCCCCGAAGACATGGAGCGGAAGGACCCGCCGCCGCTGAATGCTCAGAGGAGCGCTGCCGTCTAGAGCGGCAAAAACCCTGGCGCCGCTCCTGATGGCAGCATAACGTCCCAGTCATTCTGGTGTCTATCCACATACGTTTTCAACATCGACTTCAGGGTTCCATTGAACCTTTCCACCAGACCATTAGTCTGGGGGTGGTAGGGAGCAGCTTTCAGGTGCTTCACCCCACATAACTCCCACAACTGCTTGAAAACCACAGACATAAAATTAGACCCACAGTCAATATTTCCTTGGGAAAACCCACTCTGTGAAAAATAGAGAACAAGGCCATTGCCACTGTGTCTGCCTCAATATTAGACAATGCTACACCCTCAGCATATCTGGTAGCAAAACCTACCAACACAAGGATGTATTTCTTCTTTTGGGAGTGGTCCCACGATATCCACAAACACTCTGGCAAAAGCCTCTCCAATAATGGGCAGAGGCTGGAGGGGCACCTTTCTAGGCCCCCTTAACTCTTTACACTTCTAGCACCATTCACAGCTCCTGCAATACACTCTCACTGACCTAAAGAGGTGAGGCCAGTAGAAAGTTTGCTCTAACCTGGCACACATTTTGCCTATACCCAGATGTCCGGCAAATGGACCATCATGAGCCAATTTCAATAAATCATTGCGATAACTCTCGGGTACCACAAGCTGTTGGGAATGCTTCCTTCCCCTAGGAGGCTCCCTATTCAACAGCCCCTCCTGCCTCTCTTCAGTAAAAACCTGCCTCTCTTCAGTAGCTGGGACCTGACTCTGAGCATCATTCTTGGCTCTCTCTAGAGACACATCACTCTGCTGGGCCATAATGAATTTGAAATCAGAACCATCCCTGATACTTCAGACAAGTCCTCGCCTGACCCAGCCTGAGACACTTTGTTTGCAGTCCCCCTCACTGCCATTAGTTAGGGTATCTGCCTCAGACCCAAACTCTGTGACCTGGTTACCACATTAACTTGGCCAGGCACCTCCAGTATGTTGTTTTCCACCAAAACATCAGCCAGAATTAAATCCCGGACAGCAGCCTTCACATCCCCTTTAAAGCCATCCCACTCAAGGTGGATTTTAACCATCGGCAGGTTCACAGAGTACCTGTTTATTCTTGGGGTGAGAGTTCCTACCCTCTGGGCCCCTATGAGCTCCTTTATAAGAGTCAGGGCCAGGTTTCCTTCCCTCCTCTTGAACTGGGGCAAATGATGATTAGCTTTCCTATGGGATTTACTCTTCCCGAGCCCTGTTTTGGGTATGGCCATCCGCAATTTCCACAGCCCGTAGGACTGACTCAGGGTCTCTATCACAAACAATGGCTTTAACATGGTCACAGACAATGTCTAAAAACTGTTTCAAAGTTATTAAACCCATCCGTTTTTCAAGACTCCCATGTGCTTTCGCTCCCACAACCCACTTTTTAACAAAACCCATTAGTTTATGGGCACATTCCACAAAAGCACAATCATTAGACTTTCTAAATTTAATTCTGTAAGAATCAGGAGTAACTTTGAACCGCCTTAACACAATCTTTAAGCTGCTCATAATCCAAAGCTGCTTGTTCCCCCAATTCATTAAATACCTCCCTGGCTTTTCCAGTCAGTCTGGTCATCAGGACAGGCATTTGCTGATCATCGGGGATCTCGTGCACATTGCAGAGGCATTCAAAGGTAGACAAAAACTCCTCTATATCCTCAGTATCATTGTAAATGGGACACATCCTTTCCCAGTTTTTCTCGTGGTGGTGGGAAAGTGGAGTACCAGGCGGTGGTGACCTTTTCTGCTCTTCCAATACTCTTAACTGAAGTCTAGCCGTCTCCTGTTGCATCTGGTGAGCTTTCTCCTCAGCAGCCAGCAGTTCAATATGCCCCTAGGAGCCCTTTCTTCTCTCCTCAGCCACCTCCTTTCTTCTTCTCCATCTCGGCTCTTTGGCTTTTCCAGCAATCCAAGATCTGCTGGATTCTGTTCATGCTCAAGTTGCCATTTATTTGCTGCCTTTTGCATTCTACTTCTGCAGTTTCTGTAGTACCAGGTAAGGGCTGTGCTCCTGCCTTCTGATCACTAGCCAGTAACAGCTCTTTCAGTTCTGGAGTTGTAGCTTTCTTTTTAAAGCTTCTCCCCTTTTCTGAACACATCTTCCAGGGCCTTTTTGTCATGGCCCTCATATGCTCTTTGCTCACCCATTGCAACTGCTCTTCGACCAACCAAACTCTCAATACCAAAATTCAAATTTGGATAGGGTGGGGTTCTGATCCAAAGCTTACTTGACCTGGTTCTGTGGCTCCTAGCATGACTACACCACTGTAACAAAGCGGCCTTTGGCAGAACACTCCTGAGAGTCAATTCAGGACAAATTGCTTAGAGCAGGGCAGTCACAGCCCAAGGCTGGGGTTCCTTCACTACTAAGGCACCAAACCAGCCCGACAGAGGACTTCGGTTTTACCCCACTGGCTAACCAGAAGTCATACAAGCAATTCCCTCAGTTTCCCAGTATCACCATATACAAGCACTCCAGTTTCCCAGTATCACCACCAGCACCACTCCTTATGGGGATGAATGGTTATGAAAACCAATGCCCGAGTAAAAGAAAAAAGGTTCCCCTGATCCCAAAGGACCAAGCCCCAGACTCAGGTCAATATACCAGTCGGATCTTACCCACAAATCACGCTGTTGCCAATCCTTTAGAATCTAAAATCTAAAGGTTTATTCATAAAAAGAAAGAAATATAGATGAGCTGAAATTGGTTAAATGGAATCAATTACATACAGTAATGGCAAAGTTCTTGGTTCAGGCTTGTAGCAGCGATGGAATAAACTGCAGGCTCAAATAAATCTCTGGAATACATCCACAGCTTGGATGGGTCATTCAGTCCTTTGTTCAGCACTTCAGTTTGTAGCAAAGTTCCTCCAGAGGTAAGAAGCAGGATTGAAGACAAGATGGAGAAGATGCAGCTGCCTTTTATAGTCTCTTGCCATGTGGCTTGTGCTTCTTTTGTTCCAAACACAAGCTGTCCAGCACGTGGCTTGAAAGCCTGAGTTCTCTCTCCATAGGCATGTCCCTGCATGCCTTGCTGAGTCATAAGGTGTATCTGCCTTCTCTCAATGGGTCAGTTGTATAGCTGATGGTCCTTAATGGGCCATCAAGCAAGCTAGGCAGTGCTTATGCCAAACTGTCTGGCGTGTCACCCAGAATCATAGCACAAGTTTGAAATATAGACCGTATAGAGCCAATACTTATAAATTTGCTGGTTATGATTATGCTATCTGTATGCATGTATCATTTTTGTATTTAAAGTTATAACATTTTCATAGACACCTTACTTAACCTCCTTTGTACAAGATTTGGTGTCACTATAGGACCTTTGTTGCAACAATGATCTATACGGTCACAGTTCAGGTCAATGTCATACACACAAAGAAAAGGTATTATAAACTTGTAACCATTCTTCCAGATAGAGACTGCAGAAAACAGGCACAGGTTCGATATGTAGGGGGAAGATGAGTGTTCTCAATGTAAGATGAAGAGTAATGCACTGAAGAGTGGTGGTGGTGGGACTCCAACTTCAGTTAAACATTATCCTCACTCTCTACATCATCTGTGGTGGGATCAGCTGCCTGTGTGGGGTATATTCCCATGGTAAAGCATTGAAGCATATCCTTGGTTGGAACAAAATCCTTATGGCACAGCCCCCGTCATCTTAATGCGTACCGGATATGCAGTATACTGCTCTGAGTCCTCTGACCCATCCTGTTCCGATACTTGGACTTAACGATGTTCATCTGCGAGAACACTCATTCTGCATCAGCATTACTAAGCCATGGCAAGTAGAGACAGTGCAAACAGGACTAGCTCTTTAAAGCACTGTTCACCACTACTGTCCTCAAAGTCGTAGACCTCCATCCAGAACTGCTCTGCTTGTTTGTCATCTGTGTTCTTCCACTTCTGGCAGCTGATGGCTTGATACTGGTTATCAAGGCCCCCAAGTCATCTTTGAAAATTATCATGGAGATGTTTGTTACTTGAGGATTTGCTGGAGACAGAATAAGTGATGGATTGAACACCAACATAGTTTCACAGATTATTTGTTGGTAATCCGTGCTGCACTTGTTTAACTGCTTCAAGAATGAAGTCTCAGCAATCTACTCTTTATACTGTCTTGAACAACTCTGTCAAGCTTTGTGGCTCCTAAAGTTATGGTGAACATTATGCCTAAATTAACAGCAACCAGTGGCAACTGGCTGGCTGTGTCACTCAAATTGACTTCCAGGTATTTAGCGTCCAATGCGGGGATACTCTGTGGAAACAATACTCTGGCTAAAAGAGCCCAAAAGAAATACAGGAGGGTGTCAAACATCTTGAAGGCATTACCACCAGATTCCATTTGGACCAGTTTGTTGATTCTGGAGAATTCCTGCAAAATTGGTGTCAAACTATAAATACAATTTATTCATAGGGTTGCAACACATGTTGTATGGAACTTCTGCTTCATAGCATTGCAGCTTATCTTTGCTCCATTGGAAGTGCACCTTCAACGCATCCCACTGGTCCATTTTATGCGCAGAACAGTTGTACATGGAGAGTATTTTGTCGTTGGCAGTTGAACAAGCTTCAGTGGCGTGTTACCAGGATTCATCACCTGGAATAACTGTGCATATGCACGGTGTCTCTGGGGGCTGTGAGAGAACCAGCTGTAGGAATGCAACACCAAAAACTCTAGATGCCGTGGCAGCATTTCTACGGCTTTACTAGCATACAGCTGCATGGAGTGATGTATGCATTTGATGAGAGTGAGACTCTCCTTGAGCAGATGCGTGTACACGGAATTTTTATGGCCAACCATGATGCTACAGCCATCAGTCTCAATCCCAATCCACCTGCTGAAATGCAGAGCAACCCTGCCAAGAAACTGAAGCAGTGCTGTGGCAATAGCTTCAGCTGTTTCACCTCCCAAACTCACTCATTCAAAAAACATGGAGCCTATCTTGCCTAAGGAGGGACTGAAGAACCGCATTACAATGCAAAGCTGCTTTACTGCAACAATCTGTGCTCTCATCTATCACCAGTGAATACTGGGACTCCTCAATGTCTTCCATGAGGTCGGCTAATATACAGGGAGCAATGACATGGTTGCTTCATGCCCTGCATTTTGTGCAATGGAGGTGGATATCTTTTTTTCAAAAGCTGATCCAACAAGCTCGCCAATGTGATACACGGAACTGACCGCTCTGTGGCAGGCAATGTAACAGGCCAGTTTTAGCTCCACTTGGTGCACTGTTGAGGCAGCTGCAGTCCAACAGGTCACAAGACCAGCCTCCGAATAGAGAGAGAGGTTTATGGCATGAACTGTGGCTCGTGAACATGTCAGATTGGAAGTCGCAGGCCTGCTGTGTAGAGAGCACCTGCCTGTGGCAACATTTTCTAGTGGAAGTGGCACCAGAAGTGGCGGAAGCTCCCTAAAAGTAGAGGGGCCGGTGCCTGAACTGTGGTCCCTTCCCCGTGAGGCCCTGCCCCCTGCTCGCTCCTCTCAGCTCCCTTTGCCTGTCGCATAGCCCTCCCACTTTTAGAAGTGATGGGCTTATGGCCCCCTAGGTCCCCCTGTTCCGGTGCCCCTGCGTGGCACTTGACTGGGAGTCAGACTTGGGTTCTCTTCTTGCGTCTGTCGTTAACTCAGTGTGGGACCTTGTAAGTCACTGAGCACAAAATGTTTCAAAGGTGAAGTACTAAAATTAGGCATCGAAACCCATACTAGGCACGTCAGGGGAAGGATGATCTTGTAGTTAGACGGGAGATCTGGCTCAATTCCCTGCTTTGTCAGAGTTCCTGGGTGACCTTGGGCAAGTCACCTAATCGCTCTAGGCCTCAGTTCCCATCTGTGGAATGGGAATAATTTTCTCCTGCTTCTTGTCTGTTTCATCAATTTAGACTGTAAGCTCCTCAGGGCAGGGACCAGCTCTTACAATGCATGCGTACAGTGCCTGGCACAATGGGGCCTCATTCTTGGTTTGGGTTAGACACTCTCATACCACTGAGAATGGCTGTTCTATGTATGTTGGTGTGTACAGCCAGCAGGGCTGGCTCTAACTTTTTTGCTGCGCCAAGCAGCAAAAAAAAAAGCGCCGCCCCGCTGAGCGCCGTGCCATCTGCCCCCCGCCCAGCGCCGCGCCGCCGGAACCCCCCGCCGAGTGCTGCGCGCCGCCGGAGCCCCCCCACCCAGCGCTGCGCCGCCGGAGCCCGCCCCCCCCGCCCAGCGCCGCCGGAACCCCCCCAGAGCTGCGCCCGCGCCGCCCCCCTGCCGAGCGCCACACCGCCAGAGCCCCGCCGCCCCTTACCAGGTGCCGCCCCAAGCATGTGCTTGGTTGCCTGGTGCCGGCCCTGATAGCCATCTTAAAACGATAGTTAAAATAGTTACAAAATGGGATGACAGTGCCAGTGAGCTGCAATTCAACAGTGGAGAGTTTGGGGCTGAAGTCCTTTCAGATAGGGATGGGGAGAAGAGAAATTACTAGGCACGAGCACCTGCTAATAACAATTAGAGTGAGTGTATTACCCAGCTCCCATGTAAAGTGGGGTTAGATTCCTTAATTCCTAAACTCACTACAATCTAGCCCTAAAACTGAGAGTTCTTTGCTGCAGAGACTTTTGTTCAGATAGTCCTAGCAGAAGTGTCTCCTTCAGATCCTTAGTATTCCCCTGTGGAGACTCTCACTAGAGGTAGATCTGACCCAAACGTGAACAATCACCATGGGGATGTTGAGTTGCAAATTCTACATGATGCAGTAGAAAGTTATAAAAGCTACATCCAGGCAGCTCAGTGCAAAATTTGGCACACTATGTGGAAATTTTTTTCAGTGAGAGTCAGAGGCTGTATGATCATCCCATAAGACATGCTGCTGGAGAAAAGAAGAGTATGGTGCAGTATAGTGTATTGGCATGTGGATACGTGTGCAGAGCACCAAGAAATGGTTGTGAAAGACACTAGAAATATAATCTGCATTAATATATAATAAAAATCAAATTCTTTGATCCCTGATAGGGCTTTGCCAAGCCTGACCCTAAAAACCTTTAAGGAAGGAGATACCATCATCTCCCTAGGTAACCCATTCCAGTGCTTCACCACCCTCCTAGTGAAATACTGTTTCCTAATATCCAACCTAAACCTCCCCCATTGCAACTTGAGACCATTACTCCTTGTTCTGTTCTCAGGTACCAATGAGAACAGTCTAGATCCATCCTCTTTGGAACGCCCTTTCAGGTAGTTGAAAGCAGCTATCAAATCGCCCCTCATTCTTCTCTTCTGCAGACTAAACAATCCCAGTTCCCTCAGCCTCTCCTCAAAGTCATGTGCTCCAGCCCCCTAATCATTTTTGTTGCCCTCACTGGACTCTTTCCAATTTTTCCACATCCTTCTTGTAGTGGTGGGCCCAAAACTGGACACAGTACTCCAGATGAGGCCTCACCAATGTCAAATAGAGGGGAATGATCACGTCCCTCGATCTGCTGGCAATGCCCCGACTTATACAGCTCAAAATACCAATAGCCGCCTTGACAACAAGGGTACACTGTTGACTCATATCCAGCTTTTTGTCCACTGTAACCCCTAGGTCCTTGTCTGCAGAACTGCTTCCTAGCCATTCGGTCCCTAGTCTGTAAGAGTGCATGGGATTCTTCCATCCAAAGTGCAGGACTCTGCACTTGTCCTTGTTGAACCTCATCAGGTTTCTTTTGGCCCAATCCTCTAATTTGTCTAGGTCCCTCTGTATCCTATCCAGCTTATCTACCACTCCTTCCAGTTTAGTGTCATCTGCAAACTTGCTGAGGGTGCAGTCCACGCTATCCTCAATGAAGATATTGAACAAAACCGGCCGCAGAACTGACCCTTGGGGCACTTAGCTTGAAACCGGCTGCCAACTAGACATGGAACCATTGATCACTACCCGTTGAGCCCGACGATCTAGCCAGCTTTCTATCCACCTAACAGTCCATTCATCCAGCCCATACTTCTTTAACTTGCTGGCAAGAATACTGTGGGAGACTGTATCAAAAGCTTTGCTAAAGTCAAGGAATAACACATGCACTGCTTTCCCCTCATCCACAGACGCAGTTTTCTCTTCATACAAAGCAATTAGGTTAGTCAGGCATGACTTGCGTTTGGTGAATCCATGCTGACTGTTCCTGATCACTTTCCTCTAAGTGCTTCAGAATTGATTCCTTGAGGACCTGCTCCATGACTTTTCCAGGGACTGAGGTGAGGCTGACTGGCCTGTAGTTCCCCGCACCTTCCTTCTTCCCTTTTTTTAAAGATGGGCACTACATTAGCCTTTTTCCAGTCATCCGGGACCTCCCCGGATTGCCAGGAGTTTTCAAAGATAACGGCCAATGGCTCTGCAATCACATCCGCCAACTCCTTTAGAACCCTCGGACGCAGCGCATCCAGCTCCATGGACTTCTGCTCATCCAGTTTTTCTAAATAGTTCCGAACCACTTCTTTCTCCACAGAGGGCTGCTCACCTTCTCCCCATACTGTGCTGCTGAGTACAGCAGTCTGGGAGCTGACCTTGTTTGTGAAGACAGAGGCAAAAAAAGCATTGAGTACATTAGCTTTTTCCACATCCTCTGTCACTAGGTTGCCTCCCTCATTCAGTAAGGGGCCCACACTTCCCTTGACTTTCTTCTTGTTGCTAACATACCTGAAGAAACCCTTCTTGTTACTCTTAACATCTCTTGCTAGCTGCAACTCCAAGTGCGATTTGGCCTTCCTGATTTCACTCCTGCATGCCTGAGCAATATTTTTATACTCCTCCCTAGTCATTTGTCCAATCTTCCACTTCTTGTAAGCTTCTTTTTTGTGTTTAAGATCAGCAAGGATTTCACTGTTAAGCCAAGCTGGTCGCCTGCCATATTTACTATTCTTTCTACACATCGGGATGGTTTTTTCCTGCAACCTCAATAAGGATTCTTTAAAATACAGCCAGCTCTCCTGGACTCCTTTCCCCCTCATGTTGTTCTACCAGGGGATCCTGCCCATCTGTTCCCTGAGGGAGTCAAATTCTGCTTTTCTGAAGTCCAGGGTCCGTATTCTGCTGCTCTTTCTTCCTTTTTTGGCAGGATCCTGAACTCTACCATCTTATGGTCACTGCCTCCCAGGTTCCCATCCACTTTTGCTTCCCCTACTAATTCTTCCCGGTTTGTGAGCAGCAGGTCTAGAAGAGCTCTACCCCCTAGTTGGTTCCTCCAGCACTTGCACCAGGAAATTGTCCCCTACACTTTCCAAAAACTTCCTGGATTGTCTGTGCACCACGGTATTCCTCTCCTAGCAGATATCAGGGTGATTAAAGTCTCCCATGAGAACCATGGCCTGCAATCTAGTAACTTCTGCTAGTTGCCAGAAGAAAGCCTCGTCCACCTCCACCCCCTGGTCTGGTGGTCTATAGCAGACTCCAACCACGACATCACCCTTGTTGCTCACACTTCTCAACTTTATCCAGAGACTCTCAGGTTTTTCTGCAGTTTTATACTGGAGCTCTGAGCAGTCATACTCCTCTCTTACATACAATGCAACTCCCCCACCTTTTCTGCCCTGCCTGTCCTTCCTGAACAGTTTATATCCATCCATGACAGTGCTCCAGTCACGTGAGTTATCCCACCAAGTCTGTTATTCCAATCACATCATAATTCCTTGACTGTTCCAGGACTTCATTCTCCCTGCTTGTTTTCCAGGCTTCTTGCATTTGTGTTTAGGCACTTAAGATAACTCGCTGATCGTCCCGCTTTCTCAGTCTGAGACAGGAGTCCTCCCCTCGTGCACTCTCCTGCTCGTGCTTCCTCCCGGTATCTCATTTCCCCACTTACCTCAGGGCTTTGGTCTCCTTCCCCCGGTGAACCTAGTTTAAAGCCCTCCTCACTAGGTTAGCCAGCCTGCCTGCGAAGATGCTCTTCCCTCTCTTCGTTAGGTGGAGCCCGTCTCTGCCTAGCACTCCTTCTTGGAACACCATCCCATGGTCGAAGAATCCAAAGCCTTCTCTCAGACACCATCTGCATAGCCATTCATTGACTTCCACAATTTGACGATCTCTACCCAGGCCTTTTCCCTGCACAGGGAGGATGGACGGGAACACTACTTGCGCCTCAAACTCCTTTATCCTTCTTCCAAGAGCCATGTAGTCTGCAGTGATCTGCTCAAGGTCATTCTTGGCAGTATCATTGGTGCCCATGTGGAGAAGCAGGAAGGGGTAGCGATCCGAGGGCTTGATGAGTCTCAGCAGCCTTTCCATCACATCATGTATCCTAGTTCCTGGCAAGCAGCAGACCTCTCTGTTTTCTCAATCGGGGGGGCAGATAGATGACTTAGCCTCCCTGAGGAGGGACCCTGACCTTCACCACCCTCCTCCTTCTCTTGGGAGTGGTGGTCGTGGAACCCCCATCCCTAGGATAGTGCATCTCATGCCTTCCAATCGGTGGAGTCTCCTTCTGCTCCCTTCCCTCAGCTGTATCATCTAGTCCACTCTCCGCATTAATACCTGTGGAGAGAACATGGAAAACAGTTGCTCACCTGTATCTGCATTGCTGGTACATGGACGCTCCTCTTTCTTCTTCTGGAGGTCACATGCTGCCAAATTTCTTCACCGTCCCTCAGTCCCCTCTGTGCAGCCTGCTCCGATTCTTCAGTATGTTGTGCCTGTAGAAGCATATCCTGACGTCTGTCCAGGAAATCTTCATTTTCTTGTATGCAACGCAGGGTCGATACTACTTTCTCCAGGCCTTGAACCTTCTCTTCCAACATGGAGACCAGCTTGCACTTTGTACAGACAATGTCGCTTCTGTCCTGTGGAAGAAAGACAAACATGGCACAACCTGTGCAGGTTACAACAGCTGATCGCTCACCTGCCATATCACCGTCCTTCTCAGAGCTTCCTCAGCTGTTGCAGCAACTCACAGAAGCCCGCAAGATGAAAGCCTCAGTGCGCTCTCCTGAGGAGAACTCCCTCTGTTAGCATCCGCTGTTCGCTGCTCAGCTGGTTCACTGCTGACTGTGCTTTTTAGAACAGTCAGGCCCACTCAAGGCCCACCTGGAAGTCTTCTCTTCTCCAGATGAAACAACTGAATTTTTTTCAGTCTCCCCTCATGGGTCATATTTCTCTAGACCTTCAATCATTTTTGCTGCTCTGCTCTGGACTTTCTCCAATTTGTCCATATTTTTCTCAAAATGTGGTGCCCAGAACTGGACACAATACCCCAGCTAAGGCTTTATGTAATACGGTGTGCACTCACTGCTGCAGTGCCTCCTGCTGGTCAGTCCAGGAATTAGCTCAGCCCAGCCTCAGAATGCCTCCTGCTGGCCAGTGGCTGTCCCTTGGTTACCGGCCCTGTTGTCTCCACCACCTGTGACCCCGTGTCCCTCCTGGATCCCAGTGCCCCCACCCTCTGGGGGTCTCCTCCCAGGGAACCCCTTCCCCCGATGCCCATCTTGCCTCAGTGGGTACTGCCAATTGTCATCTAGCTTCCTTTCTCTGGGGCAAACTGCAGTCTGTAATGGCCACTCCTCATTGGCAAGGGAGTTGGACATGCTGCTTTTCCCTGCAGCCCCAGTACCTCCTTAGGCCTTCCTGCCAGGCCTTAGCCTGGGAAATAGCCAGGTCCCCAGTTCAGCCTGCCCCTTCCCCAGCACTGTGCTGTCGATGGTACCCTGTCTCTCCCAGGCAGCTAGGTCCTGGAGTGAGACTCTCTCAGCTCCGTACTCTCAGCCCTCTTATCAGGGCCAGCTGTTCCCTGATTGAGCTGGCCAGACCTGTGGCCAGCTACTCAGCCAGCCTCCCTCGGCTGTTCTCACTCCTATCCCAGGAGCGGGGTAACCGCCCGGCTACACCTTATCAGCACAGAGTAGAGCGGAAGAATTACTTCTCCTGTCTTGGTTACAACACTTCCGCTAATGATTCTGGGATGCATTAACAGGTGTGTTGTGAGCAAGACACGAGAAGTCATTCTTCCGCTCTACTCTGCTCTGGTTAGGCCTCAGCTGGAGTATTATGTCCAGTTCTGGGCGCCGCATTTTAAAAAAGATGTGGAGAAATTGGAAAGGGTCCAAAGAAGAGCAACAAGAATGATTAAAGGTCTTGAGAACATGACCTATGAAGGAAGGCTGAAAGAACTGGGTTTGTTTAGTTTGGAAAAGAGAAGACTGAGAGGGGACATGATAGCAGTTTTCAGGTATCTAAAAGGGTGTCATAAGGAGGAGGGAGAGAACTTGTTCACCTTAGCCTCTAAGGATAGAACCAGAAACAATGGGTTTAAACTGCAGCAAGGGAGGTCTAGGTTGGACATTAGGAAAAAGTTCCTAACTGTCAGGGTGGTTAAACACTGGAACAAATTGCCTAGGGAGGTTGTGCAATCTCCGTCTCTGGAGATATTTAAGAGTAGGTTAGATAAATGTCTATCAGGGATGGTCTAGACAGTATTTGGTCCTGCCATGCGGGCAGGGGACTGGACTCGATGACCTCTCGAGGTCCCTTCCAGTCCTATAATCTATGAATCTATACATCCCAAAATGATGTTCGCTTTTTTGCAAGTGTTACACTGTTGACTCATTTAGTTTGTGATCGACTATAAACCCCCAGATCCCTTTCTGCAGTACTCCTTCCTAGGCAGTCATTTCCCATTTGTATTTGTGCAGTTGATTGTTCCTTCGTAAGTGTAGTATGCATTTGTCCTTATTGAATTTCATTCTATTTATTTCAGAGAGTTTCTCCAGTTTCTCAAGATCATTTTGGATTCGAATCCTGTTCTCTAAAGCACTTACAACCCCTCCCAACTTGGTATCATCTTCAGACTTTATAAGTGTATTCTCTATGCGATTATCCAAATCATTTTATGAAGATATTTAAGAGAACCGGACCTACAACGTATCCCTGTGGGACCCCACTCAATATGCCCTTCCAGCTTGATTGTGAACCATTGATGCATACTTTGAGTATGCTTTTCCAACCAGTTATGCACCCACCTTATAGTAGGCTCATCTAAGCTATATTTCCCTAGTTTGTCTATGAGCAGGTCACATGAGACTATCAAAAGCCTTACTAAAGTCTCAATATCACATGTACTACTCCCTCCCCACCACAAGGCTTGTTACCCTGCCAAAGAATATTAGGTTGATTTGACATGATTGGTTCTTGACAAATCCATTTTGACTGTTACTTATCACCTTGTTTTCTTGTAGATGCTTACAAATTTGATTATTTGCTCCATTATTTTTCTAGATATCAAAGTTAAGCTGACTAGTTTATAATTCCTTGGGTTGTCCTTATTCCCCTTCTTATAGATTGGTACTATATTTGTCCTTTGCCAGCCCTCTGGGAGCTCTAGCATCCTCCACAAGTTTTCAAGGATAATTGTTAATGATTCAGAGACCTCTTCAGCCTGTTCCTTAAGCATTCTAGGATGCATTACATGAGGCTCTGGTGACTTGAAGACATCTAACTTGTCTAAGTAATTTTAAACTTGTCCTTTCCCTATTTTAGCCCCAGATCTTACCTCATTTACGCTGATGTTCACCATCTTAGTTGTCTAATTGCTGCTATCCTTTGGTGAAAACTGAAACAAAAAGCATTTAACACTTGTGCCACTGCTGTGTCTTTTGTTGTCTTTTCCTCTTCATAGAGTAATGGGCCTACCCTGTCTTTGGCCTTCCTCTTGCGTCAAGTTTTTGTAAAATATTTTCTTGTTAGTCTTTTTGTCCCTAGCTAGTTAAATCTCATTTTCTGCCATAGGCATTTCCAAAATTGTCCCTACATGCTTGTAGTTTTTTTATTAATCCTTTCTAATTTGACCTAGTTTCCACTTTTTGTATGACTCTTGAGTTTCACGTCATTGAAGATCTCCTGGTTAAGCCAGGGTGATCTGTTTTCTACACATTGGGATAGTTTGCTCTTACAATCATAGAATATCAGGGTTGGAAGGGACCTCAGGAGGTCATCTAGTCCAACCCCCTGCTCAAAGCAGGACCAATTTCCAACTAAATCATCCCAGCCAGGGCTTTGTCAAACCTGACCTTAGAAACCTCTAAGGAAGGAGATTACACCAACTCCCTAGGTAAACCATTCCAGTGCTTCACCACCCTCCTAGTGAAAAAGTTATTTTCCCCTAATATCCAACCTAAACCTCCTCCACTACAACTTGAGACCATTACTCCTTGTTCTGTCATCAGGTACCACTGAGAACAGTCTAGATCCATCCTCTTTGGAACCCCCTTTCAGGTAGTTGAAAGCAGCTATCAAATCGCCCCTCATTCTTCTCTTCTGCAGACTAAACAATCCCAGTTCCCTCAGCCTCTCCTCAAAGTCATGTGCTCCAGCCCCCTAATCATTTTTGTTGCCCTCGCTGGACTCTTTCCAATTTTTCCACATCTGTCTTGTAGTGGTGGGCCCAAAACTGGACACAGTACTCCAGATGAGGCCTCACCAATGTCAAATAAAGGGGAATGATCACTTCCCTTGATCTGCTGGCAATGCCCCAACTTATACAGCCCAAAATGCCAATAGCCTTCTTGACAAAAAGGGCACACTGTTGACTCATAGCCAGCTTTTTGTCCACTGTAACCCCTAGGTACTTTTCTGCAGAATTGCTTCCTAGCCATTCGGTCCCTAGTCTGTAGCAGTGCATGGGATTCTTCCATCCTAAGTGCAGGACTTTGAATTTGTCCTTGTTGAACCTCATCAGATGTCTTTTGGCCCAATCCTCTAATTTGTCTAGGTCCTGCTGTATGCTATCCCTACCCTCCAGCGTATCTACCACTCCTCCCAGTTTAGTGTCATCTGCAAACTTGCTGAGGGTGCAGTCCACGCCATACTCCAGATCTTTAATGAAGATATTGAACAAAACCGGCTGCAGGACCGACCCTTGGGGCACTCCGCTTTAAACTGGCTGCCAACTAGACATGGAGCCGTTGATCACTACCCGTTGAGCCCGACGATCTAGCCAGCTTTCTATCCATCTTATAGTCCATTCATCCAGCCCATACTTCTTTAACTTGCTGGCAAGAATACTGTGGGAGACTGTATCAAAAGCTTTGTTAAAGTCAAGGAATAACACATGCACTGCTTTCCCCTCATCCACAGACCCAGTTATCGCCTCATACAAGGCAATTAGGTTAGTCAGGCATGACTTGCCCTTGGTGAATCCATGCTGACTGTTCTTGATCACTTTCCTCTAAGTGCTTCAGAATTGATTCCTTGAGGACCTGTTCCATGATTTTTCCAGGGACTGAGGTGAGGCTGACTGGCCTGTAGTTCCCCAGATCCTCCTCTTTCCTTTTTTTAAAGATGGGCACTACATTAGCCGTTTTCCAGTCATCCGGCACCTCCCCCGATCGCCAGGAGTTTTCAAAGATAATGGCCAATGGCTCCACAATCACATCCACCAACTCCTTTAGAACCCTTGGACGCAGCGCATCCGGCCCCATGGACTTGTGTTCGTCCAGCTTTTCTAAATAGTCCCGAACCACTTCTTTCTCCACAGAGGGCTGATCACCTTCTCCCCATACTGTGCTGCCCAGTGCAACAGTCTGGGAGCTGACCTTGTTTATGAAGACAGAGGCAAAAAAAATCATTGTCTACATTAGCTTTTTCCACATCCTCTGTCACTAGGTTGCCTCCCTCATTCAGTAAGGGACCCACACTTTTCTTGACTTTCTTCTTGTTGCTAACATACCTGAAGAAACCCTTTTTTGTTACTTTTAACATCTCTTGCTAGCTGCAACTCCAAGTGTGATTTGGCCTTCCTGATTTCACGCCTGCATGCCTGAGCAATATTTTTATACTCCTCCCTGGTCATTTGTCCAATCTTCCACTTCTTGTAAGCTTCTTTTTTGTGTTTAAGATCAGCAAGGATTTCACTCTTAAGCCAAGCTGGTCGCCTGCCATATTGACTATTCTTTCTACACATCGGGATGTTTTTTTCCTGCAACCTCAATAAGGATTCTTTAAAATAGAGCCAGCTCTCCTGGACTCCTTTCCCCCTCATGTTGTTCTACCAGGGTATCCTGCCCATCAGTTCCCTGAGGGAGTCAGTCTGCTTTTCTGAAGTCCAGGGTCTGTATTCTGCTGCTCTCCTTTCTTCCTTGTGTCAGGATCCTGAACTCGACCATCTCATGGTCACTGCATCCCAGGTTCCCATCCACTTTTGCTTTCCCTACTAATTCTTCCCGGTTTGTGAGCAACAGGTCTAGAAGAGCTCTGCCCCTAGTTGGTTCCTCCAGCACTTGCACCAGGAAATTGTCCCCTACACTTTCCAAAAACTTCCTGGATTGTCTGTGCACCGCTGTATTGCTCTCCCAGCAGATATCAGGGTGATTAAAGTCTCCCATGAGAACCATGGGCTGTGATCTAGTAACTTCTGCTAGTTGCCAGAAGAAAGCCTCGTCCACCTCATCCCCCTGGTCTGGTGGTCTATAGCAGACTCCCACCACGACATCACCCTTGTTGCTCACGCTTCTAAACTTAATCCAGAAAACATACATAAGAACGGCCGTACCGGGTCAGACCAAAGGTCCATCTAGCCCAGTATCCTGTCTACCGACAGTGGCCAATGCCAGGTGCCACAGAGGGAGTGGCCCAACAGGCAATGATCAAGTGATCTCTCTCCTGCTATCCATTTCCATCCTCTGACAAACAGAGGCTAGGGACACCGTTCCTTACCCATCCTGGTTAACAGCCATTAATGGACTTAACCACCATGAATTTATCCAGTTCTCTTTTAAACACTTTTATAGTCCTAGCCTTCACAACCTCCTCAGGCAAGGAGTTCCACAAGTTGACTGTGTGCTGTGTGAAGAACTACTTCCCTGTATTTGTTTTAAACCTGCTGCCTATTAATTTCATTTGATGAACCCTAGTTCTTGTATTATGGGAATAAGTAAATAACTTTTCCTTATCCACTTTCTCCACATCACTCATGATTTTATATACCTCTATCATATCCCCCCTTAGTCTCCTCTTTTCCAAGCTGAAAGTCCTAGCCTCTTTAATCTCTCCTCATATGGGACCCGTTCCAAACACTTAATCATTTTAGTTGCCCTTTTCCGAACCTTTTCTAGTGCCAGTATATCTTTTTTTAGATGAGACCACATCTGTACGCAGTACTCGAGATGTGAGCGTACCATCAATTTATATAAGGGCAATAATATATTCTCAGTCTTATTCTCTATCCCCTTTTTAATTATCCCTAACACCCTGTTTGCTTTTTTGACTGCCTCTGCACACTGCGTGGACATTTTCAGAGAACTATCCACGATGACTCCAAGATCTTTTTCCTGACTCGTTGTAGCTAAATTAGCCCCCATCATATTGTATGTATAGTTGGGGTTATTTTTTCCAATGTGCATTACTTTACATTTATCCACATTAAATTTCATTTGCCATTTTGTTGCCCAATCACTTAGTTTTGTGAGATCTTTTTGAAGTTCATCACAGTCTGCTTTGGTCTTAACTATCTTGAGCAGTTTAAGATCATCTGCAAACTTTGCCACCTCACTGTTTACCCCTTATTCATAAATGATCTGGAGAAAGTTGAATAGGATTGGTCCGAGGACTGACCCTTGGGGAGAACACCACTAGTTATCCCTCTCCATTCTGAGAATTTACCATTAATTTCTACCCTTTGTTCCCGGTCTTTTAATCAGTTCTCAATCCATGAAAGGACCTTCCCTTTTATCTCATGACAACTTAATTTACATAAGATCCTTTGGTGAAGGACCTTGTCAAAGGCTTTCTGGAAATCTAAGTACACTGTGTCCACTGGATCCCCCTTGTCCACATGTTTGTTGACCCCTTCAAAGAATTCTAATAGATTAGTAAGACACGATTTCCCTTTACAGAAAGCATGTTGACTATTGCTCAACAGTTGGTTTTTCAATGTCTGACAATTTTATTCTTAACTATTCTTTCGACTAATTTGCCCGGTACAGACGTTACACTTACCGGTCTGTAATTGCCGGGATCACCTCTAGAGCCCTTTTTAAATATTGGCGTTACCTTAGCTAACTTCCAGTCATTGGATACAGAAGCTGATTTAAAGGACAGGTTACAAACCTTAGTTAATAGTTCCGCAACTTCACATTTGAGTTTTCAGGACTCTTGGGTGAATGCCATCTGGTCCCGGTGACTTGTTAATGTTGAGTTTATCAATTAATTCCAAAACCACCTCTCGTGACACTTCAATCTGTGACAGTTCCTCAGATTTGTCACCTACAAAAGCCGGCTCAGGTTTGGGAATCTCCCTAACATCCTCAGCTGTGAAGAGTGAAGCAAAGAATCCATTTAGTTTCTCCGCAATGACTTTATCGTCCTTAAGCGCTCCTTTTGTATCTCGATCATCAAGGGGCCCCACTGGTTGTTTAGCAGGCTTCCTGCTTCTGATATACTTAAAAAACATTTTATTACCTTTGGAGTTTTTGGCTAGCCGTTCTTCAAACTCCTCTTTGGCTTTTCTTATTACATTCTTGCACTTAATCTGGCAGTGTTTATGCTCCTTTCTATTTGCCTCACTAGGATTTGGCTTCCACTTTTTAAAGGAAGTCTTTTTATCTCTCACTGCTTCTTTTACATGGTTGTTAAGCCACGGTGGCTCTTTTTTAGTTCTTCTACTGTTTCTTAATTTGGGGTAAACATTGAAGTTGGGCCTCTATTATGGTGTCTTTAAAAAGCGTTCATGCAGCTTGCAGGGATTTCACTTTAGTCACTGTACTTTTTAACTTCTGTTGAACTAACCCCCTCATTTTAGCATAGTTCCCCCTTTTGAAATTAAATGCCACAGTGTTGGGCTGTTGAGATGTTCTTCCCACCACAGGGGTGTTGAATGCTATTGTATTATGGTCACTATTTCCAAGCGGTCCTGTTATAGCGGTCCTCTGCAGCAGTTGGCTTTCCCCATCTCCTAGTTTAAAAACTGCTCTACAACCTTTTAATGTTTAGTGCCAGCAGTCTGGTTCCATCCCAAAAGTTTCCCCAGTTCCTAATGAATGTAAACCCCTCCTCTCTACACCATCGTCTCATCCACACATTGAGACTCTGAAGCTCTGCCTGCCTACCTGGCCCTGCGCGTGGAACTGGGAGCATTTCTGAGAATGCCACCATACAGGTCCTGGATTTCAGTCTCTTCCCTAGCAGCCTAAATTTGGCCTCCAGGACATCTCTCCTACCCTTCCCTATGTCATTGGTACCTACATGTACCACAACCACCGGCTCCTCCCCAGCACTACACATAAGTCTGTCTAGATGCCTTGAGAGATCCGCAACCTTCGCACCAGGCAGGCAAGTCACCATGCGGTTCTCCCGGTCATCACAAACCCAGCTATCTACGTTTCTAATGATCGAATCTCCCATTGCTAACACCTGCCTTTTCCTAGCAACTGGAGTTCCCTCCCCCAGAGAGGCAACCTCAGTGTGAAAGGTAACCCCAGCACCATCTGGAAGGAGGGTCCCAACTATGGGAAGGTTTCCCTCTGCTCCCATTGACTGCTCTGCTTCCCTGGGCCTTTCATCCTCCTCAACAGCACAGGGGCTGTCTGACCGGAGGTGGGACAATTCTACAGTGTCCCGGAAAGCCTCATCAACATACCTCTCTGCCTCCCTTAGCGCCTCCAAAGTCCGATGTGGTCTCTGAGGGCCAGGAGCTCCCTGCACCGAATGCACACACATGCCACCCACCCACAGGGCAGGTAATCATACATGCTGCACTCAATGCAATAAATTGGATAGCCCCCACTCTGCAGCTGGGCTTCTGCCTGCATTGTCTCCTAGTTAATGAAAGATTGTTTAAGCAAAAGGTTTTGAATGTAGTTTGGTTTATAGGTTTTAAGGGGAATAACGGGACCACCGCTCCCTTCCCAACTCCCTTGCGAAACTCCCTGTTAGCAGCCCCTGCTCGCAAAAGCTCCCTGGTCGCTTGTGCGCTGCTTTATAAAGCCCTGGCCTATGTGAATGCCCCACCCACTGATTAAGGCTCAGCCACTTACCAGAGGCTTCTAGCTTTCAGACCTTCCTTTGAAGCTCACAGCTTCTAACTGCCAGCCACAGCACACAGTCCTTCAAGCAACCAACCAAACAGACTGACAAACACAAGCTCAGCACACAGCAAGTAACCCCCAAACACAAACACACACTACAGACAGTCACTTATCCCAAGGGTGCTGTATTGCTCCCCCTTCACCTGGAGAACTCCCTTGCGAAACTCCCTGTTAGCAGCCCCTGTTTGCAAAAGACTCAGATTTTTCTGCAGTTTCATATGAGCTCTGAGCAGTCATGCTGCTCTCTTACATACAATGCAATTCCCCCACTTTTTCTGCCCTGCCTGTCCTTCCTGAACAGTTTATATCCATCCATGACAGTACTCCAGTCACGTGAGTTATCCCACCAAGTCTGTTATTCCAATCACATCATAGTTCCTTGACTGTGCCAGGACTTCCAGTTCTCCCTGCTTGTTTCCCAGGCTTCTTGCATTTGTGTATAGGCACGTAAAATAACTCGCTGATCGTCCCGCTTTCTCAGTCTGAGACAGGAGTCCTCCCCTTGTGCACTCTCCTGCTCGTGCTTCCTCCCGGTATCTCATTTCCCCACTTACCTCAGGGCTTTGGTCTCCTTCTCCCAGTGAACCTAGTTTAAAGCCCTCCTCACTAGGTTAGCCAGCCTGCTTGCGAAGATGTTCTTCCCTCTCTTCGTTAGGTGGAGCCCGTCTCTGCCTAGCACTCCTCCTTCTTGGAACGCCATCCCAGGGTCCAAGAATCCAAAGCCTTCTCTCCGACACCATCTGCATAGCTATTCGTTGACTTCCATGATTCAACAGTCTCTACCTGGGCCTTTTCCTTCCACAGGGAGGATGGATGAGAACACCACATGTGCCTCAAACTCCTTTATCCTTCTTCCCAGAGCCACATTGTCTTCAGTGATCCACTCAAGGTCCTTCTTGGCAGTATCATTGGTGCCCATGTGGAGAAGCAGGAATGGGTAGCGATCCGAGGGCTTGATGAGTCTCGGCAGTCTCTCGTCACCTCGGTTTTCCCAGTCAGGGCGGCAGATAGATGACTCAGTCCCCCTGAGGAGGGAGTCCCCAACCACCACCACCACCCTCCTTCTTTTGGGAGCAGTGGTTGTGGAACCCCCATCCCTAGGACAGTGCATCTCATACCTTCCAATTGGTGGAGTCTCCTTCTGCTCCCTTCCCTCCGATGTATCCTCTACTCCACTCTCTGCATTAGTACCTGTGGAGAGAACATGAAAACGGTGGCTCACCTGTATCTGCATTGCTCATACATGGGCGCTCCTCTTTCTTCTTCTGGAGGTCACATGCTGCCAAACTTCTTCACCCTCCCTCAGTCCCCGCTGCACAGCCTGCTATGATTCTTCAGAATGTTGTGCCTGTAGAAGCATATCCTGACGTCTGTCCAGGAAATCTTCATTTTCTCGTATGCAACGCAGGGTTGATACTTGCTTCTCCAGACCTCAAACCTTCTCTTCCAATATGGAGACCAGTTTGCACTTTGTACAGACAAAGTCACTTCTGTCCTATGGAAGAAAGACAAACATGGCACAACCTGTGCAGGTTACAACAGCTGAACGCTCACCTTCCATGATTTCTTCCTTCTCAGAGCTTCCTCAGCTGTTGCAGTAACTACTCAGAGAAGCCTGCAAGATGAAAGCCTCAGCGCACTCTCCCCAGGTGAACTCCCTCTGTTAGCCTCCGCTGTTCGCTGCTGACTGCTTTTTTTATAAGTCAGTCCCACTCAAGGCCCACCTGGAACAAAGCACTCCCAATTCGCACATTATCAAACTGTGCCCTTAATGTCTCTTGAAAAACTGCCAAGTCTCCTGAACTCTTTTCCCTGGGACTCACTTCTCACGGGATCTTATCTACCAGTTTTGAGTTTACTAAAATCTGCTTTCTTTAAGTCCATTGTCTTTATTCTGCTGTTTTCCCTCTGATCATTCCTCAGAATCATGAACATCTCATTTCATGATCACCTTCACCCAAGCTACCCTCCACCTTCAAATTCTCAACCAGTTCCTCCCTATTTGTCAGAATCAAATCTAGAACAGCCTCTCCTAGTTGCATTCTCCATCTTCTGTAATAAGTTGTCTCCAGTGCATTCCAAGAACTTGTTGGATGATCTGTGCTTTGCTGCATTCCCCCCCCCCCCCAACAAATGTCTGGGTAGTTGAAGTCCCCCATCACCATCAAGTCCTGTGTTTTGCAGATGATTAAAAAAAAAAAAAAACCTCATCCACCCCTTCCTGGTTAAGTGGTCTATAGCAGCCACCTACCATGACATTACCCTTGGTTTTTTTTACCCTCTTTATCCTTACCCAGAGACCTTCAGCAGGTCTGCCTACCACTTCTATCTCAACCTCAATGCGAGTGTATATATCTTTGATATACAAGGAAACACCTCCCTTTTTCCCATGCCTGTCCATCCTGAACAAGCCGTACACTTCTCTACCAATATTCTAGTCATGTGAGTTTTCCCACCAGGTCTCTGATACCAATTATGTCATAATTGTGATTATTCACTAGTATTTTTAGTTTTTCCTGTTTGTTCCCCACAGTACTTGCATTGGTAAACAGACATCTAAGATGGTTATTAGATTTCTCTCCTTCTGCCCTGTTGTGGTTGCCCATGTTCCCCGCTCCCCCCAGATTCTGATCCTTCACCCAGGTGTCCATTATTTTAGACTTACCTGTGGGTTCTTCTCTCCCCTCTCACCCCCCGAACCTCATTTAAAGCCCGTCTCACTAGGTTAGCCAGTCTGTATTTGAAGATATTCTTCCCCATCCTTGATAAGTGGACCCCATCTCTGCTCAGTAGTCCTTCTCAGAACATTGTCAAGGAAGCCAAAGCCCCACCATCCACGCAGCCATGCCGTTACGTCCACAGTGTGTCTCTCTCTGCCTGGGCCACTACCTTTGGCCGGAAGGATCGAAGAGAACACCGCCTGCACCCCCAACTCCCTCACCCTTACTCCCCAGAGTCCCATAGTCATTTCTGCTCAGGGTCATATCTCACGGTATCATTAGTGACCACATGGTTGAGCAGCATGGGGTAGTAGTCAGATGGCCGGATGATCCTCAACAATCCCTCTGTAATGTCTCGGATATGGGCCCATGGCAGGCAGCACACCTCCTTGGGGGCCAGGTCAGCAGATGGATGCTACCATCCCCCTTAAAAGGGAGTCACTGACCACTGCCTGCTGCCAGAAGTAACCAGCAGCCAGCTTCCTCGCTGTGAAGGGGCTGTTTCCTCCTTCCCTGGTGGTGCTACTGCCATCCTCTTCAGTTGGATTGTTCCCTACACCTTGGAGGTCTCCATATGTGTATTTTTCAATGAATTCCTCATGTGCACGGATGATCCTCAGCCTAGCCACCTTCTCCTTTAGCTCTTCCACCTGCTTCCTGAGAGATTCCATCAGCAGGCACCTCTCACACTGGACAGTCCCCCACAGCCTGGCATTTCTATGACTGGGAAATGCAGGCCCCACACCAGGATCTGGGTAGAGGCTTCCACGGTCAGGTTCTCTGTCTGGACGCAGGTGAAGGAGCCAGGAACAGTGCTGGCATGGGCCATGAGGCCTTTCTGAACCTTGCTTATTTAATTCTTTCTCTGTTCTACAAACTCTCCCTCTTAGTCTCTTAGCATCTGGCTTTAAAGGTCTTCTCTCCTAGATCAGCCATGCCCCTCGTTAATCACAGAGGGGAAGGGTGATCACAAGGATCACCAAAAGTGTGATCAAGGATCAAAGGACAGGAAGCTAGAGCCCTTGCTACTGCCCTCTTAGTGAGCAGCTCGCAGGCCTCTGTCCTCCACTCCCACACAATCCCCAACAGACCCCTCTGTAAACTTTAAGCCAGCCAAAAGAAGAACCAGACAAACTCACTCACCTACTCCTCCCAAGAGCAAGTGTTAACTTTTTCAGCGGGGGATCGTCTCAATCTCAAAGGGTAGTTGTTGGGGTGTTGAAAAAAATATTCATACACAATGTTTTGTGGTATTGCCCAGCTCTGCTCCCAAGCCAGACTTGTCAGAGGCTCCTGAGGGGTGTTGTGCTGCTTTCTTGATTTAGTTGGCTTTAAATTTTAAATTAATGGAGATATCCCATCTCCTAGAACTGGAAGGGACCTTGAAAGGTCATCGAGTCCAGCCCCCTGCCTTCACTAGCAGGACCAAGTACTGATTTTGCCCCAGATCCCTAAGTGGCCCCCTCAAGGATTGAACTCACAACCCTGGGTTTAGCAGGCCAATGCTCAAACCACTGAGCTATCCCTCCCTTAGATACTAAGGAGGAGAGAGAGATGCTAAGATTCTGTGCTGCCATCTCTAGGAGGTGCAGGCTGGGAAGTGGGATGAAGGTGGGTTTAAACCATCTGTGTGCCTTCAGGGTTCTGGGCAGCTCCAGAGCAATCTCCAGAATAAACTAGAGCAGCCAGGAGCTGTTCTCATTTATGGCAGCCTCCCACAGTCTGAAGCAGCCCAGCATCCTCATGGCATTGTGGCCTCCTGCGTCCAGGTCCACACCAGCACATCTGCTGCACAGAGGCATGCAGCGAAGGACTTTGATGGCGTATGGGGGCCAGAACAGTGAGCTGGATTCCTCCCAGCATTTGGGAACCCCAGGAGGAAAAAATGGGCAAGTCCCATCATGAAAGAAATAACGTTTGGCCTGAAAGTCCCCTGCCTTGCACCCTGTGTGGTCACCTCCACTGCATGGCACCCCATGGAGTCCTTTGCCCTGTGGGTTAAATACTGCCAGAACAGTACAGTTTCCCTTTCCCTCTGGGTACATGCAGCGATGATCACATCACATGCAAGGCTGTGGAGAGCTGGGCCCCCTGTCTGAGGCATGCAGCACTTGGGCTGGAATATAGACTATAATTGAACGAGTTAAACACTGGGAGTACAATGAGCCTGAAGGCAAAATGCAGCAGCTGTTAGTGTTGATTAAACAACTTGCGCCCATTAGAACCTGCTTTGCAAAGAGGAGGAATTCAGGCCGGGGTCTCAAACCGCCATATGGATGTGTAGGGACGTTAGTTCAATGTGACCACCGAAGAACAGAACCTTTGGTAATGCAGGGTTCTCTCTTGCGTCATGCACGGCGCTATTTGTAGCGCACCTAACGCACCTTTCCTCTGGGTTTCTGCTGCTCTTGAATCCATGACCATCATTCACCATGTGTTGCCCAGCTCTGTCACAGTTTAAATGTCAGTTTGCACCAGATGGTTTTGTAGAGAGTCCATTAAGTGTGCACGCGTTTGGAGCTGCGGGGGAGCGTTAAATGAGTTAACTCATCTAAATGAGAACCGTAAATGCTGCATAAACGAAATAATGGCTTAATGCGATGGATCTTAGAGTGGATGGGTCCTGAGGGACTCATAATGGAGTCACAAGCACACTTACCTCTTTCTGACGGGTGTCCTGTGCTCTCGCATCAAAGCGCTTCACCTGCCGTGGCCCCTGCTGGGAGTGAAATGGATGGGGATCAGGAGACCCTATGTCAATTTTATGCACAGCAGGAAGTGCAGGGGAAGTGGTTCAGCGCTTCTGACTCGCAGCATGCTGATGAGGAAGGGAAGAAAGGTTGGAAGGGAGGAAGAGTCCAGAAAGAGGGAGGTAAGATGTATGGGCAAGAACTAGGAGAACAAATTGCAGAGAGACTGAGGGACACGTGGAGATGAAAGGTGGAAAGACCATCATAAGCCATTGGCATATTACATTTTCCTCACCAAGGATTATGAAATATTATTCGTAATTTGCATTTATATTTAATTTAAGACCTTGGTGTTTCACAAACATTCACGAAGAAGCATCCCAGCACTTCTGAGGAGTTAGTAGGTTTTACACAGCGGGAAGCGGAGGCAAAGGTTAAGTGACTTGCCCAAGGTAACAC
The DNA here is from genome assembly GCF_027887155.1 of Malaclemys terrapin pileata. Taxonomy (NCBI): domain Eukaryota; kingdom Metazoa; phylum Chordata; order Testudines; family Emydidae; genus Malaclemys; species Malaclemys terrapin. The sequence goes on from NC_071505.1 coordinate 342,960,890, forward strand.
ACAGGGTGGAAGATGGTGAAGAATCAGGCCAAGGATTTCTTCTTTCATGACTAGATTTCCTGATGCCAAGTCTTCATAGATACATAGTTTTATAAAGTTACAATGGACCACTGTGATCCTCTGGTCTGACCTCCTGCATAACATGGGCCATGGGACTTTGCTGAATTAAGTCTTGCACCTTACCCAGTAGATTGTCCTCTAATAGCAAACGGCAAGATGCTGACCGCTAATTTGTCTGGTTGCTTTGAGGATCCCGTTATGTTGCAGCAGAGTTCTCTGAAATGTCAGAGCGTGGGCCCCGTCTTAGGGCTGGGAACGACGTGCCAAAGAGGTCCTTAAACCACGATTTGAGGACTTCAATAACTCAGACATAGGTTAGGGGTTTGTTACAGGAGTGGGTGGGTGAGGTTCTGTGTCCTGCGTTGTGCAGGAGATCAGACTAGATGACCATAATGGTCCCTTCTGACCTTAAGTCTATGAGAAACACCCATTTATGATCACGTTACATCCATAGCACAACTACAGCATTTGCTTATGTAGAAAAGTAACATTGGGAAAATATTGAATGTTTGTTTTAATGCAACTGGGCAGTTGTATCTGTGGAGCCCACCAAGTGCTCCCCAGCCTTTAATTTGGGCACACCTGTTACAGGATCAGTCCTTTTATGGATAGATCATTGAGGCACATCAAGGTTATAGCAATGATTCTGCGAACTTTACTCCTAGTGAGTAGTACCTGGTAGAGGGTTATTCCCTCACCCGCTCACTTCCCTGGTCCTTCTCGCATGAACAGACAGCAACAATAGCCAAAGTCCAAAGGTGCAAACAATTCTATGTTTATTGGGGGAGCTTCCAGCAAGCATGATTCCAGTTTCCTTCCTTAGTGTCCCCCTTCCCAGCTCTGACACCACAGAGCCTCGCCTGTGTCCCTGTTCTCATTTCCCCCCCTCCCCAGCAAAACAGGATTCCAGTTCCCCCACCCCCATTCCCTGTTCCCATTCCCCCTTTACTTCCTGATTAACTGCAGACTATATATAGTAAAACTTGAGTTCTGCTTAGCTATACCTTAACCAATCATTTTACTGAAATTTAACTAACCAATCCTAACACATTGTCTGGTTCTGTGATTGTTTCTGTCTGCTGTATAATTAATTTTGTTGGCTGTAAACCAATTAAGGTGGTGGGATATAATTGGTTAAATTATGTTACAGAGATTATACAGACAAACAATAGGGAAGTGGAGACTACAGTGATAGAACAATTCAGAAATGAGGATTTCACATCCCAGCTATTGATAAGTGAGTTTTTGCCGGACAAGATGCTATGCAAATTAAGTTTCCTTTTACATCTTCTAGGCTCTTCCCTCCTCTGGAGGTGATGGATCAGATCACCTTTCCAACAGCCCCAGATTGCCTTATTTCAATGTGACTAGTTTGGAATGTGAGGATGTGACCGTTCGCTTCCCAGCTTATGACTGACAGTCTGAGGCCCTGTTCTTAGCTAGTTATAGAGGTATAAGAGAGAATCAAAATCACTGTCTGCCAGTGTATGGGCCTTCTCTTATGTTGCCTCTGCTGCTTAGCCTAAGTGCTAAGAATACACCTAATTTCTTAAAGTATAGGCCTTTGCAGACAGGCCTGAATGTCTATATCCTAACAGTACCTTGCTACATGAATAGTCCCGTTGATTTCACTGCAGGGTAGTCATAGATTCCAAGGCCAGAAGGAACCACTGTGATGATCTAGTCTGCCCACCTGTATAGCACAGGCCAGAGACCTGCTCCAACAGAATTCTTGATGAACTAATTACATCTCTTAAAAAAGCCAGGCTTGATTTAAAAATGACCAGTGATGGAGAATCTGCCACAACCTTTGGTAAATTGTTCCAGTGCTTAATTTTTAACAGGGAGAGTAATTTGCACCTTATTTCCAGTCCTAAACTCCCAGTCCTCTGCTCTAATTAGAGCTGCTATGGGTGCTATCAAACTTTGCAGTTTAATTCTGCCTTTGTTCTGCTACAAATTATTCTTTGGGGCAAAATATCTGTGGGGCCTGGGAATTTGACCTAACTCCCAATTCTGGTGGGCCCCTTCTCCAGAAAAAGTTGAAGTACAGTCAAGTTAGGGAGAGGACTATTGCTTTCAGTTTATCAGAGAAGCTGGTGCTGTTATGTAAGCATCAAAGGAATGAAAAGACTCAAAATGGCCGTGTCTTATTGTCTGAAGTGTAAAGTCTATATCTTTTTGGGCTGATAGTGGTTTTTATCAAGTGAAATACAAATATTTGTTAGAACTGTAATGGGAAATGGGTCTGTTTTGCAGTGAAGTAGAGATCTCAATAAATTCTAATCAACTGCTTGGGAACAGACATTTGGAATGGGGAATTGATGGATAAAAGAATCCGCTATTAAAAGAACCCAGTTCAGCTTCTCACAGCCCGAGTAAATCAAGGAGCCCTTTATATTCATGTGTAACCTAGGAAGGCGGATAGATGAGGAATTGAGTTGTACCTTTTGTCAGATTAAACTTTGATTTATGGCCTAGAAGATTACATTTAAATGTACCAGCTGTGCAAAATTCTGGTCTCCATTTTTAATGTACTTCTCCCTTATCTGCTAGGCAGTCAAGAAAATAATACAAAAAAAAAAAAACCTTTCTGGCAAAGCCAAAGAGGCTGGCGTATATTTCAGCTGGATGCCTTGGGCTAAATTCAGATGTTGGTTTACACCAGTGTAAATCTGGCATGACCCTATTGGCGTTACTCTGCATTTACATCAGCATCCCTGAGAGCAGAATTTGGATCCTTGTTGTCTCGGACATAAAATAAAAGTGCTGGATGCTGCGGCAGCTGCTAACGACTTTGCTCTTTGGAGTTGATGTACAAGCATTTGCGAAAGTGAAGGAAACAGCAGCATTGAACATGCTGGACAGAAAGCCTTTATTTTCGTCACTCTTTCATATGGGGAATATGCCATTCTCCAGTCTAAAGTTAATTGATCTCAGTCAAAACTCCACTGATGTCAGTGCAGCAACACCAGGGATGAATTGGGCTCATTGCATTTAGCCCAATTATTATACCCAGACCTCTCATTACAAGGGACATGACGCATCTTAGTCCCCAAATTGCCTGTATTGTACACACACTTGACGCCCCTTCACTTTTTCTTGTTGGAAACTGTTCACGTCAGAAATGCAGGAACATGTTAAGCTGTCTGGAGTGGCTCACGAATGTGGGTGCCAAACCCCAAACTGGTTGTGTTCCATACTTAGATTCCACCAAGGAAGGATCAAGTGTGAACTCCTCAAGTACTACAATAACCTTACCATGGAGTCAGACAGTCCCCTTGGACGCTCCGGTCTATCTTGCCACCCAAGCAAGCTTGCCTTTGTGATAGATGGGCCCTTACACCAAAAATGATCACCATATTCATGTTACTCCCAGTCCCAAAGGGCCAGTAACTTATCAGGCTTGTAGTTAATCCTGTAATTAACTAAAGATTTATTTCCTAGGAAAAGGAAAATAAAGATATTTACAAGGTTAAAGTAGGTAAGCGTGTACACACACACACACACACACACACACACGCGCACACACACACACACACACACACACGCGCACACACACACACACACACACACGTACGTTAGTCTTAGGTTTCAAAAAGTAATAATAGCGCTTGCACTTTACAGCAGCTTCATGTCCTTTAGGGCTAAGCAGTTGGGGGATCCCTTGCTTATGCTTAGAAATATTGCCCTTTCCACATTCCAAGCAGGATAGTGATACAGTTCTTTCTGCTCAGGGATTCCCTTCACCCCAGAGATCAAACTGATGGGACGAGGGTTTGTGCACATCCCCTCTTCCTGGGTGTGGGCGGAGCAATCAGTAAAGTCTTTTGTCCACTGATGTTCCACAATGGTTCCTCTGCTGTTTATGGGCCTTCTTTTGTTGGGCGGGAGATGACACCTCTTGTGGTAAACTAGTATTTCACCCTTGGTAATGCTTTTCTCCTGACTATGGGGGTTTCCAGTTTCATAGCGAACACTTTTATAGTTACAAAGCAAACATGTATAATATCTATATCCTATGTTATAAGGTAATTAAGTGAGATTAATGCAGGCAGTACCTTAATTATTCCATAAAGTCCAAACACTAAACACCTCTCTCTGAATCTAATACCTACGTTATCAATACTAACACAGGGGAGCCAGACTAGTTTCCAGCTGTGTACAGAGAGGTCTAGGCGCCTTGGCATGAGCTGCCACCAGGTGCTAGTGTCACACGTGGAACAGAGGTTTATGGAGTTCCTTCCTTTTGTGGAAGGATCTCGCAACATTTAAAGTTTCCTGCATGAATAATTGTTTTGGTCCCTCTCATGTTGGGTCTTTGTCATGCATTGCGTCCTGCCATTGGGGCTTGGCAGACTGAAAGGCAGGACCGCAGCATCAGAGAGATGAACTGCAAGGTTAAAAATGCAATCCCTGGCAATTGATGAAAACGTACATTCAAATGCAAATTACGAAAGCAGGTGGAGAAGGCAATTTCCAGCCAGAAACTGACAGAACAAGTTACTTAAGTGGGAAATAAAGAAACACCACAGCTAATGAGTTTCCCTGGGAGGGTGATTGCACAGTGGAATGTTTGCTGCACGTCTGCTGCCACTATGTCTACGGCCAGAATCCAGACGATGTGGAAGGACTTAACTTTGAATTGTTTGGACCAGATTCACTGCTGCTTTATAAAGGCTGCAGTTCTGGTCCTCTGTTTTTTTTTTTTTTTTTTTCCCCATGGATCTCTGTCACGATAATGCCACCCATCGATCCAGGTATTATACTCTGAGTATATCTGTATCACGCTCATCACTGAGGTGCAACTTGAATCCCATGGGGATGGCAGGCAAGGAACTTGGCATGGAGGACAGATAGAGCATCGTGTGGCAGCCGGAAACGACTGCTGCAAGGCCTCAATGCAGCAAGCATTTAAGCACGTATGTAAGCCCGTCCCCTATCCAGTGGCCCATTGGGGTGTGATGGGGCAGGGAAGGGAAGATTTTATTTATGGTGTTAAGTAGTAATTGAGCCTTTTAGAATTTTCTATGGATTGCCTATGTATGAATAATGTAGAAGTGGTGCCTGGAATTTGGGACAGGCATTTATAATAAATGACAATAAAATGAACACCAATATATACAGCACGGAGCAGGAGAGCTGCTCCTGCTTAGGATGTTTCACATTTAGTTTCCTTGCATAATTTACGCTTGCCTTATGGCCGTGCTTCTAGAAAGGGAAGAGAAGCCAGGACCCTGGCTCAGCACAGGGGGCTGTTGGCATGGTCTGAAGCCCTGACATGATCATGTAAATCCCAGGTGGTATTTGGCAGCTAGGGGAGACTTTCAAAGGCACAAACAGGAGTCAGCTGTATTGCCAGCCCCGAGTGTTCAAACACCTTGAACTGCCCCCCCCCCAATAATGAGATTGGCTTAATATGTTTTATAAAACAATACATCTTGGTTCTTTACATGCTTTTGGGCTTTTGAACCTTTACGGATCATTTTTAAAGCTTTCCTCTGTTACCAGGAGGCTAGAAATGTTTTCTTCTAGTAAACTTCTCTGGCACTGTAACAGAATAACCCTAGTCCTCTGGGGTACTCCGATCTATCTCACCACCTACGTAAGCCTGTCTTTGTGATGGATGGTCCCTTACACCAAAAATCACCACAATATTCAGGTTACTCCCAGTCCCAAAGGACCAGTCACTTACCCCAGGTCAATTACACTTTAGATCTGACATCAAAGGCAATGCTTGTAACCAATCCTATAATAAACTATCTAAAGTTTTATTAACTAGGAAAAGGCAATATGAGTGTTTTTTTTTAAGATTAAACCAGGTAAACATACACACATGAATAAGTTAGTCTTACCTTTTGAAAGGTAATATAAGCATCTATAATAAGCAAGCTGTAGATATCCCTTAGGACTAACCCACCTTAACCACTGGGAATCTTTTGCTTATGCTTAGGGTATGTCTACACTATGAAATTAGGTCGAATTTATAGAAGCCGGTTTTATAGAAATCTGTTTTATACACTTGATTGTGTGTCCCCACATAAAATGCTCTAAGTGTATTAAGTCGGCGGACTGCGTCCACAGTACTGAGGCTAGCGTCGACTTCCGGAGCGTTGCACTGTGGGTAGCTATCCCACAGTTCCGTAGTCTCCACCGCCCATTGGAATTCTGGGCTGAGATCCCAATGCCTGAATGATGCAAAACAGTGTCGCGGGGGGTGCTGGATACATGTCGTCAGGCACTTCCCCCTCCGTCAGAGCAACGGCAGACAATCGATTCGCTCCTTTTTACCTGGGTTACCTGTGCAGACAACATACCACGCCAAGCATGGAGCCCGCTCAGCTCACCGTCACCATATGTCCTCTGGGTGCCAGCAGACATGGTACTGCTACACAGCAGCAGCCCCTTGCCTTTCAGTAGAAGATGGTATATTACGACTGATATCCATCGTTGTTGTACTGCAGTGGCTATCAATCATGGGCAGACATGCTCAGTCCTATCGAACAGTCTCGATGATGATGGCTATCAGTCGTAGTATGCTATTTTCTGCCAAGTACGCAGTATTTTCTGCCAAGCACCCAGAAGATGCTGAGGGCTATCAGTCATGCTGCACCGTCGTCTACCAGCTTAAGATGTAAAAAAATAGATTTGTTCTTTATTCATTTGCTTCCCCCTCCCTCCATGAAATCAACGGCCTGCTAAACCCAGGGTTTTGAGTTCAATCTTGGGTAGGGGGGCATTCTGTGTGACAGTTTTTCTCCCTGATGCACAGCCACCTTTGATTTTAATTCCCTGTACCTGTACTCCATGTCGTCACTCGCCCCTCCCTTCCTCCCTCCCTCCCGTCCGTCAGATACTAGTTTTGCGCCTTTTTTCAGACCAGACGCCATAGCACTGGGATCATGGAGCCTGCTCAGATCACCGCGGCAATTATGAGCACTATGAACACCACGCGCATTGTCCTGGAGTATATGCAGACCCAGGACATGCCAAAGCAAAACCAGGACCAGCCGAGGAGGCGATTGCAGCTCGGCGACGAGAGTAATGAGGAAATTGACATGGACATAGACCTCTCACAAAGTACGGGCCCAAGCAATCTGCAAATCATGGTGTTACTGGGGCAGGTTCATGCCGTGGAACGCCAATTCTGGGCCTGGGAAACAAGCACAGACTGGTGGGACCGCATCGTGCTGCAGGTGTGGGAAGATTCCCAGTGGCTGCGAAACTTTCGCATGCGTAAGGGCACTTTCATGGAACTTTGAGACTTGCTTTCCCCTGCCCTGAAGCGCCAGAATACCAGGATGAGAGCAGCCCTCACCGTTGAGAAGCGAGTGGCGATAGCCCTGTGGAAGCTTGCAACGCCAGACAGCTACCGGTCAGTCAGGAATCAATTTGGAGTGGGCAAATCTACTGTGGGGGCTGCTGCGATCCAAGTTGTCAGGGCAATGAAAGACCTGGTGATATCAAGGGTAGTGACTCTGGGAAACGTGCAGGCCATAGTGGATGGCTTTGCTGCAATGGGATTCCCAAACTGGTGGGGCGATAGACGGAACCCATATCCCTATCTTGGCACCGGAGCACCAAGCCACCGAGTACATAAACCGCAAGGGGTACTTTTCAATGCTGCTGCAAACCCTGGTGGATAACAAGGGATGTTTCACCAACATCAATGTGGGATGGCCGGGAAAGGTACATGATGCTCACGTCTTCAGGCACTCTGGTCTGTTTCGAAAGCTGGAGGAAGGGACTTTCTTCCCGGACCAGAAAATAACCGTTGGGGATGTTGAAATGCCTATCGTGATCCTTGGGGACCCAGCCTACCCCCTTAATGCCATGGCTCATGAAGCCGTACACAGGCAGCCTGGACAGTAGTCAGGACCTGTTCAACTACAGGCTGAGCAAGTGCCGAATGGAGGTGGAATGTGCATTTGGACGTTTAAAAGCGCGCTGGCGCAGCTTACTGACTCGCTCAGACCTCAGCGAAAAGAATATCCCCATTGTTATGGCTGCTTGCTGTGTGCTCCACAATATCTGTGAGAGTAAGGGGGAGACATTTATGGCGGGGTGGGAGGTTGAGGCACATTGCCTGGCCGCTGATTACGCGCAGCCAGACACCAGGGCAATTAGGAGAGCACAGCAGGGCGCGGTGCGCATCAGAGAAGCTTTGAAAATGAGTTTTGTGACTGGCCGGGCTACGGTGTGAAACTTCTGTTTGTTTCTCCTTGATGAACCCTCCGCCCCCCCCGCCCGGTTCACTCTACTTCCTTGTAAACCAACCACCCCACCTTCACCTCCACCCTTCGAGCACCGCTTGCAGAGGCAATAAAGTCATTGTTACTTCACATTCATGCATTCTTTATTAATTCATCACACAACTAGGGGGATAATTGCCAAGGTAGCCAGGGATGGGTGAGGGAGGAGGGAAGGAAAAGGACACACTGTAGTTTAAAACTTTAACTCTGCCTGAGCATCCGAAGGCTGGCCTTCAATAAATCATCTGGGGTGGAGTGACTGGGTGGCCAGAGGCCCCCCCACCGTGTTCTTGGGCTTCTGGGTGAGGAGGCTATGGAACTTGGGGAGGAGGACTGTTGGTTACACAGGGGCTGTAGCGGCAGTCTCTGCTCCTGCTGCCTTTCCTGCAGCTCAACCATATGCTGGAGCATATCAATTTGATGCTCCAGCAGCCGGAGCATCGACTCTTGCCTTCTGTCTGCAAGCTGATGCCACCTATCATCTTCAGCCTGCCACTTGCTCTGTTCATCCCGCGATTCAGCCCGCCACCTCTCCTCTCATTCATACTGTGCTTTTCTGTAGTCTGACATTGACTGCCTCCATGCATTCTGCTGTGCTCTTTCAGCATGGGAGGACATCTGGAGCTCCGTGGACATGTCATCCCGAGTCCGCCGTTTTCTCCTAATGTTCACTAGCCTCTGTGAAGGAGAAACATTTGCAGCTGGTGGAGGAGAAGGGAGAGGTGGTTAAAAAAGACACATTTTAGAGAACAAAGGGTACACTCTTTCACGTTAAATTTTGCTGTTCACATTACACAGCACGTGTGCTTTCATTACAAGGTCGCATTTTTCCTCTTATATTGAGGGCCTGCTGGTTTGGTGTGTGAGATCACTCACGCAGTGCTAGGCAACAGATTTCAGCTTGTAGGCAGCCATGGTAAGCCACAGTCTTTTGGCTTTTTTAACCTTCTTAACGTGTGGGAATGGTTTCAAACAGTAGCGCCCTCATTTCCCATACCAAGCACCAGTTGGGTTGGCCATTTAAAATGGGTTTGCAATGTAAAAGGAGGGGCTGCAGTTTCCGGGTTAACATGCAGCACAAATCCAACTAACCCCCCTCTTCCCCCCCCCCCCCCAATTATCGGGGATGATCACTTCACCCCTCCCCGCCCACCGCGTGGCTAACAGCGGGGAACATTTCTGTTCAGCCGAGCAGGAACGGGCACCTCTGAATGTCCCCTTAATAAAATCGCCCCATTTCAACCAGGTGACCGTGAATGATATCACTCTCCTGAGTATAACAAAGAGCGATAAGGAATGGATGTTGTCTGCATGCCAGCAAACACCGTGACCATACGCTGCCATGCTTTTTTATGCAATGATTCCAGACTACGTGCTACTGGCCTGGCATGGTAAAGTGTCCTACCATGGCGGACGGGATAAGGCAGCCCTCCCCAGAAACCTTTTGCAAAGGCTTTGGGAGTACATGAAGGAGAGCTTCACTGAGATGTCCCTGGAGGATTTCCGCTCCATCCCCATACACGTTAACAGACTTTTCCAGTAGCTGTACTGGCCGCGATTGCCAGGGCAAATTAATCATTAATCATTAAACACGCTTGCTTTTAAACCATGTGTAATATTTACAAAGGTACACTCGCCAGAGGTCCCCTGTTTGCCCTCAGGGTCTGGGAGCACACCTTGGGTGAGTTCGGGGGTTACTGGCTCCAGGTCCAGGGTGATAAACATATCCTGGCTGTTGAGGAAACCGGTTTCTCCGCTTCCTTGCTGCTGTGAGCTATCTACATTATCTTCATCCTCATCTTCCTCATACCCCGAACCCTCTTCCCTGTGTGTTTCTCCAGTGACGGAGTCCTAGCACATGGTTGGGGTAGTGGTGGCTGCACCCCCTAGCATGGCATGTAGCTGCGCGTAGAAGCGGCATGTTTGCGGCTCTGCCCCGGACCTTCCGTTTGCCTCTCTGGCTTTGTGGTAGGCTTGCCTTAGCTCCTTAATTTTCATGCGGTACTGCTGTGTGTCCCTGTTATGGCCTCTGTCCTTCATGGCCTTGGAGACCTTTTCTAATATTTTGCCATTTTGTTTACTGCTACGGAGTTCAGCTAGCACGGATTCATCTCCCCATATGGCAAGCAGATCCTGTACCTCCCATTCGGTCCATGCTGGGGCTCTTTTGCGATCCTGGGACTCCATCACGGTTACCTGTGCTGATGAGCGCTGTGTGGTCACCTGTGCTCTCCACGCTGGGCAAACAGGAAATGAAATTCAAACGTTCGCGGGGCTTTTCCTGTCTACCTGGTCAGTGCATGTGTTGAGAGTGCTGTCCAGAGCGGTCACAATGAAGCGCTGTGGGATAGCTCCCGGAGGCCAATAACGTTGAGTTCCGTCCACACTACCCCAATTCTGACCCGCTAAGGCCGATTTTATCGCTAATCCCCTCATCGGAGGTGGAGTAAAGAAACCAGTTTAAAGGGCCCCTTAAGTAGAAAGAAAGGGCTTCGTCGTGTGAACGTGTCCAGGCTTAATTTGATTTAACGCTGCTAAAGTCGACCTAAACTTGTAGTGTAGACCAGGCCTTAGTAATCTTTGCCTGAGGAGTCCAAGCAGCATAAAGAGAGTTTCCCCTTGTCAGGGATTTTTAGTCCCTTCCCCCTTCTCTGAGCTGCCTGTTCAGCTGATGGGAGGGATTCATTTTCAGATCTCCTCTTCAGTGGGGAGTGGGGGAAGCAATCAGTTTTTTGTTCTCTGTTCCACAATAGTTCATCTGGTGTTAATGGGCCTTCTTTGTTGGGCAGGAGGTAACACCTTCTGTTGAAGACTAACATTTCTCACCAGTTACAGAAGATTACAGTGCAGACAGAAGAGACAGTAACTGTAAATCATCAAATACATATTATGTTATAATGTGGGATACAGATATAAGTGAGCTCAATGCAGGCAGCAACTTACAAGCAGTTCAGAAAGTCTAAACACAGTCTTAGGGTACATCTACACTACAGGGGGGAGTCGATTTAAGATACGCAAATTCAGCTACGTGAATAGCGTAGCTGAATTCGACGTATCGCAGCCGACTTACCCCGCTGTGAGGACGGCGGCAAAATCAACTTCTGTGGCTTCCTGTCGACGGCGCTTACTCCCACCTCCGCTGGTGGAGTAAGAGCGTCGATTTGGGGATCGATTGTCGCGTCCTGATGGGACGCGATAAATCGATCCCCGAGAGGTCGATTTCTACCCACCGATTCAGGCAGGTAGTGTAGACCTAGCCTTAGACTTCTAATACCGTTTTAACAATACTAAAGGTGTCCATCTCCCAGTGACAGTCTTCTGGCCTGATTTTCCTCTTATTTTAAAATGGTTTTACAACACTAGTGGATGGGGGTAGCAGTAGATTTGATATAGCTTGATTTTTATTAAGGCTTTTGATATGGTCCCACATGACATTCTCATAAGCAAACTAGGGAAATGTAATCTAGATGAAATTGCTACAAGATGGATGCCCAACTGGTTGAAAGATCGTACTCGGAGAATAGTTCTCAATGGTTTGCTTTCAAACTGTGGGGGATGTATCTAGTGGAGTCCTGCAGGGGTCATTCCTGGGTCTGCTACTAGTCAATATTTTCATTAATGACTTGTAGTGGAGAGAATGCTTATAAAATTTGCAGATGACCCTAAGATGGAAGGGATTGCAAGCACTTTGGCAAACAGGATTAGAATTAAAAATTACCTTGACAAATTGGAGAATTGGTCTGAAATCAACAAGATGAAATTCAATAAAGACAAGTTCAGGTACTTCACTTAGGAAGGAAAAATCAAATGCATAGTTACGAAATGTGGATTAGCTAGCTAGGTGGTATTAAAGCAGAAAAGGATCTGGGGGCTATGGTGGATTAGAGTGAATGAATAAACAATGTAGTACAATAGCAAAAAAGGCTAATATCATTCTGGGGTTGTATTAACAGGAGCATCATATCTAAAACACAGGAAGTAAGTGTGCCTTTCTACTCAGCACTGGTGAGATTCCAGCTGGAATATTGTGTCCAATTTTGGCCATCACACTGTGACGTTCCCCTCTGGTGTTATCTGGACCGGTGATCTGCTAGGTCACTCCAATCCTTGACTCTGGGAGCCAGCCTTACCCTGCTCTGCTGTGAGAACCCCCACTCCTGGGCTGTTCACGCACAGCCTCTAGCATGTAAACTGCTTGGGTTGTACAACCGAATGACACTAGCCAATATCTCCAGTCCCAGACACAACCCTAGGAACCTCTGTCTTGCAGTGTCCAGTTATGCCTGCTGGATGCTGCTAGCTTATATGAGTTTGCTAATTTAACAAAGAAATTGATACGCACGAGGCTTGTTATCCCAAGGGGAGTCTGACACTCTTCAAACCAAACACACTGCTCCAGGTAGAATAAACAAACACATTTATTTACTACAAAGATTTTAAGTGATAAGTCAAAGCACAACAAGTTGAATTTGGTCAAATGAAATAAAAGCAAAACACATTCTAAGCTGATCTTAACACTTTCAGTGCCCTTACCCAATAATTCCCTTCCATAAGTTTGTATCTGCTGTTCCATTGTCCTCACAGTGCCACTAGTTTGGGCTGGTACATCAGACATGTTGAAAGGTGGATGGAGGGTCCCAGCAATGATCTTTTTTTTTGCCGTGAATTTAGCTTTCCCATCTCTCAATTCTTGTCTCTTATAATCTACAGCAACAGCAGATGTACAATGTAAATTCAGGGCCTTCTCCTTTCTTAAATCCTTTAAACTTGAGGTTTGTGCTTCTGTAGCTCAGAGATTGGATGCAATTTGTGAGTAAACAGCCTGTGAAATGTATTTGCCTGCTCTGGACTGCCCAAGAGTCTGCCTTTAATTCACATGTTTAGCAAACCCACAGTATTCCCACTCCCCCCCGCCCCATTTCCATTGCTGCAGGTCGCACGTGTAGAGCACTGCTCAGTTTCGATTACAAAACAGAAGGGAGCAGGGCGGATTACAAATCAGAGGTGAATTGTGCAGCTGGGGCACTTCCTCCGATGGGAGTTACAAACTATTCAGGGTTGTCATCCCAATCTGATTCAATAACGCATTCAGCCACCCTGACTCCTGCTGTCCCACTGATATGAGTGATTCATACACGCCTCTTGAGGAGCAGGAGATCAGAACTGGCTACCAACTGGAGTAATACTGAACATACCCGATGGCAACTTGCTTTCAGTGCGGTCTAGTGGGTAGGGAACTGGACTGCAAGTCAAGAGACCTAGTTCTATGCCTAACTCTGCCCCTGGCCTGCTGCATGACCTAAGGGACTAGGGTTACCATACATCCAGGTTTTCCCGGTCATAGCTTCATTTTTGAGCCTTCTGTCACTGTCTGGTGGGTGGATTTTAAAAATAACAGGAAAGGTCTAGCGTTTTTGCAGAGCAGACAAGCTGCATCTCAGAAAGAGCTCTGATTGGTCCATCCCCTGCAAGCCACAGCTCCTGGATCCTGCCCATCCAGGCACCTGGCCCCCAGTCCTGGGCAGAGGGTCCCACAGGGAGCTGCTGACTGACGGCTGTCACTGCATCCTGGGCTTGTGCCAGCTGCCCTGCCACTGTGACAGGGAGGGACATCCCCTCACCCCCCAACCTCAAGTCAGTTCCAGCACCACCAACTGTATCCCTCCTCCAATTCCCCCTTCCCCAGTGCCGCTTCTCTCAGGCAGTGTCCTCTTTCTGGGAACCTGAAATATGGTAACCCTGCATAGGGCAAGCCATTCCCCCCGCCTCTGTGCCTCTGTTTACCCATCTGTAAAATGGGGATAATGATACTTAACTCCATTGTAGAGCACTGAGATCTCCCGATGTAAAGGATTTTGAGATCTCTGGATGAAAAGACCTATGTAAAAGGTACAGCTTATTGATGAAACTATTAGAGACACAAGGTGGGGGAGATAATACCTTTTATTGGACCATACATATTACTTCACCCATCTTGTCTTTTTAATATCCTGGGACTGACACTGGTGCAACAACACTGCATGATGAAACTATTGATAGACAAAGCAAAACTACTTCAATTTGTAAGCTCTTTGGGGCATGAACTGTTTGTATAATGGGGCCTTGACCTATAGGCACTGCCCTACTCCAAAGAATAAATATATAGGAAACTGCAATAGAGATGGTGAGAGTTAAGGAAGGCTGTGAAACAGGCTTTATTTAAGGTTAGTCTAGACCCATGTCTGTCAGGGATGCTAATGGGAATAATAAAATCAGACCTTGATTGTAATTGTCATTGGAGTTGGTATACTCCACAGACACACAAGGACTGTTGGGACCAAGGGATAACCCAAGGTTCTTCTCCGCATTCGCCTTTAATTGCTCCTGATACTATTTCTGTATTTCATACCTGCAGTTAAACACTAGGGCAGCAGTGGGACCTACATGTGTTGGCCCAATGCAGGGGGGTGAGTTTCACACCTCATGAAGTTATACAGTGGAACCTTTCATAAAATAGAATCTCATTCCCAGACCACCTGGTTGGTAATTAGCTAGAACCTCTATTCCCTCTCCAGAAACTTCCTGGTCGCTCCCCATCCCCCGTAAAACAAATGGACAACATTCAATGTTGATAAATGCAAAGTAATGTCCACTGGAAAACATAATCCCAACTGTAAATATAAAATGATGGGGTCTAAATTAGCTGTTACCACTCAAGAAAGAGATCTTGGAGTCATTGTGGATAGTTTTCTGACAACATCCACTCAATGCGCAGCGGCTGTCAAAAAAGCAAACAGAATGTTGGGAATCATTAGGAAAGGGATAGATAATAAGACAGAAAATATCATAGTATCTATATAAATCCATGGTACGCCCACATCTTGAATACTACGTGCAGATGTAGTCTCCCCATCTCAAAAAAGATATATTGGAATTGGAAAAAGTTCAGAAAAGGGCAACAAAAATGTTTAGGGGTATGGAATGGCTTCTGTATGAGGAGAGATTAATAAGACTGGGACTTTTCAGCTTGGAAAAGAGATGACTGAGGGGGGATATGGAAGAGGTCTATAAAATCATGACAGGTGTGGAGAAAGTCAATAAGGAAGTGTTATTTACTCCTTCTCATAACACAAGAACTAGGGGTCATCAACTGAAATTAATAGGCAGCAGGTTTAAAACAAAGAAAAGAAAGTGCTTTTTCACACAACACACAGTCAACCTGTGGAACTCTTTGTCAGAGGTTTTTGTGAAGGTCAAGACTATAACCAGGTTCAAAAAAAACTTGATAAGTTCATGGAGGATAGGTGGCTATTAACTGGGATGGGCAAGGATGATGTCCGTAGCCTCAGTTTGCCAGAAGCTGGGAATGGGCAATGGGATGGATCACTTGATGATTACCTGTTCTGTTCATTCCCTCTGGGGCACCTGGCATTGGCCACTGTCAGTAGACAGGATACTGGGCTAGATGGACCTTTGGTCTGACCCATTATGGTCGCTTACGTTCTTCACATCTGTGTTCATAGCTTTCAATAGCAACTTTAGTATGTGTGCTGATACTTAAGTGGCTAGCTTGTGTTTAGCTTGTAACAATGCTAGTTTGCAATTTCACCAGTAGATCTCAATATTGCTTATTTCACTGTCTGAATCCTGGCATATCTTGTCTGTTGGAGTTCAGCATCCCCAATGAACAGAGCAAATAGAGATCTGCCTGCTGCTTACAAAACCAATTCATGTCTGTTGGTCTAGATTACTAGAATGACACCCCCATATGATTGTACATTTAATCTTTCTATTTTCTCAACTGTTGAATGTAAATAAAAACCCAGCCTGCGCTGCTGATCTTTTCTCCCTCCCCTCCTCCCCCCGGCTGTTCCCGAAGAACTATTAAGCCCATTGTCGTGCACATGCACGGCCTAATTCTACTGTCACACTGTTCTACATCTGAAGTAGTTCTACTGGAGATACACCACGATGATGGAGATCAGAACAGCTTATTGAACGCAGCTTAATTCCTGGACACCAACTTTATGAGAAATTGATGGTGCCGCCTGTTCATTCTTCTCCCTGCTGAATTTCACTTGGTCTCCCTCCCCCCAGTTCCACTAACTTGTATTGAAAACGGGTAACTGTGTCTTTACTGGAGTATGTTGTGTATGTTCAGGATCTTCCTTCTCCTCTCGCCTTCCAGAGATAATTTAGTTCTTTTTTTCTCCCGTAGTGGCTGATGCTTCCAGACTTTTTGGGCCAAATCAACAGGCCTGAGAAAGACGGGTCCAGTGTTGGCCATCCAAATAGTGCTTTGTCATGCTCTATTTCCAGATGCTTAACAAGCCCAGTGTGTTTCTAAAACAGCACAAGGTGGGACTCTTCAGAAGCCATTTAAAATTATTGCTAAACCCTGCAGGAAATCCTCATTAGCTGATGTAGTAACAGCAGTCTCAGCAGAGCTGTTTCTTGGATCTTTACATGACAGGACTGTGAAAACATTTCCTGGATTGCTCACGTCAGTTCTCTCTCTCTCTCTCTTTTGGAGTCCTCCACTTAATATACTTGGAAGGGAAAAAAATTGTTACTGTTGTCAGCATGTTCACAGCAGCAAACAAGGTGGTTAGTGAAAGGGGCCTGTTCAGAATAGAAAATAAGGCAGGAGAACACCAGGGGAATCAGTGCAGACAGTGAATGGAAAGGTGGAATCAGAGGTTGGAAAAAGACAGAAATGGAAACAAATCATTGGAGGGGTATCCCTCGAAGCAAAGAATAAAAGTGACTTATTATGGAGGTAATAAATCCGTATTCTGGGCACTATGATTATCAGCAGGAATAGAGTCCAATGCCTTTTTGTTTAAAAAAAACCACTGAGCTCTACCATTGGAGCTGCAAAACAGGGCTGTTAGTCATAGCAGGACTTGTACCAGCTGGTAGAGGGCAATGTACATACAACATGCTTGATCCTTTAGATACTTACTGAGCAGCATAGAACTTAATCACATGAGGACTAACGTCATCGGGGCAATTCATGGGAGCTTGAAATTCCCCTCTGTGCAGACAGCTGGCGCAGATCCTATGCACCAGTTAACTCTCACCTGAGCCCTTTGGGATGGGGTGAAGTTCTTCTTCACACAGCGCACAGTCAACTTTGGAACTCCTTGCCTGAGGAGGTTGTGAAGGCTAGGACTATAACAGGGTTTAAAAGAGAACTGGATAAATTCGTGGAGGTTAAGTCCATTAATGGCTATTAGCCAGGATGGGTAAGGAATGGTGTCCCTAGACTGTCAGAGGGTGGAGATGGATGGTAGGAGAGAGATCACTTGATCATTACCTGTTAGGTTCACTCCCTCTGGGGCACCTGGCATTGGCCACTGTCGGTGGACAGGATACTGGGCTAGATGGACCTTTGGTCTGACCCAGTACGGCCATTCTTATGTTCTTACGTTATGAATTTCACCCAGCAGTAGGTATTGTTAACAGTAGTAGTTGCAGGATCTAGTCAGCACGTTACATTATTAGCAGGTGTCTGACGCCATCTGAAACTGATAGAGGTGCCTCGTAGACATGCAAAGAGTGTGGGATGGCCTTGGAAAACTGAGTTTCCAGTACAAAAGGAAGAAAGAAACCTTTGCCAATTCTGCCTTCCTTAGGGGACCTCCCACTGCAACACTCAATCTCTACAGTCAGAGGAAGCAGCTCCTCAAATCTTCCCCATCCCCACTCTTGAGGGTGTTCTTGAGCATGTTCCGAATGTGGTATTCGCCCTGGTTTCATTCATCCAGGGGGGCCATTTCAGATTTTGGTGGGGGGTGGGCAAATATAACCATGATTCCAGAGGCAACTGGCCACCTGAAAATTCTTGGTTTTTTGCTGATAACTTAGATACAGTGCTGCAGTCCGATAACGTTTTTATTCCTATATGAAGAAAATTAAATGAATATTTGACCCACTCAGCTCTAATACTAGCATGTTCTGACATCGTGTGTCACTTAAGGGACACTGGTTAGGCTTAAAAATTTAATGCATATTCTTACTTTGTTACTAACTCTTGAATACAACAATTGAAACAATTCTAGAAAAATCTAGATTGCTTTATATCACTTGTCTGCAGTTCATCAAGCTTGAATAGATCATTTAACTTTTGGAAACATCCTACTAGGGCAAGGCCCATGACTTTATACTGCACCTGCCTGAGGCTCTAGGGGTGTTACCCCACTACAAATAATAAACCAGAAACTGACTTTAAACAGGAGTGAAACTGACACTTTCAAGTCACTTTCATAGAATTGCCAACCCAAAGTGTTCAAAAATCATGAATCAGGCTCACCAAAAATCATGAAATTGGCTTTAAAATAATATTATGTGTTTTTTGTTAAATTTACATTCTGCTTTTTGAGCCTTTAAGGTGCACTGGGGGGTCACATTTTGACGCTTTCTCCACAACCACAAGGGCTAGAAACTTCATTTTTCTTTAAGAATGAAGGCTGAAATCATCATACATCACTTGACTCCAGGAGCTGGGGCTTGAAGGAAAACAATTATCAGGCCTTCTCAGGGAGACAAGGGCTTTAAAAAGCCCGCTCCTAAGCAACCTGAGGAGCTAGCGAACAGGAGCGGCTAACAGGAGTTTTGCAAGGGAGTTCTCTAGGTGAAGGAGTGATTGTGACCCTTAGGGTAAGTTTTTGTCTGTGTAGTGTGTGTATCTGTTTGTGGGGTGCTTTACTGAAATATACCATGTGCTCTGTTTGTTTGTTCTTATTGGAAGGCCTGGCACCCACCCACTTCTAAAGGCCCCTCCCCCCAGCCTAGCGAGAGGGACCACTGGATCTGGGTTCCAAATGGTTATTTGGGACAACTAATGAAAAACAGGGTTGGGAGTGGTGGTCAGAGGGTCCAAATGAGGGATCCAGATGAGAAGAGAACCCTGGACAGTGCCCACTGCTCCTCAAAGGTGTCTAGGGAGCCAGCGGACGCTGCCCAGTGGAACTCTGCCCGGAGGCATGAGACTAGGGAAGACCAGAAATAGGCCCCACAGTCGCAGAGCACCCCTTCGTCCAGCATCATCCTCCTGGTGTTGTAGATGGTGACCGTGGCCAGAGCCAGGAGGAGGTTGACGAGGCGGTCTCGCGACTTTGTGGGGCCATGAATAGGGTGTGCAAAATGAACAGGTGCCGGGAAAAGTGCAGCCAGACCCTCAACAAGAGGTTC
The DNA here is from genome assembly GCF_027887155.1 of Malaclemys terrapin pileata. NCBI lineage: Eukaryota > Metazoa > Chordata > Testudines > Emydidae > Malaclemys > Malaclemys terrapin. Next base: position 342,980,377 of record NC_071505.1, read on the forward strand.
GGGAGGAGGCGGAATAGGGGCTGCAACCTGGCGCTTTCAAGGTAGGCGTGCACCAAGTTCTCCTCCCGCCACAGAAGGGGCACGCCTTGGGAATGGGGGTGAACCACCAGATATATGCCCGTGCTCACAGCTCCGTGAAGGAACCGCCAACCGATGTCTCCGGCAGGCAGTGGGACCATGTGCTATGGCGGTTGGGGCGGATGGTGTGGTGGCACATGGAGGGGCGGTGGCCACTTGGGCACTGCTCTGGGGGCCAGAGCTTAAACACCCCCAGAGTTGGCAGAGGGGATGGCAGGGGCAGGAGGGGCTGTGTCAGGGCTGCAGCAGGGAGGGTGGCCTTCACCGCAGGAGGTTTCGCCTTCTGGGTGGGGCCTTTGCACTTCTTGTTTCCCCTGGCCCTTTTTGCTGGTTGAAGAGGGGCTCCACCCGCACCAGGTCGCTTGGGTCCTCGACCACAAGGAGCACATTGTCAGCATATGCTGACAGGACCAGCCACTCCTGAAGCACCAACCTCATCAGTCTCCAGTGGAGGAGACAGAGGAAGGGCTCGATCGCCAGAGCGTACAGCTGGCCCGAGAGGGGGCTCCCTGCCGTACTCACCGCTCAAAGGTGACCAGCTCAGTCAGGGTCCAGTTGAGCCTGACCAGACATTCCGCGTCAGTGCACACCACCTAGAGAAAGCCCATGAACTGGGGCCCAAAGCCAAATGCCTTCAGAGTGCCCAGGAGATACCCATGGTCCATCCTGTCGAATGCCTTCTCCTGGTCCAGGGACAGGAGGGCGAACGACAGACCATCCCTATGCCCGAGCTCCAAGAAGTCCTGGACCACATACAGGTTATCAAAGATGGTCCGGCCCGGGATGGTGTAGGTCTGGTCGGGATGGACCACGTCTGCCAGCACGGACCCCAGCTGCAGCAAGATGGCTTTCACTACGACCTTGTAGTCCATGCTGAGGAGCGCGATGGGACACCAGTTTTGAAGGTCGCAGAGGTCCCCTTTCTTTGGCAATAAGGAGAGCATGGCTCGCCTGCACGAGAGAGGGAGGACCCTGCTTTGCAAGGACTCGGCCCAGATGGTGATGAGTTCCGGGCCGAGGACGTCCCAGAACACGCAGTAGAACTCCACGGTCAGCCCGTCCATGCCCGGGGATTTATTGGTGGGCATGAGACAGAGGGCTTCTGAGAGCTTGGTCAGAAAGAGAGGCAGATCCAGCCGGTCTCGGTCACCCGCACTGACCGTTGGGAGTTCGGTCCAGAGCACCCTGCAGGCTTCGGTGTCGGTTGGGTCCGGGGAGAAGAGGCTGGTGTAGAAGGCCCTAGCCCTTCCACGCATCTCCTCTGGATCCGTGAGGGGGGCACCGTCCTCCGCCAGGAGGCAGGGGACATGCTTTTTAGCCCCCATCTTTTTCTCCAGGGCATAGAAGAAGTGGGAGCTGCGATCCATCTCTCAAAGGAGACGGATGCGGGATTGAACAAAGGTACCCTGGGCCTGATGTTCCTCCAGGGTCTGGAGCTCCTCCCGCTTCTCCCGGTACGCTGCGCGGAGGAGTGGATCCTCGGGGCCAGACACCTCTCTAGCTCTCAGACCTCCCGCTCCAACTGCCCTTTAACCACATCCCTCTGCCAGCTGGCGCCCCGGGTGTAGTCTCAGCAGAAGAGCCGGGCATGTGCTTTCCCCACATCCCACCACTGCCGTGCTACGCGAAAGGTTCGCTGCTGCCCCTGCCAGGCCATCCAGAACTCCTGGAAGGATGCCCCGAAACCCGCATCCTCCCACAAGCTGTTATTAAAATGCCAATAGGCCAGTCCCGGCCTCTCCAAGCTGAGAGATGCAGTCACAGTCACCAAGTGGTGATCTGAGAATGGGGCCGGCTGAATGCTGGAGGTGTGGGCTCGTGCCAGATGGAAATGTGATAAATAAATACAGTCCAACCGGGAGTGGCATGACCAATCGTCCTCCACCCGGACGTAGGTAAAGGTGCTATCGTCGTACGGGTGGTGGTCGTGCCAGACGTCCACCAGGGAGTGATGGTCCACGATGTCCCTGAGGACGCCCACAGCAGCCTGGCAGCTCTCGAGTCCTGAATGGTCCCAGTCCTCAAGGGTGGTATTGAAGTCCCCACCCAGGACCAGGCACTCGTGAGGATCCAGGGTGCCGAGGAAGGTCGAAACCAGCTGGTAAAAATGCACTCATTCTGGGCCTGTGTTCGGAGCGTAGACGTTGACTAGATTCAACATCAGCCCCACCACAAAGGCCCGGACATGCAGCAGGTGACCCGGTAAGACCTTGGTGGCCCCCAGCGCCCTTGGGCCATAGCTCTGGGGAGAACAGGGCTCCCACCCCAGCCGAATGGGCACTGAGGTGGCTGAAATAAACCTCATCCCCCACTCTAGCCACCAGCTAGCCTTGAGGGCTGGAGCCATGTGAGTCTCCTGCAGGAAGATCAGAGTACCCCCCCTCCCAAAGGAAGGAGAGCACCTGGCTCCTGCGGAGACTCACCCTACAGCCCCGGGTGTTTAAGATGGCAAAGTTGGTTACTTTTGTACGGAGAGCTGGGGTGGATCCTCGAGGGCAGGGGAGTCGACAGCCCCCCGAAAGCCCTGCAACAACCCAGTTTTGACTCCGAAGGCCAGCAGGGAGTTGTGGAACTTGTGGGCCTGCCGGGAGACCGTGATGTCCTGCCTCCTGGTCCCTCTTCCCTCCCCTAAAAGGGCCTTCACAGCCTGGAGGACGCGATGGAAATCCCCCCAGCATGGGAGGGTGAGCTGCACCTTGCCCTTTGAGCCACAGGTGTCTGCTAGGAAGTGGCACAGCTCATCCCTCAGCGCAGAGGGTGATGCTGCAGCAAAGAACATAAGAACGACCGTACTGGGTCAGACCAAAGGTCCATCTAGCCCAGTATCCTGTCCACGGACAGTGGCCAATGCCAGGTGCTCCAGAGGGAGTGAACCTAACAGGCAATGATCAAGTGATCTCTCTCTCCTGCCATCCATCTCCATCCTCTGACAGACAGAGGTTAGGGACACCATTCCTTACCCATCCTGGCTAATAGCCATTAATGGACTTAACCTCCATGAATTTATCCAGTTCTCTTTTAAACCCTGTTACAGTCCTAGCCTTCACAACCTCCTCAGGTAAGGAGTTCCACAAGTTGACTGTGCGCTGTGTGAAGAAGAACTTCCTTTTATTTGTTTTAAACCTGCTGCCTATTAATTTCATTTGGTGACCCCTAGTTCTTGTATTATGGGAATAAGTAAATAACTTTTCCTTATCCACTTTCTCCACATCACTCATGATTTTATATACCTCTATCATATCCCCCCTTAGTCTCCTCTTTTCCAAGCTGAAGAGTCCTAGCCTCTTTAATCTCTCCTCATATGGGACCCGTTCCAAATCCCTAATCATTTTAGTTGCCCTGTTCTGAACCTTTTCTAGTGCCAGTATATCTTTTTTGAGATGAGGAGACCACATCTGTACGCAGTATTTGAGATGTGGGCGTACCCTCGATTTATATAAGGGCAATAATATATTCTCAGTCTTATTCTCTATCCCCTTTTTAATGATCCCTAACATTCTATTTGCTTTTTTGACCGCCGCTGCACACTGAGTGGACATCTTCAGAGAACTATCCACGATGACTCCAAGATCTTTTTCTGACTTGTTGTAGCTAAATTAGCCCCCATCTTATTGTATGTATAGTTGGGGTTATTTTTTCCAATGTGCATTACTTTACATTTATCCACATTCAATTTCGTTTGCCATTTTGTTGCCCAATCACTTAGTTTTGTGAGATCTTTTTGAAGTTCTTCACAGTCTGCTTTGGTCTTAACTATCTTGAGCAGTTTAGTATCATCTGCAAACTTTGCCACCTCACTTCTTACCCCTTTTTCCAGATCATTTATGAATAAGTTGAATAGGATTGGTCTGAGGATCTCAATCCATGAAAGGACCTTCCCTTTTATCCCATGACAGCTTAATTTACGTAAGAGCCTTTGGTGAGGGACCTTGTCAAAGGCTTTCTGGAAATCTAAGTACAGTATGTCCACTGGATCCCCCTTGTTCACATGTTTGTTGACCCCTTCAGAGAACTCTAATAGACACGATTTCCCTTTACAAACCGCTGCCATCCTCTGGTGGGGCCCCTGAGAGAACCTTGTGGCCTGCGGAGACAGGCAAATAAGGGGCCAAGCCTCAATGCAGCTGCACTGGGCAACCCGTCCCCCTCCCTGGCAAGGGAGGGGCCGGCAGAGGGAATAGCACAGCTCCTACAGAATCAGGAAGGGGATACACAGAAACCACCCCCTGAGGGTTGTCTGTGGGCAGCCGCAACGAGACAACCTAGAGGGCGGCAGCAGCATGGGAAGTGGAGGGGGGAGGGGCAGGCGATGCATTGGGGACAGGAACGGGATCAGGGGCAGAGACTGAAGTGGGATCGGGGACTGAGGCTGGGGCAGGAGATGGGACAGGAGCGGGGACAGAGGTGGGTTCTCAGACCCCAGAAGCCAAGCTGCCAGGGTATGCCGCCTCTTGACCGGGGTTTGGGGCTGGGGGTGGGAAGATGGACTTTGCCGATGCTGGGCACGGGCCTCGTAACAAGCTCATCACCCACAGCCACGGCATCAGGCATGGTGGAGTCTTCACTGGGACCTCCCTCTGGAGGGGGGTGCGGCTGCTCCATCTGGGAGGTGGAGGGAGTGCCCACAAGCTTGAGGCTCAGCCGCCCGGCATTCACCACTGCCCCCTGGGGCTCAGCAGACCTGGATGGGCAGATAGGTAGGGCCAGGGGCGCCTCAAGGACTAGAGTGGGGGCGACAACTCGGGGTGAGGGGCAGGGAGGAGGAGGGGGCGGTGGGACAAAGCTGCCCCTGGTAGGGGGTCGTCCTCCCTCTGGGTGACTGGGGTCAGATCCAGGACCTCGAAGATTGAGGTAAAATCAGTCCCTGCGGCCCCAGAGTCCCCCCCACCAGTAACTGGGGCAACAATTGCCCCGGCATCAGCGGCAGCAGGGGGCAGAGATGGCAAAGGGACTGGGAGACTCCAGCAGAGGCTTCCTCAGTGGGGGACTCACCCACCCCCCTTGCAATCGCCCCCTTCTGCTGCCATGGTGTTTATGGATGGCGCCTCCTGCTGCGGAGACCCATCCTACAGCCTCGAGTGATCCGGGTGGCAAAAATGGGGACATTCATAAGGAGAGCTGGTGTGGATCCTCACGGGCAGGGGAATCGGCGGCCCCCAGTGGGCCCCACAACAACCCAGTTTTGACCCGGAATGTCAGCGGGGAGTCACGGAATTTGCGGGCTCACTGGTAGGCTGCGATGTCCTGCCTCCCGGTCCCTCCCCCCTCCCCACCCCTCACCTAATAGGGCTTTCACAGCCCTGAGGACAAGATGGAAGTGAGCCTCCCCCCCATCCCCCAGTGCTGGAGAGTGAGCTGCACCTTGCCTTTCGATCCACGGGTGTCTGCTAGGAAGTGGTGCAACTCATCCCTCAGAGCAGCAGGGGACGGGGTAACAGGCCCACTGCCGTCCTCCGGTTGGGCCCTGGAAGGACCTCGCAGCCCATGGAGACGTGCAAACAAGGGGCCGACCCCCAGTGCGGTGCCTGAAGCGTTGGCGCCGTGCAGCCCATCCCCAGCGTAGGAGGGGGCAGCGGAGGGAAGAGTGCAGCCCCTACAGGGTCGGGAAGGGGAGATACAAAAACTGCCCCTGAGTGGTGTCCAATGGGATACAGTAATACCAGGGTACAAAATCTATCAGAAGGACAGAACAGGTCATGCTGGTGGGGGAGTGGCATTATATGTGAAAGAAAGCATAGAATCAAATGAAGTAAAAATCGTATATGAATCAAACTGTACCATAAAATGTCTATGGATAGAAATTCCAAGCTCTAATAATAATATAGCGGTAGAGATATATTACTGATCACCTGACCAGGATTGTGATAGTGACTGTGAAATGCTCAGGGAGATTAGAGAAGCTATTAAAAATAATCTCTAATAATAATGGGGGATTTCAATTATCCCCATATTGATTGGGTACATTTCACCTCAGGACGGGATGCAGAGATAGTTTCTTGATACCTTAAATGACTGCTTCTTGGAGCAGCTAGTCCTGGCACCCAGAAGAGGAGAGGCAATTCTTGATTTAGTCCTAAGTGGAGCACAGGATCAGGTTCAAGAGGTGAATATAGCTGGACTGCTTGGTAATAGTGACCATAATATAATTAAATTTTCTATTCCTGTGGCAGGAAAAACACCACAGTGGCCCAACACTGTAGCATTTAATTTCAGAAAGGGGAACTACACAAAAATGAGGATGTCAGTTAAACAGAAATTAAAGGGTACAGTGCCAAAAGTGAAATCTCTGCAAGATGCGTGGAAACTTTTTAAAGACACCATAATAGAGGCTCAATTTAAATGTATGCCCCAAATTACAAAACATAGTAAGAGAACCAAAAAAGAGCCACCATGACTAAACAACAAAGTAAAAAGCAGTGAGAGGCAAAAAGGCATCTGTTAAAAAGTAGAAGTTAAATCCTAATGAGGAAAATAGAAAAGAGTCTAAACTCTGGCAAATAAAGTGTAAAAATATAATTTGGCTAGCTGTTCTTCAAATTCTTTTTTGGCTTCCTAAGATTCAAAACGTAATAAAATTTTTTTTGCTAAATACATCAGAAGCAGGAAGCCTGATAAACAACCAGTGAGGCCATTGGACGATCGAGGTGCTAAAGGAGCACTCAAGCACGATAAGGTCATTGCAGAGAAACTAAATGAATTCTTTGCATCGGTCTTCATGGCTGAGGATGTGAGGGAGATTCCCAAACCTGAGCCATTCTTTTTAGATGACAGATTTGAGGAACTGTCCCAGATTGAGGTGTCATTAAAGAGAGTTTGGGAACAAATTGATAAATTAAACAGTAATAAGTCACCAGGACCAGATGGTATCACCCAAGAGTTCTGAAGGAACTCAAATGTGAAATTACAGAACTACTAACTGTAGTCTGTAACCTATCATTTAAATCAGCTTCTGTACCAGATGACTGGAGGATATCTAATGTGACGCCAATTTTTAAAAAGGGCTCCAGAGGTGATCCTGACAATTACAGGCCTGTAAGCCTGACTTCAGTACCGGGCAAACTAGTTGAAACCATAATAAAGAACAATATTGTCAGACATATAGATCAACATAATTTGTTGAGGAAAAGTCAACATGGTTTTAGTAAAGGGAAATCATGCCTCACCAATCTACTAGAATTCTTTGAAGGGGGTCAACAAGCATGTGGACCAAGGGGTTCCACTGGATATAGTGTACTTAGATTTTCAGAAAGCCTTTGACAGGGTCCCTCACCAAAGGCTCTTACGCGAAGTAAGCTGCCACGGGATAAGAGGGAAAGTATTCTCATGGATTGGTAACTGATTACAAGATAGGAAACAAAGGGTAGGTATAGAAGGTCAGTTTTCAAAATGGAGAGAGGTAAATAGTGGTGTCCCCAAGGGGTCTGTTCTGGGACCAGTCCTATTCAACATATTTATAAATGATCTGGAAAAAGGGGTAAACAGGAGGGGAGGAGGGGAAGGACAAGGCCACACTGCACTTCAAAACTTATTGAATGCCAGCTTTCAATTGCTTGGGCAGTCCTCTGGGGTGGAGTGGTTGGGTGGCCGGAGGCCCCCGCACTGCGTTCTTGGACATCTGGGTGAGGAGGTTATGGAACTTGGGGAGGAGGGCGGTTGGTTACACAGGGGCTGCAGCGGCGGTCTGTGCTCCTGCTGCCTTTCCTGCACCTCAACCATACGCTGGAGAATCTGTTTGATCCTCTGGTAAGTAGCTTAAGCATTGCTTCTTGCCTCCTCTCATCATGCTGACGCCACCAATCATCTTGATCCCACCATCTCCCCTCTTGCTCCAGCAACCTGTCCTCACGTTCATTTTGTGCTTTCCTGCACTCTGACAGTGTCTGCCTCCAGGCATTCTGCTGGGCTCTTTCAGTGTGGCAGGACTGCATGAGCTCAGAGAACATTTTGTCACGAGTGCATTTTTTTTCGCCTTCTAATCTTCGCTAGCCTCTGGGATGGAGATGATATGGGGAGCATTGAAACATTTGCAGTTGTGGGAGGTAAAAAAAGGGTGAGTAGTATTTAAAGAGACACATTTTAGAGAACAATGGGTAGCCTCTTTCATGGTGAACCAAGCTGTTAACATTACATAGCACGTGTGCTTTCTTTACAAGGTCGCATTTTGTCTCTTACATTGCGGGCCTGCCAGTTTGGTGTGAGAGATCACACACTCAGGGCCGGTGGGCAACAGAATTCAGCTTGCAGGCAGACATGGTAAGCCATAGTCTTTTGGCTTTTTTAACCTTCATAACATGTGGGGATGGCTTCAAACAGAAGCACCCTCATTTCCCATACCAAGCACCCATTGGGTTGGCCATTTAAAATGGGTTGGCCATTTAAAAGGAGGGGCTGTGGTTTTTGGGTTAACGTGCAGCACAAACCCAACTAACCTCCCCTCCCCCCCCCCACAATTCTCTGGGATGATCGCTTCACCCCTCCCCCCGCTGCGTGGCCAATAGCAGGGATGATTTCTGTTCAGCCACAGGCAAACAGCCCAGCAGGAATGGCCACCTCTGAATGTCCCCTTAATAAAATCCCCCTATTTCAACTAGGTGACCCTGGGAGTACATCCAGGAGAGCTTCACTGAGATGTCCCTGGAGGATTTCCGCTCCATCCCCATACACGTTAACAGACTTTTCCAGTAGCTGTACTGGCCCCCAATGCATCCCAAGTCTTGAGGACAAATTAATCATTAAACACGCTTGCTTTTAAACCATGTATTATATTTACAAAGGTACACTCACCAGAGGTCCCTTCTCCACCTTCAAGATCCGGGAGCCTACCTTGGGAGGGTACTGGTTCCAGGGTGATAAACAGTTCCTGGCTGTTGGGGAAAACGGTTTCTCTGCTTGCTTGCTGTGCGCTATCTTCAACCTCCTCCTCCTTATCCCCAAAATCTGCATCTCTGTTGCGTGAGAATCCATTGATGGAGTCCATGCACAGGGGTGGGGTAGTTGTAGGGGAACCCCCTAGAATGGTATGCAGCTCATCATAGAAGTGGCATGTCTGGGGATCTGACCTGGAGCGGCCATTTGCCTCTCTGGTTCTTTGGTAGGCTTGCCTGAGCTCCTTAAGTTTCACTTGGCACTGCTGTGGGTCCCTGTTATAGCCTCTGTCCTTCATGCCCTTGGAGATTTTTTTTCAAATATTCTGGCATTTCGTCTTTTGGAACGGCGTTCTGATAGGTACTGGATCTGATCGCTGTATGGGGAATGGAATCTGTGCTCTCGTTCGGTCCATGCTGGAGCTCTTTTGCGATTCTGGGACTCCATGGTCACCTGTGCTGATGAGCTCTGCATGGTCACCTGTGCTGATCAGATCGCCACGCTGGCCAAACAGGAAATGAAATTCAAAAGTTCATGGGGCTTTTCCTGTCTACTTGGCCAGTGCATCTGAGTTGAGAGCGCTGTCCAGAGTGGTCACAATGGAGCACTCTGGGATAGCTCCTGGAGGCCAATACCGTCAAATTGCGTCCACAGTACCCCAAATTCGACCCAGCAGGGTCGATTTCAGTGCTAATCCCCTCGTCAGGGAGGAGTACAGAAATTGATTTTAAGAGCCCTTTAAGTTGACAAAAATGGCTTCATCGTGTGGACGGATGCAGGGTTAAATCGATCTAACGCTACTAAATTTGACCTAAACTCATAGTGTAGTGCAGACCAGGCTGAGACTAGGACAGGAGGATTCTGGGATGTCGGGGGGGGGGGGGAGAGTGACAAACAGTCTATGAGGCTCTGGCCCTCTGGGCGGGGCTGAGCCATAAGCAGTCCGTAGAGCTCTGGCCTTCTGGCAGGGCTGAGCAGTAAGCAGTCTAGGGAGCTCAGGCAGGATAGAGCAACAAACAGTTTTAGGGGGGATCTGACCCTCTGGGCAAGGCAAAGCAATAGGCAGTCTTTCACCTGGCCTCCAGGCTCAGGCAGATAGCAGGCAAACGCAGGTCTCTCACCATAAGGTGGGGTGACTGTAGGGGGAAGGAAGACTGGGGCCCACCCTACTCCACCAGGTCCCAGCCCAGGGCCCTGACTGCTGACACAGTGGCCGAGCCCTCCACTGCTGAGATCCCACTGAAACATGTTGACCAGTGGATGGTGCTTCCTTCCCATTAGTCTCAGTAGAGAGCCATGCCCCCTCGTTACATCCTTCCTCAATAGGTAGACCTCATCTTTGCTTAGCAGTCCTTCTTCCTGGAACAGCATCTCATGGTCAGGGAAGCCAAAGCCCTCCTGGTGGACACCATCCTTGCAGCCAGGCATTCATCTCCAGGATGCATCTGTCTCTGCCTGGGCCCCTACCCTTGACCGGAAAGATCGAAGAGAACACCACCTGTGCCCCCAACTCCCTCACCTCTACTCCCAGAGCCCTGTTGTCACTTCTGATCTGTGAAGGGTCATACCTTACAGTATCATTGGTGCCCATATGGATGAGTAGCATGGGATAGTAGTCAGAGGGCCAGATGATCCTAGACAATCCCTCCACAATGTCTCAGATATGAGACTCTGGCAGGCAGCATACCTCCTGGGATGCCATGGCAGGGGACAGATGGGTGCCTCTGTCCCCCTCAGAAGAGAGTCACCAACTACCTTTACCCTATGTTTCCTCCTGGGAATGGTGACTGTGATCATCCCAACTTTGGGGGTACATGGCTTCACCACCACCTTTTGGGGTTGATTCCTCATCGCTCATTGTCAGGGCAGCATAGCAGTTCTTCATCACTATGGTTGTTGGATTGGGATAAGTAAGCAAGTAACCAACAGCCAATGTCCTTTCTGTGCCAGAGCCATATTCTCCTCCCCCGGTGGTATGACAGCAGTCCTCTCTAGTTGGATAGCTTCCTCAGCCTTGGACATCTCCATATGAATACTCTCAATGAATTCCTCATGGGCATGGATTCTCCTTAGCCTAGCTACCTACTCCTGTAGCTCTTCCACCTGCTTCCTGAGAGATTCCACCAGTAGGCACCTTTCTCACTGGACGGTCCCACCAGCCTGGCTTTCTGAGAGTGGGCGATGCAGGCCACAGTCCCTGCAAATCCAGACCAGGATCTGGATAGAGGCATCCATGGTTAGGTTCTCTGTCTGGATACAGGTGCAGGTGGAGGAGACAGGAGCAGTGTTGGCACTGGTGATGTGGCCCTTCCTAACCATAACGATGATATTATGACACCCTCTTACAAACTCCCCTGATCACTAGCTCCCCTTGATCACTTAGGAGAGGAGAAAGCCTCTGGCTTTTAAGGCCAAGTCAGTCCTACCCCCTCGTTAATCACACAGGGGCCGGGGGATCACAAGGTTGATTAAGGATGATCCAGGGAACAAAGGCTCAAACAGTCCCCAACATACAATCTCAACTGACCCTGTAACTTTAAATAACCTGAAAGAGAGAAAAACACAAACAGCCAAACAAACTCACTCACAGTTTGTTTGTTCAGCAGGAGGTCTCCTTATCCCCCTCTCAAACTCCACCGTTTGCAGTCCCCTGTTCGCTTCTTATAACTTATGAAACACTTTGAACTTGCCCTGCACAGAGTATTCAGGCTGGAAGGTTTAATGCTGTAAAACCATTTGCTGTCCCGATATACTGAACACATGGGAAGTGATATTGCAGTGACTAATGGTTGGCCAGCAAACCATAGTGGTGGAGGGAGACAGGACATCCAGGTGTGACCTCCTGTCCTGAAGGAGAGAAATCTCTTCCTGCTCCCCAGAGCCTGTTGTTTGCCTTTGAACTTGGCTGCTGGGCTGCACGTGCAGCACAAAGGGCTGTGTGGAGGAGGGAAGCTGCAGGAGGGGCAGGAGAAAGGAGAAGACGGGATGGGGAGAAAAGTCTCCGTGCAGATGAGGTTTTCTTCTGGCTGACGTGACACTTAGTGGGCAGAATGTCATGGCTTCCATTCTGCTGCTACCTATACATGAGTGGGTCCCGAAAGTGCCTCAAAATCAGATTGATCCCAGAGCATAGGAATGAGTTTGATCCAAGTAGGATGGCTCCAGCATCCTCTTGCAATTTGGATACCAGGGCCGGCACCAGCTGAGCAAGCTGGTGCTTGGAGTGGCAGACTGTTCGAGGTGGCATTCTGCCCAATCCTAGGGCGGCACGGCCGCTTTTGTTGTTGTTGTTCCACTCCAGCCACCCTGTAGGGGGCGGTGTCGCGGAGAACCAGAGCGCCCTGCAGGGGAGTCCTCTTCCTTCCCTCCCTGCTGACCGGAGCGGAGCCCTCGCGGCAGGAGGCGGCGCAGTGGGAGGGGCCGCGTGGCAGCGCCCCTGCTGTAGCCCTGGCCGCCCCCTTCTCTCTCTCTCCCGCCTGCTCCCCCCACACACCCCCGGCCGGTCCCTGCATCCGCGCTCCGGCTGTGCCGCAGGTTTTTTTTTTTTTTTTGCTTTGCCGTTCTGGCCACTCTGGTTTTGTTTTTTTTGTTTTTGTTTGTTTTTTTTTTTTTGCTTGGGGCGGCCAAAAAACCAGAGCCGGCCCTGTTGGATACACAACCCCTGTGGCAGTTCCTTTGGCTGGGAAAGGCACCACAGTTGTCCTTTCTTCGTAGGACACAGTGAAGAACAGACAGCAGGAGTCACTTACTTAAATCCTGCCTGCCCCCCTTCACTTTTAGGACCCAGATTGGTGGGTTTGCATCCTACCAGTGCTTTAGCCCTGAATATTCAGTTAACTTCTTAGCAACAGAGGTGAATCCAACGTCTGGCCTCATTAGCTCCTCCCAGTGCTTTATTCTCACCTGTCCCTCACTGGTGCACAACCGACCAGCGGAGGAATGGAGTCTATGGGGGAGGAAGGAGGGTTACTTTATAGTTGAGCTTCTTGTGCGTATTAATGAAGCTAGACTGAGGATGTGACCTATTTATCATTGCTTCAGTGGAAACATAGCCAGCATAAGAAGAAATTGTATTTGACTCCTGCAGTTTGAGACACCATTGTATTCTCCCGGTACATTGTAAAGGTTAACAGACAGCTGCACCAGAGAAAAGCAAGCGCTGGGCTGTATGCATGATTTCCTTTCTCTGCCCTGCTCTGATAGCACCGCAGCTGTACCTTCTGTTGTTCTTTCCAGATAATTCAGTGGTGCATGTTTGTCTGTAGCCTGCAAATAAAATTCCTTCTTGGTTGACCTCCACAGATGTTCTTCATTTGACTTACTTTCAGTCTGGAGGTTATAATGATGACTTACACTTGTAAAGCACCCGAATATTTATGTACCATCTACCAGAGTAGCAAGCAGAGCTAGTTGAGAATTTTCCATCAGTGTTTTTTGATGGAAAATGTCCCTTCTGCAAAACTGAAGTGGGAGATCTTTGATTTGGCTGAAATGTTGCTATCTTTCGTTAGGTACTATGAAACAAAATATTTTTGTTGTGGGTTGGTTGACCCAAATTGAAACATTTCAGTTTGTCAAATTGAAATGTTTCCTTTTGGGTCAGTTCAACATTAATCGGTGTCCACCTAAAATGCAGTGATGCCTCATGGGAGTTGTAGTTTGGATGCCTCGTGCCTCATTCTCCTCTGTGGCCAGGGACACTGGCCAGGTTACACCTCCTACGGTCTATTGTGGTCTTCCATCTCGCTGCACTGCCACAATGTATTATAGGAGCTGTAGAACACTGTTTCTACACTGAACTGTAACTGCTTGAGCTATTGCAATGTTCCATATGTAATTATTTTACCTTTCTGTGCCACCATGCATTTTAATACTTCGGCATTTCATCCCAACTTGGGGCTAAAACGATTGCCACAGACTTGTCACTAGAGCTGATAGAAAAATCAATTTCCATCATGTGGAAACTCCAATATTTTGACAGACTAAAACTTCCTAGCTGTCCCTCGGCTGTATGTCATGACTACTGGAATAACAGTGGATAGGATAAAACTCCTGTAACGTAGGAGGTCAGGCTGGATGATCACAATGGTCCATTCTGACTTTGGCATCTATGAATCTTTCTGTGGCCACTAGAAGTTAACATTGTTCACAAGCACTAAGCTATTGCATCACTGCGTGCAGTCCCCAGGTATTGCAGACACATGGAGGGAGACAGGGCTGGAAGGGAGGGGGAGACCCTTTCTAGTCCATGTGGAAATCCAGTTCAGATTCTTCTGCTCCTCATTCCAACTCAGTGAATGAACCAAATGGAGGAGATTGAGACCAGTACCCCCACCTTGAGAAGACATGGTAAATACACCCATATGGAAGTCCTATAGACGGGAATAATTCTATCCCCCCTCTAGAGTTCTGCAGGATGGTTCCAAAATTCTAATGAAAGGATCCAAGTTCTCTGAGGTTTTTAAGCATCATTTCTACATGTCCTGTCCCATCTGTAGTTCTATCTCTATGAAATTCTGTAGGACCATCCACAGGAGAAAGCTCCAATCAGCCAGGTCAGCCTGGTTAATCTTTCACTCCCATCAGCCAGAGAATGCGAGACTTCGAAAAGGATCCAATTAATCCCTCTGACTCCACTCCTCCCGCCACCCTAGACCTATTGTCTGACTGGAAATGACCAGCTATCCCTGTAATGAGCCTGTATTCACATTTTAACCATTGCCCGTGGAAGTGCATACTAAGTAGGGTATAATTACAAAATAACTCCAAGGGCACTAACACCATATTGTTCCCCAAGCTTGCAATGTCCGTATTTAGTACTTGCTGATTATAACAGCCTCTCAAGCGCTGGAGGCTAAATTGTTTCCTTTTCAATGTTCTCACTTCCGTCACCTGTGTGCAGTGACTTGTTGTCGTAGGGTTGCTAGGGCACTAGCTTAGGACTCAGAGAAACCAGGGTATGATTTCCTGGTCTGCTGCAGCTTTCCTGGGTGACCCTTGTGTCACTTAGCTTCTCCCTGCCTCAGTTCCCCATCTGGACAATGGGATAATAACACTGCCCTGCCTCACAGATACGTTGAGGATAAATACAGTTAAAGACACTGAGGTAATCAGATACTATGGTGACTTTGTTGCTTCTTAGGTACTTCTGTGGCCAAAGAGTCCTGTGGCACCTTATAGACTAACAGATGTATTGGAGCATAAGCTTTCGTGGGTGAATACCCACTTTGTCACCACGAAAGCTTATGCTCCAATACATCTGTTAGTCTGGATCTGTAAACAGCAACAAAGAGTCCTGTGGCACCTTATAGACTAACACGGCTCCCCCTCTGATAGAAGTACCTAAGGTACATCATGAGTTCTGGGCTGCATACGTTTGATGGTCCTGAGCTGATTTGTTATTGTAGGGCTGCTCATAAGCAGTGGGCTGCACACGTTGGCTTCCCATTATTGTTAGTGTAAGACTGCTCATGGGTGTTGCACTGCACAACAGCTTGTTATGGCAGGGTTGCTTATCAGTGCCGGATCGCACACACTGGTTTGTTCTTGTAGGGCTGTGCATAAGGACTAGGCTGCATGCATTATCAGTCTGAAAATGAGGCAATATAGACCCACCCCCCAATATTTCCATTGCAGGGGCACTAGCCTCCCTGGTTCTGCTGCTCCCAACCTCCTGTATATCACACACCATTACATTTCAGCCAGTTTATCCCTCTCTGGTTACTCCCAATAGCTTGTGTTTGGCTAAAGCATTTCTTCTAGAAAAGAATCCAGTCTTGATTTGAAGAGAGAAAGAGATGGAGAACCCACTACTTCCCTTGGTCATATTTTCCTGTGGCAAATCACCTCACTGATAAGTTTATACCACATCTCTAATTTGAATTTGTCTGGATCCAGCTTGCAGACATTGGTTCTCATGATCCCTTTCTGTGCCAGCCTGTTCGTACCTGGCATTTTCTCCCGATGAAGGTGGTTATACATTGTGATCAAGCCATCTCTCAACCTTCTATTGGATAAACTGAACAGATAGAGTAACAAGCCTTAAAAAATAATCAAAGGCATTTTCCAGGCCCCAAATCACTTTTACGGCTCTTCCGCACCCTCACCAGTTTCTCCATATCCTTTTTAAAACACGGATACCAGAACCAGACACAGTATTCCAGTACTGGTCCCACCAATGGGACCAGTACAGTGGTAAAATCACCTCACTCCTGCTCCCTGTTTTGTTATTGTAGGGTTACTGGTGAGTACTGTATCCTCTACAGGAACTAGATATTTTGGGTTACTCGTGAATGTTTTGCTGCAAACACTTATTTGTTCTTAACTTGCAACCAAGCCAAGTCACTGCCAGTAGCATTGTTTTTAGAAAAAGCAGCACTTGGGCAATATATGAAACATACAAGGAAATATATGGAATTGGCACATGGGGGAGGTGGAAATGGTACAGGCCAAAATAACTCTGTATCCAGGGTCCTAAAGTGTTAGGGGCCTCACAAAACAGAAGGAGAGGGAGACTCCAAGTGGGTGGGGAGGGGCTGAGAGAAGGGGAACAGGTGTCTGGTGCATGGGAAAGCAGGACAGGTAGGCAGGCGTGGGAGAGGCCAGGCAAAGCGGAGTGGGAAATGGAACGGTCAATAACTGTTGCTGTGCGTAGGTCAGCAAAGAATGTTCCAGTGAAGTCACAGGCTGAATGGTCAGACGCTGGGTAAGTGAGAGCTATGAAGGGGACTGGAGAGTCAAATGCTCACCCTGGCTCTTGCTTCAGCTGCTGTAGTGCAGGTGGTGGGGTGGGGTCAGGGTCCTGTCCATAGGAATCCTGACTTTGCTGCTGGAGTCTGGGGCCCCGGCAGCGGGCTAATTCCAGCTGGGTGAATCTCCAAGAAGGAGTGGGAGGGACCAGTGATCTTGCCAGGCTCCTGCTGGATCTGAACCTGCCTTGGCGATGCCCCTTTCCTTACAGCTGATTCTTGCTGCCAATGTAAAGGAGGCGCTTGTCTCACCTAAAAAATATTGCAAGTGACATTGCAAACTGTGAAGCCTGGCAAAGTCAAATCTAACGAGTTCCCCAGTGTTGCTATGTACAAGAGATGAGTCGTTAGTGCCACCTAATAGTAAATGCTGCAGTGATCACACTTAAATAGCTTTCTGCCTTTGAGGCACTTAACAAAGGATTCTTTCCTTAATAAAGCTGAACACAAGGTAGCTTAGATACTCTGGTGGATAGATGAGACTTATGACAACATAAAAGCCTCCAGTCGCTGAGCATGGACCTGAAAGTCTTCCTCCCTGAAGCTCTGGGGCATAGAGGCCAAGAATACTGGGCAGCATTCTGGGGCAGTTCAGTACCAGCAGCACGTCAACAAATGGGAGGGAATTTAATAAACGAGCAACAAGTCATGAAGGGACAGGAAGCCCTGACTAAAGAAGAAATATTACATGTGCGACATCTATCTTCTCTGGCTAAATGATGAGGTGGCAGGATATAACAGTCTTTAGGGATCTGAAGGCTGTGAACACCCTGGAGAGGGAGGGTTTGTTTAGGCTGGTCAAAAGCAGGTTCTAATTAGGAACAATAGTAAGAAAGCATCCACGATGAGACAAGATGGAACATCTCACAACATACTGGAAAATCGCCTCAATTTTTTTCTCTTGGAAAAGTGAATGTGAAGCTGGCTTCATGTTGCCTGAACTGCATTCATTCTACAGCAATGTGGCCCCTACAGTGCTGGAGGGGACCACCCCTTCGGGGGTTACAGGAGAGCTGTAGGTGTTGGCCTGTCTTTGGAGACCAACAACAAGGTGTCAACTGAAAGGGCAGATTTTTGTGGCCTGGTACCAAAGCCAGTGGCCAGATACGTGCCGAAGGTAAAAATTGGATAGTCTCAGAGTCCAAGGGTTTGGAGGGGAGGCGGAGGCGAGGCGAAGCTAGTGCATGGCAAGAACGACACCAGGATGGAGCTCAGGCAAGGCTGGGGGAGCAGGCTGGGAGTTGCTGGAGTCGGAAGCTCTGCAAGGAGAGGCAAACAAAGCAAATGCTGCAGGGGGTCTGCTAGGCAGGCAGAGGAGGGGGCCCACCTAAGGTGACCAGACAGGGGGTGGAGGGTAATAAGAACCTATTTGAGAAAAAGACTGAAAAATTGGGACTGTTCCTATAAAAATCGGGCCATCTGGTCACCCTAGGCCCACCAGCCTCGTGCATCTGGGGAAAGGGCAAGTCCAAAACGGTGGGGGGGCACATGCACCCATGCATGCCTGCACACAGCGTCTCAGCTGCTGTCAGAGTCCCAGATGGAAATAGGGGTGGAGGTGAGTTGCTGGGCTAGGAGATGGAGGTATTCCCCAGACAGTCTTCAGGAGTCGTGCTAGTGGTAATGGGAGAGTCAATGGACTGGGGACATGTAATAGGTCCGTGCCGGGGCTCGACCCTCCTGGGCGGGAGGGGAGGCACACCGACTCACTACTGCTGGAATAAACAGCCAGTTAGTTCAGAAGCTCCGGCCCTCCGGTGCAGGGGCGGAGCAAGCAAACAGCTGGGGTACGCCCAGGCTCCTACAGCTGAGCGTTGGGTGAGGGGGAAGCCTGCCACCCGTGCAGGGTGGCAGGGGGGAAACGCAGGCCCACCCACTCCATTGCGTTCCAGCCCGGGGCCCTAGCAGCGGTTACTACCGCTGCTGGTCAGTGGGGTATCCTGACCGAAACACATTGACATTGGCTCACATGCGTCTGCAGCCTGACCGGGCTTGGCTTCCCTCGGGCTACTTCCAGGTTCCCCCTCAGGGCCTACCTCGTTCATGGCACCGGGCCCGGGCCAGTCCACCAGCATGGGCTCCTCTCGGCCAGGGCTCGGTGGCAGGTCCGGCAGCTCCGTGGGGAAATCCGGCCAATTGCACTCGGGCGGCTCCTCCGGGTAACAGCAGGGGCGGAGGGGCTCTGGTGCGGTCTCGCCTACAGGGTTAGTGTGGGGGGGTTCCAAGGGTTCCTCCCAACGACGGGAGCGGACGGGCTCCGGCGGCTCCTCCTCGTAGTGGGCCCGGGGCAGCTCCGGCCAGTTAGGGCACTGGCCTCAGGCCTCGGAGGTCTCCCGGCCAGGAGCTCCCGGCCGCATGTCTGCTCCCTGTGGTGGCTGGGCGCTGACTGAGCTCCGGCGGCCGGCCTTTATACTTCCTGTCCCGCCCCTTGACTTCCGGGGGGCAGGAACAGGTGGCGGTGGCTCCACCCACTCAGGTGCCTGCAAGGGTGCTCCCTCTTCTGGGCAGGAGGGGAGTCACACCGACTCACTACACACACACCCCATTAAGACTGGCTCCCGCGTACTGGGGCCAGGTCCTTCCATCTCCCCGATGCGGGATAGGAAGTCCACCTTTGCATGGTCCTTGCCAGCCCGATGCTGAACAGTAAATGCATAGGGCTGCAAGGCCAGGTACCAACGCATAATGCGGGCGTTATTATCCTTCATACGCATCAGCCACCGGAGGGGGGCGTGGTCCGTGACCAGGGTGAACGGTGCCCCGAGGAGGTAGAAGCGAAGGGCATCGCAGGCCCACTTCACGGCGAGGGCCTCTTTTTCCACGACTGCGTAATTCCTCTCTCGGGGGACAGCTTCCGGCTGAGGTATAGCACGGGGTGGTCTTTTCCATCCACTTCTTGGGACAAGACTGCCCCCAACCCCACCTCGGAGGCGTCGGTCTGAAGGATGAATTGGTGATTAAAATCTGGGCTATATAGAACCGGCTCCTGGCAGAGGCACTTCTGAAGTGTCCGGAAGGCGGCCTCACACTCTGGGGACCATTGTACCTGCCGGGGGCGGTCCTTAGTCAGGAGCCCAGTTAAGGGCGCGGCTATGGACGCGAACTGGGGGACGAACCGTCGATAATATCCAACGAGGCCCAGGAACTGCCGAACGTGTCGTTTGGTCGTTGGGGTGGGACAGTCCAGAAGGGCCTGGACCTTTCCGACGAGGGGTTTGACACGCCCGCCCCTGACTGTATAGCCGAGATAGGTGGTTTCTTGCCAGGCAATATGGCACTTTCGGGGGTTGGCGGTCAGACCTGCCTGTCGCAGGGACCTCAGGACCGCCGCAACCCGGGGCAGATGGTCTTCCCAGCTGCGGCTATAGATGACCACGTCATCGAGGTAGGCGGCCGCATAGTCCTGATGGGACTGTAGGAGATGATCCATCAGTCGATGGAAGGTGGCCGGGGCTCCATGGAGACCGAGCGGCATCCGGGTGAACTAGTATAGCCCCGTCGGGGTGGCAAAGGCGGTTTTCTCCTTCGAGGTCTCTTCGAGGGGAATCTGCCAATAGCCCTTGCTGAGATCCAGGGTGGTAATATACTGGGCCTCCCCCAGGCAGCCCAGTAACTCGTCCACGCGGGGCATTGGGTAAGCGTCGAAGTGCGAGATGGCGTTTACCCTTCGGAAATCGATGCAGAAGCAGCGGGTGCCATCTGGCTTGGGCACCAGGACCACCGGGCTGCGCCACTCGCTCTGGGACGGCTCAATGACGCCCAGAGCCAGCATGGCTCTTACTTCCTCCTCGACCTCGTCACGCATCCGATATGGCAGGGGCCGGGTTGTCTCTCGGATCACTTTCCCAGGCTCGGTCTGGATTGAGTGCTTGACCAGGGACGTGTAGCCCGGTACTGCCGTGAAAGTCCTTTTGAAGGCCTGCAGGAGGCAGTTGGCCTGTTTATATTGCTCCTCAGTGAGCGATTTGCCTAGCAGGGGTGCCGGGGTGTCGTCTGTCGAGGGTACACGGGGTCCCAATTCCGGCTTGGGCGGGCACGGGTTAATTAAGAGGCCCTCCCGGTCATGCCACCGTTTCAGCAGGTTCACATGATATCGTTGGGTCCCCTTGCGTCTATCTGGTTGCCGTACCTCATAGGTGACAGGACCCACCTTGCGCACTACGTTGTAAGGCCCCTGCCACCGGGCTAACAATTTTGATTCACTGGACGGTAGGAAGAGTAGGACTCGGTCCCCGGGTTGAAACTCCCGGACTTGGGCCCCCGGTTATATGTCCATTCCTGTCACTCCTGCGCCGTCCTCAAATTCTCGCGTGCCAGGGCCCCGGCCTCGGTAAGGTATTCCTGCAACTGGAGAACGTATTTTAAGAGGCCCTGGGCTGGGGAGGCCGATTGTTCCCAAGTTTCTCGCATCAGATCTAAGAGGCCCCGTGGTCTGCGCCCATATAGCTGTTCGAACGGGGAGAATTTCGTCGAGGTTTGCGGGACTTCTCGGACGGCAAGCAGCAAGGGCGGAAGGAACAGGTCCCAGTGGCGGAGGTCCTCTGCTGGGAATTTCCGCAACATGCCTTTAAGAGTGCGGTTGAACCGCTCCACTAACCCGTCCGTCTGCGGGTGGTAAATGGAAGTGCGGAGTTGTTTGATGCCTAAGAGGGCACAGACCTGCTGTAACAGTCGTGAAGTGAAGTTCGTCCCCTGGTCGGTTAGGATCTCCCTAGGCAGTCCTACCCGCGTGAAGATCTTCAGCAGCTCCCCCGCGATAGTCCGGGCGGTAATACTTCGCAGAGGGATGGCTTCCGGAAATCGGGAGGCATAGCCCACCAGAACCAGAATGTATTGAAAACCCGCAGCGCTTTTCGGGAGCGGGCCCACGAGGTCCATGGCGACCCGTTCGAAGGGCGTCTCCATCAACGGCATGGGGACCAGGGGCGCCTTGGGGACCCTGGGCGGAGCGACCAACTGACAGTCTGGGCAGGAGGCGCAATACTTCACCTCCTGGTGGACTCCCGGCCAGAAGAAGCGCGCCAGGATCCGGGCGAGGGTCTTCACCTGCCCCAGGTGCCCGGCAGCCGGCACATCATGGGCTAGTTTCATTACGGCCCGCCGGTGACACAGGGGCACCAACAGTTGGGTCTGTGGTTCCCGGGTGCGGGGGTCGCGGTCCACGCGGTAGAGCCGGTCTCGGCGCAGCTCGAAGCGGGGCCATTGGGTGGCTTGCTGGGGGTCCATAATACTCCTGTCCACTGCTGCGAGCTGCTTGTAGAAGCGGCTGAGGGTAGGGTCCGCTCGCTGGTCCCGACAGAAGTCGGTGTCGAAACGGGGTTGAGGGGCGGGCTCCGGCTGCTGCCCCGCCTCGTCTGCGCCGTCTACGTCGGTCGCTGAGACCTGCTCGGTGGTCTCGGATGAGGACCCCAGCCGATCGGCCTCCAGGGCCGGCGTGGAACGTAGGACTTCTTCGAAGGCTGGCCAGTCCCGACCCAGGATCACGGGATATGCGAGGTGGGGAGCTACCCCGACCACCAGATGCCAGGTGACACCCGCGATCGTTAGGGGGACCCGGGCACTGGGGTAGGGTCGGACGTCCCCGTGGATACACTGTAAATGGATGCACCCGAGGTGGGTATCGCTCTGCGGTATCAGGTCCTTACGGACCAATGTCTGGCCACAGCCAGAGTCGATCAAAGCCTGGGTAGTCCGCCCCCAATGGCCGCCGGGACTGTCAGCTTGGGATTCATGGCTGGCTGGGCTCGAGTGTGGCCCGCCCACACTTGTCCATAACTACAATCCATCTCTGGACAGTCTCGCTGGAGGTGCCCCATCTTCCCACAGACGAAACAGGGACAGAGTTCAGGTCGCCTGCTCCGGGGGCCCACTCGGCTCGGGCTCCGGGGGGGGCTCCGCCGAGCCCTTGGGAGCCCCTGGCCCGGGGCTGTTGGCCCTGTCCGAGGGGCCGATTCCGTGTGCTGGGCCCGGGGCTTGCGGCGGGAGTCGGGCCTGGGTTCGGGGTGCCGTGGCTCGCTCGGGGGTTCCCCTTTCCTTTCGCCGCGGGCTGGTTCGGACCCGGTGTTGGGACGTCAGAAGGTGGGACCCACTGCATTTTCGGTGGCAAGGAAATTTTCCATCAGCGACACCGCCATGGCCAGCGTTGCCGGCTGGTGGCGGAGCACCCAGGTGCGCCCTCGGGAGGGTAGAGTGTGAATAAACTGTTCTAGTATAACCTGTTCGGTCACCTCCTCCGCCGTCCGGGTGTCGGGTTGCAGCCACTGCCGGCAGGCCTCTTTTAGGGTATGGGCCACTACCCGCGGTCTGATGTCAAGAGCGTCCAGTATCGCGGCCTTCACCTGGTCATAGTCCCGGGCTTCCTCGGCCGCCAATCCACGGTAGGCCACCTGGGCTGCCCCGGTCAGATAGGGGGCTAAGAGGGTAGCCCACTGGTCCCTGGTCCACCCGGCGACGAGGGCTACCCGCTCAAAGGTGACCAGGAAGGCCTCGGGGTCATCGTCCGGGCCCATCTTAGTCAGACGAAGGGGGGCAGCTAACCGCGGCATCTCCGCCGTCTTCCCCGCCGCGGGGCGAGGGAGCGTAACCAGCAGCTGCTGCAGCTGGTTCCCCAACTGCCGCATCAACTGCTGCTGTTGCTCAAGCTGGGCCGTGTGCTGCTCCTGCTGTAACTGGAGATGGGCAGCATCTCGCTGCTGCTGCAACTGGGCTGTCTGCTGCCGCTCCTGGTTCTCCGTAAGCAGCTGGAACAACCGTTCCATATCCATTCCTTACTGGAACGGGGGGGGGCAATGGCCACTCCCCTTCTAGCCCCTTCTCGCAGGGGCAGGGGCTCGTCGCCCCACGTTGGGCGCCATGTGTAATAGGTCCATGCCGGGGCTCGACCCTCCTGGGCGGGAGGGGAGCCACACTGACTCACTACTGCTGGAATAAACAGCCAGTTAGTTCAGAAGCTCCGGCCCTCCGGTGCAGGGGCTGAGCAGACAAGCAGTTAGGGAGCCCAGGCCCTGGAGCAGGGCGGGGCACACACAGTTACAGCCCAGGCCCTCCGGTGCAGGGGCGGAGCAAGCAAACAGTTAGGGTACGCCTAGGCTCCTACAGCCGAGCGTTAGGTGAGGGGGAAGCCTGCCATCCGTGAGCGGGGATGGCAGGGGGGAACGCAGGCCCACCCACTCCATTGCGTTCCAGCCCGGGGCCCTAGCAGCGGTTACTACCGGTGCTGGTCAGTGGGGTATCCTGACCGAAACACATTGACATCGGCTCACATGCGTCTGCAGCCTGACCAGGGTCGGCTACCCCCGCGCTACTTCCAGGTTCCCCCTCAGGGCCTACCTCGTTCGTGGCACCGGGCCCGGGGCAGTCCACCAGCATGGGCTCCTCTCGGCCAGGGCTCGGTGGCAGGTCCGGCAGCTCCGTGGGGAAATCCGGCCAATTGCACTCGGGCGGCTCCTCCGGGTAACAGCAGGGGCGGAGGGGCTCTGGTGCGGTCTCGCCTACAGGGTTAGTGTGGGGGGGGTTCCAAG
Organism: Malaclemys terrapin pileata; assembly: GCF_027887155.1. Classification (NCBI taxonomy): domain Eukaryota; kingdom Metazoa; phylum Chordata; order Testudines; family Emydidae; genus Malaclemys; species Malaclemys terrapin. Next base: position 343,004,588 of record NC_071505.1, read on the forward strand.
GGTTCCTCCCAACGACGGGAGCGGACGGGCTCCGGCGGCTCCTCCTCGTAGTGGGCCCGGGGCAGCTCCGGCCAGTTAGGGCACTGGCCTCGGGCCTCGGAGGTCTCCCGGCCGGGAGCTCCCGGCCGCACGTCTGCTCCCTGTGGTGGCTGGGGGCTGACTGAGCTCCGGCGGCCGGCCTTTATACTTCCTGTCCCGCCCCTTGACTTCTTGGGGGGGGGAACAGGCGGCGGTGGCTCCACCCACTCAGGTGCCTGCACGGGGGCTCCCTCTTCTGGGTAGGAGGGGAGTCACACCGACTCACTACAGGACAGACCTCCATTCCACCCCACCCCCCCTCAGTGACCACCACAGTACCGGCAGGGATGATGGTTCAATCGTCCACAACAGCCTCCAGCAGCAGCCAGCCAAGAGAGGCCCCATTGTTGCCACATGCTCCCTAGAAAGAAGGCGCAAACCTGCCCATAGCTGAAGGCCCCTCCCCCAGCCTAACTGGAGGAGCCACTAAAACCAGGGCTCAAATGAATTTGGGGGGAACTAATGAGAAAACAGGGACAAGAGTGACGTTCAAAGGTTCAGAATCAGGGATCTAGAAGGGGACATTGAGCAAAGAATCCCAGACAGCTCCCACTGCTCCTCACGTGTATTGAGGGAGCCAGCAGATGCCACCCAGAGGAACTCTGCCCAAATACGTGAACCAAAGGAGGATTACAGATAGGCCCCACAGTGGCACAGCACCTCCTCATCCAGCATCCTCCTCCTAGTTTACAGATGGTTACCTTGGCCAGCGCTCAGAGGAGGTTGACGGGGAGGTCTTGCGACTTCGTGGGGCCACAGACGTAAATCAGGAGGTGCAGGGAAAAGTGCAGCTAGGACCTAAGAAGGTGGTTCTGGAGGAGCCGGAAAAAGGGCTTTAATCTGGTGCACTCCAGCTGGACGCAGAAGGGGCAGGTGGCGGGGATGGGAGCGAACCCCGCCAGGTACACGCTTGTGGTTACAGCTCCATGAAGTAGTTGCCAGCTGATATCCCCTGTGGGCCATGGGACCAGGGTGGAATACAGACTGGCCCACTGGGGTTCCTCGCCCTCCACAGATAGTAGGATGGGCAGTCACTTGGCGTTGGGACAAGACATGAGGGTGAGGAAATGAAAAGTATGGAGCATGAGCATGTACAGATGTGCCCTTCATGCGGTTTGGAAACAAGTCATGAAGGGACAGGAAGCCCTGACTAAAGAAGAAATATTACATGTGCTACATCTGTCTTCTCTGGCTAAATGATGAGGTGACAGGATATAACAGTCTTTAGGGATCTGAAGACATGGACCTGACTGCAGAGACAGAGCAGGTGCTGTTCTCCCTTCTCCAGGGGAGAGACTAAATCCTCCCCCTCCCCCACGAGACCCAGTGCAGTCCTGTTGCAAGGGTCAGGGGATTGGGTTGGACACATGGGAATCCATTAGGATTTGTGGACCTATGTCATCCATTGTCCCAGGGAACTAAGCAACCTCCTGTAGCCATTTCAAAGCTGCGATAGCATTGTGATAAATACGGTATTAGGTTGGGTGGACCCAGGCTCATGCCTCACCTGCTCTGTTCTTAAGTGGGAGCTGGTTGAGGTTGCTAAAGAATTAAACAGATTCAAATGAGGAGATATCTGAGTCATTAGCGATTATCTTTGAAAAGTCATGGAAGATGGGAGAGATTCCAGAAGTCTGGAAAAGGGCAATCTATAAAAAGGGAAATAAGGACAACCCGGGGAATTACAGACCAGTCAGCTTGACTTCTGTACCTGGAAAGATAATGGAGCAAGTAATTAAGCAATCAATTTGCAAACATCTAGAAGATAATAAGGTGATAAGTAGCAGTGGAGGGCTGGCCAGAAAGGCTGGGGTGAGGGGTAAAGGTGATGTTACTAGTGTTTGGGGAGGCAAGGGTGGGACAATGGGGCAAAGGGAAAGCTTCCCACCCCCAGCCCTCTCCGATGCCCGGCAGCAGTCCTGACGTCCTCTCTTCCATGGGCCCCGCCTGCCTGCTCACAATGGTGGCTTGGCCCACCCACTGGTCTGGGCACAATGGGGGGGCTACCTGCGGGGCCAGAGTGGAAGCAGTGGCAGACGGAGGAGGAGGGGCACCCATAGGAGCAGGGGGATCAGGGTCACTGGTGGTGATAGGGCTGGTGCCTTCCTGGGACTCACCCCTCTTTGCCGGGACATGGGGCAATTTCTCTGGATGTGCACTGTAGCCCAGCAGAGGTAACACCGGTCCTCCCCCAAAGAATAATACCCGGTATTGAGCCCCTTGGTGGAGCACCAGAACGGACTCCTCTAATGCCTCCCTATCATGTGCCGGCAGCGGGGCAGGACAGGAAAGGCAAGGAAACTCTCCAAGGACAAGACAGGCAAACAAAGTCTGACAAAGGGACTAGGCTGGGGCAGACGAAACAAATAAGCAATAGTGGGGCAGATAGGGTGGGCAGCAATGGTGGGGGGCAAGCTGCTGCAGGATCCAGTGAGAAAGCGGTGAGAGTCCATGGGAGGGAGGGGCACATGCGCTAACAAACAAGTCTCTACACGCTGCTGCAGGCAAGCAGGTAGGCGGAGGAAGAGAGGAAGTCCCAGATGGTAAGCAAGGGTGGCAGTAGTGGTGTTGGAGAGGTGGATGGACTAGGGGGAAGGCTCCATGCTGCTCCCCCCCCCACCACAGCAACCACCACCACAGGACCAGGAGGTAATGATGATGGTTTGATCACTCAGTCTCTCAGTAGCAGGGGCAGCAGTCTCTCCACAGTGACCTTCAGCAGCAGCAGCTCCAGCAACTCCTCAATGATGAGGATGACGGTGACAGCAGCAGGAGGGTTCCTGGCCAGGTAGGGATGAAGCATAAATTGATCTGTAGCTGTGCTGGGGTTGTGGTGTGGGCAGGTGACCCCAGGCTCTGCTTGGCGATAGGTTGCTGCTGCATGCCTGAGGGCTGACTCACTGCAGCAGCTGAGCGACCAGCCCTGGTGTGGCTGCGAGTTTGCCTCACACGTGGACTCTTCTCCGCTAATCAGTGACTGAGAGCCAACAGCCCATCTTGGACTGGCCACCACACAGCATCACCTGGCAGTGCCACTGTTGAGTGAACTGTCGAGTTAAGGTAAAGGGTCCTGTAGACTTTTTGTTGAGCGCCTGCACTAGTGAGTCCCCTGTATCTGAAATCTGACATTTGCAAAAGGTCATTGGTTTGTCTTTCATTGAGAACCCAGCACAGCATATCGCTCGCTTCAGCCCTTAACTTTAAGCATGTGCATAAGTCCGACTGCAATCAGTCAAGTCTAAAGCCATGACCAAGCCTTGGTCTTGGTTTCCAGCACATCTTGAGAAGGTAGCACCTGGTGGAGAAAGGAGAGGAAAATGTTGCTTTTCAGAAGTCGTGTTGCGAGCAACCTCCTGTAGCCATTTCAAAGCTGCGATAGCATTGTGATAAATACCGTATTAGGTTGGATGGACCCAGGCTCATGCCTCACCTGCTCTGTTCTTAAGTGGGAGCTTGTTGAGGTTGCTAAAGAATTAAACAGATTCAAATGAGGTTGTCAGCTTGGGTGCTGAACGGATGCAGATGAATGGGGACCACTTGCTTTATAACATCGGGGAGGCAGATGAGCAGGTTTGAAGCGTAGGCTGCCCTCAGCTCTGTCATCGTGTCGGATACGTCCACTCTTGAACAATTTTAAATCTGCCCTTTGTTTTCAAGTACACAGGATAACGGTGGACCTAGAGTGCAGCTGAACTTCTCCCCGGTACCCTGTACCAGTTACCTGAGTGCCTTGGGGACAGTGAGGCTGTACTGATTGTCACAGAGCAGCTGGAAACCCACCACGGCTGTTCCTGAGGAATTGGGCAATGTGCAAATGCTTCATGCTGAGCTGGTTATGGGGGTATTTTCTGTAGGAATAGCCTGGGGGGGTTGTCAGGATAAACAGGCAGGAAGGTGAAGAATGGATTGAGAAAAGCCACCCCTCAGGGTACGTCTACACTACCCACCAGATTGGCGGGTAGTGATCAGTCTATCGTGGATCGATTTATCGCGTCTAGTGTAGACGCGATAAAATCAATCCCCAATTGCTCTGCTGTCGACTCCGGAACTCCACCGTGGCAAGAGGCGGAAGTGGAGTCGACGGGGGAGCGGAAGCGGTCGACTCGCCGCCATCCTCACGGCCAGGTAAATCGACCTAAGATACGCCGACTTCAGCTACACTATTTGCGTAGCTGAAGTTGCGTATCGTAGGTTGCCCCCCCCCCCACCCCAATGTAGACTTAACAACTCTTCAGCATTTGCTGAGGCTAAGAGACAATGTCAGGACAGGGAAAGGCCTGGGGATATGGGTGATCAAAAGGACTCTCTTAAGAGAGGGAAGTATTTGTTTGAGACAGACAATGCTGGGATGACTGAAGATGCTAGATCAGCCTAGGTTACCATCCGGGGATGGTAGGCCTCTAGCTAAGATGGATGTGTGTGTAGATTGTGCATTTTAAAATCCTTTCTCTGTAAATGCTTTGTTCCTACTGTTAAAATGAACAGTAGCCTTCTTAAGCCAAGGTAGCCGGTCACAGCATCCCCAAGGGAAGAACCTACAAGCAGGAGTATCGGAAGCTCCCTAAAAGTGGGAGGTCCCACCGGTGCCTGAATTGTGGCCATGCTGCCCCTTCCCCCTAGGCCCCACTTCCGCGCCACCTCTTCCCCCCCGAGACTCTGCCCCCTCTCCTCCTCCTTGACCCCCCCCTCCCCTGTCGCTTGCCCTTATGGGAGGTAAAAAGTGTTTGGGCCCTGGCTCCCCTGTTCTGGCACCTCTGCTTACAGGGGTCTGGACTCCATCCAACCTGCTGGATAAGCGCGGTTGATGCACAGGGTGCTGTAGCCCACGGCCCAGTTTAAGAGTGGCAGAATTGTGGAATTCCACCCCAGGAGAGGTGAAGGCACAGGGCCTGACACCTGAGGGGGTGCCCTCGGGGACCAGAAGGGAGACAAAGGTGCAGCTAGCCCGGTAACCATGGCAGCAGTAACCTAGGAAGAGGCATGTGTTTGTATTGGTTACCTGTGCACTGGTGGGATCAGGACACTTTTCAGTTTGGGGGGGTGTCAGAAGGGATTCATGAACTACAAGAGGGTGGGATGGGCTCCAGCCATAAGGGGGGAGTTTGGACCACAGCAAGTGACATTTCAAAATGGGGAGTCATGGAGGGACACCAGGGGAAGGAGGTTGGGAGTGCTGAGGTCCATAGAAGTGTGGGTCCCTTGCATATAGCACAAGCCTAGCTCCAGCCCTAGATCTTGACTAAGGACAGCAAGTTTCCAGGAAATTTTGGGTTAAGCCAGCGGTGCTCAGGAAGCCTCAATTCCTTTTTCACTTGTTAAATGTAAACCTTAATATTCACTCACTATCAATCCACACTTAAAGCTACTGCACCAGCTCCTCCCCAGCATTTATGGGATGGCACCGATTTACATCAGCTGAGGATCTGGCCCATTATCTGCAGTGTCGCTGAGTTAACATTGTGGGAGTTTCTGGAACTTCCTGATTTTTGCATGCTTGACTTATCTACCTTACATGCTGCATTACCAGCATTTAATAATTGATGCCTGCAGAGAGTTCTGAGAGGCATGGGTAATAGGTGCTATGTAAGTGCAAAATATTATTGATGCTTCAGGGTCAGGGGAGGACATTCAGGACAGCACATTATTACCTGCAATTCTCCGACTGTGGCATCAGACACAGGGACAGTAGAGTTCAGAGAGGGGGAAGCCCCAGGCAATCTCTGAATAAATGGGGAAGGGGAGTAATCAGAGTGCAGTGAAGGGTAGAGGGACTGTCAGTTCTCTCTGAGCTGCCTTCAGCCAGCTGTGGCAGTTAACATGCAGCTGTAAGGAAGCATCTCAGTGTGGTTCAAATCCTAACCCATCCCTCCCATGGACGCAGGCAGCCCAAGCAGCAAGGAGGCTGGTGAGGTTACCGGCATGAAAAGGGGCAGCATACAGAGAGCTCGGGAAGGATGTGAAGGGGGGATCCATCCCCTCTGTATGCTGCTAAGCTGTGCTCCTGGGGTTTGCTAGACCATGCCTCTGTGGATCTCTACCTATCACATAGAAGGGGGAGGCACAGTAGGGACAGAGGGATTTGGGGTGGGGGAGGATTCAGTGGCTGCAGCAACAACTTCACTGCTCCTCAGCCTGGACAGGAGGGAGGGTACTGTCCCGCTGCAATGTACCCCCATGCAGGCAGCCTGCACAACATGAGGGATCTTCTGCTGGCAGTTGAAGGCGTTTCCCTAAAGCTCGCGTGGGAATGGGCTCTGGTTGCAGAGTCTGACAAGCGTTCCACTCCCAGATCCCCAGGTGCCTTTGATGCAGCTAGTCATTATGGCTGTTGCCTGCAGTATCTGAATAAATTACACCCCGACCTGTGCCGCGCTCCTGTGGGTGAAGCATGTTTACACTGGCGATGCACTGGGGAGCGCATTTGGGCCTCTCAAAACAGAACTGAAGCCTGCAGATTGTTCTCATCTCGTTTGTAGTGGCTATTCTCCACCCCTCCCCCCCCCTCAAACTATTCTCCAGCCTTCTGAGCAGAGCTACTCAGTGAACCATCAGCAGACAACATTTTCCTCATTTCCAGTTAGACCTTTTTAAAGATTTCCCCCCTCACCCCATGAATAGCAAAATGTTCTTGTCTGAAAAATGCTTAATGAATTTTCCACTGTCGCTCTCCCTTTATTAGCCTCAATTTCCTATGTCTGGCGGCACTTTGTACCTTTCCAGTGTTCCACAGTCATTTACTTTTGACTTTGATCTGATGTACCATATGCAGGACTCAAGCAACAGGGGTTGCGGGAGTTTTCATGGAGACAAGATAGTAGTCGAGAGAAATCAGTTCTGTCGGATTTCTCGCAGGCAGAAATTAGTTACATTGCAGCAATCTCAACGAAGATCAGGGCCCCATTGTGCTAGGCGCTGTACAGCTACAGAGGACACAGTCCCTGGCTTTAAGAGCTTACAATCTAAATAAATAAGACAGAGGACATTTTATTATTCTCATTTTACAGATGGGAAATGTAGGCACACAGATTAAATGGTTGCCCAAGGTCATACAGGGAGCTTCTGGAGAAAAGAACGCTTGAATCCAGGCCTGCTTGAATCCAAGTCTACTGCCTTTAGTCACGTGCCCGTCCTTCCTTTCACCTCTGCTAGTGCATCTCACTCCTGGCTTGAAATATGCCCTCTTAGTACACCTGTGCTGGGATGTCATTGCACAGCGACTGCCGATAATGCCAGAGTTTTGAGATGTGAACAAACCTATATCGTTATCATTCAATAATGATCATGGCCAAAATCAAGATTAGGGCCATGTTGTGGCAGATGGGGTCCAAAGCTTTAAGAAGACATGATTCCTCCCACTGCAATAGGAAGCAGCTTAAAATAGCCAATTTCAATTTTGAATCCGAGAAAATCATAGGATGGGAAGGGACTTGATAGCTCATCTAGTCCAGTCCCCTGCACTGAGGCAGGACTAAGTAATAACTAGACCATTCCTGACAGGTGTTTGTCTAACCTGCTCTTAAAAACCTCCAATGCCGGAGATTCCTCAACCTCCCTAGGCAATTTATTTCAGTGCTTAACTACCCTGACAGTTAGGAATGTTTTTTCTAATGTCTAATCAAAATCTCCCTTGCTGCAATTTAAGCCCATTACTTCTTTTCTTGTCCTCCATGGTTAGAGAATAATTTATCACCATCCTTTTTATAACAACCTTTTATGTACTTTAAGACTGTTACTATGTCCCTCCTCAGTTGTCTCTTCTCCAGACTAAACAAACCCAATTTTTTCAATCTTGCCTTGTGGTTGTGTTTTCTAGACCCTTAATCATTTTTGCTGCTCTCCTCTGGACTTTCTCCAATTTGTCCACATCTTTCCTGAAATGTGATTCCCAGAACTGGACACACTACTCTAGCTGAAGCCTTATCAGTGCTGAATAGAATGGACGAATTACTTCTCATGTCTTTCTAACAACACTCCTATTAATTCATCCCAGAATTGATGTTTGCTATTTTTGCAAGAGTGTTACACTGTTAAAACATATTTATTTTGTGATCCACTATGACCCCCAGATCCTTTTCCACGGTACTCCTTCCTAGGCAGGCATTTCCATTTTGTATTTGTGCAGTTGATTATTCCTTCCTAAGTGGAGTACTTTGCATTTGTCCTTATTTAATTTCATCCTATATACTTCAAACCATTTCTCCAGTTTTTCAAGTTCATTTTGAATTCTAATCCTGTCCCCCAAAGTGCTTGCAACCCCTCCTACTTTGGTATTGTCCACAAACACTCTACGTGTACTCTCTCTGCCATTATCCATATCAGTTATGAAGATACTGAATAGAACCAGACCCAGGCTAGATCCCTGTGAGACCCCACTCAATATACCCTTCCAGTTTAATTGTGAACTAGTGATTATTACTGTTTGAGTATGCTTTTCCAACCAGAGTCAGGCTAGGTTGGAGCATTGAGGTGGATCGCCTGGCAGCTGATTTTGAGCAGCCAGACACCAGGGCTATTAGAGAGGCTTAATGGGCAATTGGAATCAGGGAGGCTTTGAAGCAGTGTTTTGACAGTAAGAACCAGTAATGTCTTTCTGTAACGAATTGAGCTAGGCATTGTTTACTTGCCACATTAAATGACCCCTGTAATGATTCCTGTGGGTGGATGGGGTATAACCCCAGTCTGTACCCCTAGGGTACAAGATGGTGCAAGACAGGACAAAGGGTTTGGGTGGTTTTAGAAGGGGGATCAGCATAAGCACCTAGGGACACTTTTCTGAATACTGGCACCATTTTCCACAGGCAGGGGCGATCGAAGCTGAAATCACACCACTGCGGATAACTGAAGATGCAAGGGTGCATGTCCTGCATGTGTGCAGCTTCAGACCGGGTCCGTATGCTGCTTGCCTATAAGCTGCTTTGATTCCTCCAGAAATAATTGCCAATTGATGCTGCAAAGTTTCCTGCAATGGGGAAAGAAACAAAGCAGCTCTGCCAAGGAACCTTCCGCAGAGCATTGCAGAGGATCTGCAGGAAAATTTCCTAGAGCTCTCTATGGAGGATTCCCAGGCTATCCCAGTGTGCATTAACATCCTTTTCCACAAGGTCCCTGCTGCATAGGGGAATGCGAAGCAGATGCAAACAGTATGTAGTGTTGTTAATTTCAATCCCTTCTCCCGTGTGCTCTATGTAGCAAAATAAAGGACATCTCTACCTCACGTAACTGTGCACTATCAAAGAAATGAGTACCAGAGCTCCCCTCTCCTACTTCGGGTATGCCAGAGCCAGAGTGTTGGCACTGGCTAGACCGCTCCAGAGTGTAAAAAAAAAAAAAAAAAAAAAGGGTCCTGGCTCACCACACCGCTGGACGAGACTGTTGCCTGTCCCACATCTTTCTCCAACTCAACCTCCTCGTCCACCACTTCATCCTCGGGATTGATGCCATTAGTTGCTGCCTCTAGTTCCCCCAAAGTATCCACAGGGCTCTTGGCAGTGGAAGCAGGGTTGCTGCCGAGGATGGCATGCAGATCCTTGTAGAAGTGGCATGTTTTCGGCACTGCACCAGAGTGATGGTTTGCCTCCCTTGCCTTCTGGTACGCCTGCCTCAGCTCCTTGATCTTAGCATGGCGCTGCTGCATGTCCCTTTCATGCTCCTCATCCATGCCATGAGCAATCTGCTCGTAGTCGGAGCTGTGACTGTACAGCCTCCTCTCCCCGGGGTGGCAGGTTTGTATAATTTTTGGTGGTGCCCAGAACAGGTCTAAGTCCCGCCCCCTATGCCTTGTAAGCTGATATATATATTTAAAATAATATTGTGCAATAAAGGGAAACTGTTAAATGCTTACTGTTTCCAGTCCATTTTTACATTATCATAAGAAAAATGTATTTAACTAAGAATATCAACTTTATTAATACTCTTTTGAATATGGAAACAACCAAGCACTCTTGGATCAATAACCCTCAAAAGCAAATACTTTCTAAATTAAAACAAATATAGTCCTTTCTTTTGCGATGTTCTTCGGGAGGCAGCAAACATTTTTCGTTGTTGTTTGGTTCTTGAAATGAAGTCATCCAGGGGACTTGCAATGTCCAATTCAGAGGTAGAGTTCTTATGAATGTGCAGAAATGCCAAGTGATTTAGTTATTCTTGGTCCATTGTTGTGCGCAAATAATTTTTCAGTCTGCGCAGTCAACTGAATGATCACTCAGTGGTGCAGGTTGTAATCGGAATTGTGTAGAATAATTTCAGGAGAATTGTAACTTCTGACAACATGTCACTCAAGCCTTTGTTTTGTTTCAGAAATTGCTTCACCTTGCTCACCGAATTAAGCTGGCAATTTCTCGATCTGCAAATATCACCCAACATTTCTAAATGAAGAGCTAGCCTTTCCATGTTAACGTCACCATGGAAAGCTTCACTTATTGGGGCAATGTCCTGTTTTGAGCCATTTGCTGCATCAGTTATATGCTTCTCCAATTTTATTGTGAATGTAAAGCTTTCTGTTGAAAACCTCTGTTCAATGGCAACTTTGCAAGCATCAATGATCCCGACATATATTTGATGAAAATACTCTTTGGGGTCACTGAAGGTCTGAGGAAGGCTTGCATGGTTGAGCCATCTCGGTGGCTTGCATTTTCTTGGGAGTGTAGGATCATCTAAATAAAGAGATATTGTCTTCTCTACTGTTGTTTCCCAGAAGTGATTGTATGATGAGTTGGTGAGCATCCCGCTCAACACCTCTTGCAACAGGCCAACTTTCTTCATAACGCTTGCCAATGACACATTTGGGCCTTGAATTTTTGCATTAGCTTCTTCTACAGGACCCATGGCTTTCACAAGAACTGTTAGTGTAAAGTACATTGAAAAAGATTGAAGTTGCCTTGAGAATCCACTACATTTTGAGCCAAATTCATCGGAAGAATAACTAAATTCATCTAGGCAGTTCATCATGGCCTCATAGTTGTGGAGCAGTGTTTTAATGCTACTGATCCATAGTGTCCATCTTGTTGGGCACAATGGTTGTAAAGAAGGCTCCCCTTCACTCTGAAACTCTCTGAATGCTGCCATACGCTTTGGTGCCTCCCTGAAGGCATTGATGAGATCTTTCACCATCGAAAACATATCACGACATTCTTGAATATTATGCAGGGAATCCTGCATGGCAAGGTTAAGGGAATGTGCAGCACAGTGCACAAATTCTGCTCTCAGCTTTCGATCTTTCATGCTGGCTTGGACCTCAGGAAATTTGCCGGCTGGCTCCATTACTGGCTCCGTCGAAACACTGCCCCTGGCAATCAGAAAAGGGCAAATCACACCTGAGAAGCGTATTGTCCACAATTTTGAAAAGAGAAGCAGCATCCATTGCATCAGTTTGGTAAAACCCAATAAACACCTCATAAATCATCCAGGCTTCACTAGAAAAGAACCTTAAAGAAAAACGTACTTGTTCTTTTCTTGACAAATCGGTAGTCTCATCCGTTACAATGGCATAAAACTTTGAAGCCTTTATCTTTTGCACAATTTGTCTTAGCGCCACCATTGCCATCATTTCAATTATTTCGTTAATTTTTTGTGTAAAACCACGCAATGCGTGTCTCCAATCTTGAAATCCGGACGAAATAAACATTGGTTCGGCCTTCGTAGAAAATATTAAGATCTTTTCAGAACAGTTTTTGCAGACTGAGCAAAAAGCTCTGTCTAATTCGCTATTGTACTCCAACCATGTAAATCTTGATAGCCAAGATTGCTGAAAACTCCTTTTCTTATCTTGTAGATTTGCTGCATCTTTCTTTTGTATAACTTCAGTTTGAAAGCTGTGTTGAACTCAGGCCATCACTTGATGAATTATCCTTTTCTTCTTTTTCTCTGGGTAACATTATTAATAATTTATCCATTGTTGATTATTACTGGTCCTACAAATCAAGAATTTGTTGCTGGGATAAAATGAAGCTACAACGTGCTGGTGCTACAAGATTACAAGGGCCAATTAAAAGTCAGAAGCAGCAATCACCTTGTGAGGGTTTTTTTTGACCCAGGTCACGCAGTCGAAGTGGAATCTCTTCTTCAGCTGGTCATGCTGGCAGCAAGACAGCTCACAACATAGGAATAGAAACCTGAGTGTCTGCTAGATGAGGCAGCAAAACAATATTAGAAACAGCTTGTGATCATTTTTATTGCATTTCTCAAGAGACCCCAACTGAGATCAAAGCCCTATTGTGCTAAACACTCTGCAAACACATAGAATCAGGGCTAAATATTATCTAGACCATCCCTGACAGGTGTTTCTCTAACCTGCTCTTAAAAATATCCAATGATGGAGATCCAACGATCTCCTTAGGCAATTTATTTCAGTGCTTAACCATCCTGACAGGAAGGTTTTCCTAATGTCCAACCTAAACCGCCCTTGCTGCAATTTAAGCCCATTGCTTCTTGTCCTATCCTCAGAGGCTATGGAGAACAATTATGCTCCCTCCTTGTAACAACTTTTTATGTACTTGAAAACTGTTATCATGTCCCCTGTTTTCTCTCCTTCAGACTAAATAAACCCAATTTTTTCAATCTTTCCTCATAGTTCATGTTTTCTAGACCTTTAATCATTTTTGTTGCTCTTCTCTAGACTTTCTCCAAATGTAGCACTCAGAACTGGACACAATACTCCAGTTGAGGCGTAATCATACTTCTTGCGTCTTGCTTACAACACTCCTGTTAATACATCGCAGAATGATGTTTGCTATTTCTTGCAACAGTGTTACACTGTTGACTCATTTAACTTGTGAACTGCTATGACCCCCAGATCCCTTTCTGCAGTACTCCTTCCTAGGCAGTCATTTCCCATTTTGTACATGTGCAAATGATTATTCCTTCCTAAGTGGAGTACTTTGCATTTATCCTTATTGAATTTCATCCTATTTACTTCAGACCATTTCTCCACATTTGTCCACATTATTTTGAATTTTATTTGAATATCTTCCAAAGCACTTGCAACCCCTCCCAGCTTGGTATCCTCTGCAAACTTTATACATGTTCTCTCTATGCCATTATCTAAATCATTGATGAAGACATTGAGCAGAAACAGACCCAGAACTGATCCCTGCAGGACTCTACTTGTTATGCCCTTCCCGCTTAACTGTGAACCACTGAGAACTAGTGTCTAGGAACGGTTTTTCAACCAGTTATGCACCCACCTTATAATAGCTCCATCTAGGTCGTATTTCCTTAGTTTGTTTATGAGGAGGTCATGCGAGACAGTATCAAAAGTCATATTAGAGTCAAGATATACCACATCTACCACTTCTCCCCTATCCACAAGGCTTTTTACCTTAGAAAGCTATTATGGTAAGAGAGAGTCTGTGACCGAAAGAACACAAATAGACAAGACAGAGAAAGGATAGGGCAACTGAGGCACAGAAATACCAAGTGACTTTCCCCAGATCATGCAGGAAGCCTGTGGCAGAACCAGGAAATAGACCCAGATTTCCTGCACCCCGGCCTAGAACCTTACCCACGATGCCAGGTCTTCTCAATAAAAGTTCAAAACCTTTTTGGAAACTAAAAAGTTTTAGGGAGCTTTTGTACAATGCAAGCTGTCTGTTTTTCATACCCTTTCATCTGCTAAACCAGATGCCTTAGGTACCAACTGGACAAATCTAAGAGAAAAAAATATATTAAAAATGTCACAATTAAAAAAAAAATCGGATGTTTCAGGCCATTTCAGAGCTAGAAGTGAGTGCTGAGTGCTCCTTTTCAAAGGCATAAAACTCACATTGGTCATCTTGCAGGATCATGAGATATCAGGCCTCAAAGCTGTCCCTGTTGCAGGACTGACCATTGCCTAACCTAGCCCTCAAATCAGTGTAATTTTGGGAAGGGTTATTCTATAATGGGAGGCGGGAAGGGGGAAGAAGAAGGAAACATTTTATCTGAAAAGTTGAGGTTGTTTATTATAAAAGCTGCTGTTGGAAACTACTGGAAGTTTGGAATGTTAATACCTCTTTGGGGCACTGGATTCAAGGGCAGAGTGCAGGTGAGGTGGGGAAAAGTACATGATAAATGCAACTGACCACATGGCTGTTCAGATTACATCGTGGAATCGCCATGACAGACTTTCACTGTGTATTGATGGGGTTTTAATAAGATGTTCAGGGAGGACTTCCAACCTTTAATATTCAATGTAAAATTCTGACTTTGCCATACACAAATCACGGTTTGTATTGGGCCAGATTTTGATCGAGTTACTCGTGGCTTATGCAGAAACAGAGTGGGGTAGTTAAATGTCCTGTATAGTGAACAAAGCATGGAAACTTCAAGTCTGACTCCATGCTCACTTTTGCCTTTGGCTGCAATGGAAATGGGAACAGTCTCTTCATATTATGGAAAATAATAAAAAGGAGTGTGTTTCAAAGTGATGGTTGATGCCTGCAGTCAGTACATGATAGAATGATGGGTTTGGAAGTTCAGCTAATGCAGGCAGAGCATATGTTGATAACATGAAATAGTACGGGGGAGTCATTAGTGATCATAACATACTAGCCCCAGGGTTACATTTTATTTACACTCCTGTGGTGAGTCATTTTGGGAAGTTATCAGTCCTATAAAGTCTCTGTTCTCCCTGTGCACTAGCTTCTGCAGTCTGATGCTGATTATGATCCCTTCTGTTCAGCAGTGACCCGCTATCTCTCTTTTCACAGGGCGTCCAGCCACGCCTCAATCATTCAGGAAAACTCAGGAACCAGATTGAGCAAATCTTTAATTTATTTACCCAGAGCAGATGGGGGGAACAGGACTGCACCGTTGAATCCTGAATGGCTGGGCGCTGAAAGCTGCAGCCAGGCTGTCAGCAGTGTTCTCTGGATACTTACAAAGCAATCTGCCAGGGGATGATTAACACGCTGCCATAAAGAACACAAGCCCCAGAATGCCCTGTTCCCTCACTAAATAGTTATTTGTCACAAATGTTTTCCCAGACCCAAATTATCAAGCCAGAGAGATGGAAGGGATTATTTCACTCCCTGCAGGCAATGAGTCAGGTACAGTGTCAAGGACTTGGCCACTGCTGCCCCCATGTGACGGGACTACAACGATCTCTCCTGGGACAGCAATTAACTGGTCCAAGATAAGCAGAGTCAGGCTAGGTTAGTACTTGGATGAGAGACCTGCAGTAAAACCCCAGCTTCAGCTGGAAGGTGGAGCTGGTCATAAAGAAGAGGCTGCGCTTGCTCTATTTTTTTAATAGTTCCCAGAAACAGCCATCCAGCCAAGACTGGATGACACAGGAAGAATCTGGTGTAGATTCAGCCAGATGCCAGAGACCCAGTACTAGCACACATATATACATATGGAGGATATCTGCTGCCCCCTACTGGTATGGCCAAATACCATGTGTGTACTCTTAACCGTGTCAGTACTGGTCTCAATATGGTGCTAGGATGTGCTATGTTGCTGTCTTTTGGATGAGACCCCAAACAAAGCTTCTGACCACTTGTAATTATTAAAGATCCCCCTAGCACACTCACAGCAGTGTGCCAATGTGGTGCCCTGGCTCAGTTCCATTTTCTCTCATTGCATTTTGCTCCCTACGTTTCTTCTGTTGTTTTGGTTGGATACAGTATTCTTCACTTCCCTTTGAGACTCATCGAATGGCTGCTGCACACAGCTATGGGTATGTCTACGGGCAGCGATCGATCCAATGGGGGTTGATTTTATCGCATCTAGTCTAGATGCAATAAATCGACCCCCAAGTGCTCTCCCCTCGACTCCTCTGTACTCCACCGCCACAAGAGGTGAAGGAGGAGTCGACGGGGAAGTGGCAGCAGTCGACTCACCACAGTGAAGACACCGTGGTGAGTAGGTCTAAGTACGTCGACTTCAGCTACGTTGTTCATGTAGCTGAAGTTGCGTAACTTAGATCGATCCCTCCCCCTAGTGTAGACCAGGCCTAAGTAACAGCAGTATGCTGCACCATGGATGGCTGCATTTGAGTGCTTCTGTAGATTTAGGGCTATGGGATTTGAAGCTATGATATAAATTTAAGAGATTTTATTAATGCTTGGGGTTATTGCATGAGGAGATGCGCCATTTAATGAAACGCTGCACCAACTAACAATCCAATGACTAGAAGCTGAAGTTAGACAAATTCAGACGGGAAATAAGGTGTACATTTTTAACAGTGAGAACAATTAACCATTAGAACAATGTATCAAGTCATGGTGGATTCTCCATCACTAACATTTTCAAAATCAAGAACTGGAGGTTCTATAGGAGGTCTTCTCAATGTATGTGCAACATGCCTCAGGTGGCACGTGACCAGGATTCATCATCGAATTTGGTCCGCTGGTTGGATCATTAGCTTGGCTGGACTGGCCACATGAACACTGATCCAAGCTCCCAGACTAGATGATCACACTAGTCCCTCCTGGCCTTGGGATTTATGAATCTGCTGTTAGAAATAAAGGTCCAGCCCAGCCCCAAACTATTCTGACACAATGGCAAAAACTAGCTTTCTCATCACCTAGCAAAGAAGTCAAGTAACATGATTTTACAGACCTCTATCATATTCCCCCTTAGTCATCTCTTTTCCAAGATGAATAGTCAGTTTTATTAATCTCTCCTCATATGGAAGTTGTTCCATACCCCTAATAATTTTTCTTGCTCTTTTCTGAACCTTTTCCAATTCCAATATAACTTTTTTGAGATGGGGAGACCACATCTGCATGCAGTATTCAAAATGTGGGCGTACCATGGATTTATATAGAGGCAATATAACATCATAAAATATTTTGTTGTTGCCAAATCTGTATTTTTGGCTGAAAAAATGCATCAGCCAAAAAATTTCACCCAGCTCTAGTTTGAATGAAAATACAAAAGCAGAAAATATGTGTATTTGTGCTGGTTTCACCAAATTATTCGTGTGGAAAAAGCACCACAAAAATATCAAAATATTTAGTTCTGACATTTTTGAAACAAAACCATTTCAATTTTTCTACTTGTAAAAAAAAAAAAAAAATCAAACAAACTTTGAAATGAAAAGTTGTTTCATTTTTTTTGGGGGGGAAAAAAACAAATTAGAAACAAAAAGTGCTACTTGACTCAACACAAAAACAACAAGGAGTCCATAGGCACTTTAAAGACTAACAGATTTATTTGGGCATAAACTTTCGTGGGTAATAAACCACTTCTTCAGATGCATGGATTGAACATTGTAGATGCAGGCATTATATAATGACATGAAGAGAAGGGAGTTACCTCACAAGTGGAGAACCAGTCTCGCTCTGTCAATCTATTTCCTCACTTTCCCAGGTGGGTATTGTAGTTTTAAGAATGCTTGATAAAGATCTTGCAGGTATTTGTCTCTGTCTGAGGGACTGGAGCAAATTCGGTTGTATCGTCTTGGCTGTAGACAATGGATCGTGGGATGTATCCTGGATGGAAGCTGGAGGCATGTAGCTAAGTATAGCGGTCAGTAGGTTTCCTCACTTCCACACCTGGGGAAGTGAGGAAACAGACTGACAGAGCGAGACGGGTACCCAGAAATCACCTACTACAGGACAGGCCCAACAAGGAAAATAACAGAACATCACTGGCCGTCACAGACAGCCCCCAGCTAAAACCTCTCCAGCACATTATCAATGATCTACAAGCTATCCTGGAAAATGATCCCTCACTCTCACAGACTTGGGAGGCAGGCCAGTCCTCTCTTACAGACAGTCCCCCAACCTGAAGCAAATACTCACCAGCAACTACACACCACAACACAGAAACACTAACCCAGGAACCAATCCCTGTAGCAAACCTTGTTGCCTACTCTGTCCCCATATCTACTCTAGCAACACCCTCAGAGGACTCAAATACATCAGCCACACATTCAGAGGCTCATTTACCTGCACATCTACTAATGTTATATATGCCATCATGGGGGGGAAGGATAGCTCAGTGGTTTGAGCATTGGCCTGCTAAACCCGGGGTTGAGTTCAATCCTTGAGGGGGCCATTTAATGATCTGGGGCAAAAATCTATCTGGGGATTGATCCTGCTTTGAGCAGGGGGTTGGACTAGATACCTCCTGAGGTCCCTTCCAACTCTGATATTCTATGTGCCAGCAATGCCCCTCTGCCATGTACATTGGCCAAACTGGACAGTCCCTAAGTAAAAGAATAAATGGACACAAATTAGACATCAGGAATAGTAACATAGAATGTCCAGGAAGATTGAAGTGTTTTCCTACTGGCTTTTGTATAACAGATTTAAAAGTAGCTATACTTGAACAAAAAAACTTCAGAAACAGACTTCAAAGAGAAACAGCAGAACTAAAATTCATTTGCAAATTTAACACCTTTAATTCGGTCTTGAAAAGGGACTGGGAGTGGCTGGCTCATTACAAAAGCAGCTTTGCTTCTCCTGGAATTGACACCTCCTCATCTATTATTGGGAGTGGACTACATCCACCCTGATTGAATTGGCCTTGTCAACACTGGTTCTCCACTTGTGAGGTAACTCCCTTCTCTTCATGTGTCATTATATAATGCCTGCATCTGTAATTTTCACTGCATGCATCTGAAGAAGTTGTTGTTTACTCATGAAAGCTTATGCCCAAATAAATCTGTTAGTCTTTAAGGTGCCACCGGATTCCTTGTTGTTTTTGTGGATACAGACTAACCCGGCTACCCCCTGATACTTGACTTCAACTTTTTGCTTCATTGAAAATTTCCAAAGATTTTCATTTTGGGTTGACCCAAAACAATTTTTTTTTTTTTTTTTTTTTTTAGAACTGCCAGTGAACCAAAAAATCAGTTATTTGTACAGCTCTAATTCTAAGTGCTGAGCCCACTGGGATGGGGGCTACGTCTTTGCACACAGTCCCACACACACCTCTGACAAATCCTTGAATGAACCAACTGCCGTTCTGATCCGAACACCCCCATGTTTATAACTGGAGCCAAAGTTTGTGACTCTGGCTCATCTTTACTTTCTCCTATTAATAGTAGGTGGATGGGGTGGGGTAGTGTCTAAGCAATACCCTCGACCTCTTCAGAGTCCCTAGACCCACATGTTCAGAACTTCCTCCGGCGTAAGTATCTGGTGTTCTGCATAGTTTGTTCTGTAGAATCTTTTGACAGACTTCAAAAACGAAGGTCTTGTGGATGTCAATGATCCCAAAATGCTTCTTGGTTTCTGTCAGGAGTGCTAGTAATGTAGGACCCAGGCCTGTATTTTCGCCTGAGAGAATATTTTGAGTTTTGCTTGACCATTTGATTTTTTTGATATACGTACATTCTTACTAATAGGTGTAAACCAAGGACAAAGACACTGTGTATGTTGCTTCCAGATGGGGTTGTTAGTACAATGAGAACAGATAACCGCTGTTAAAGTGTTACTGGAACGCATTCTATAAGCTTGCCTCAACTCCTCACTATAAGATTGCCTCAACTTGTCTCAAGACAAGGTCAAACAACCAGTCAGAAGAGGCAAAGTGGGATTGGAGGGAAGGTATAAAACAAGTAAAAGACCAAAGAAATGCCTGTCCCTCACCATAGTACAACCTCACTCCTTACCCCTCCCGTGGGGTACAAAAGAGGTGGGATGAAGACCCCAGACCAACAACCCCCCAGAATGAAACATGCCTAAGTTTTAAGGGGTGGGACTGTGGATGTGCATTTCAGGTATAATTATGCCTGCTGAGGAAGGGGGGATGGGACACTGGGAAACAAGGCTCTGGGGAGTCAGAGTTATGGGACACACGCTGGCTGGAAACTAACCCCAATAAACATTGCATTGCCTGCACTTCGGACTTCTGGTCTTCTGCTTTCTGTCTGTGTGACAAGAACCAGGGGAGAGGGTGAAGCGAAAGCCGTCTAACAGTTTCCAGGAACGTGGCTTTTCAATAGTTCTGCATTTCTGTTTGCTTCCCTGTTCCTTGCTGACAGTCCTGTTCAAAGCACTGACAGCAGGTTTCCCATTGCATTCTGCAGACCCCGGTTTATGTATGTAATTACTGGGATGCTTTTAGTAGGGAGTAGTGACCCTCACAAGCTCACAAATAATTTGGAAGTCTCTCTTGCAACATGTCAGTTTGTAGCTTCCTTTCCGGTCCAATCCGCCTATCTGAGCTGAGAGCAGCTAGGACCGTCTGGAAAATATATGCACATCCCTTTTGTTGACTTGTTTAGCATGGAGCTGCCTGTGTATCGTTAAAGCACATCAGGGACTGCAAAGTGTCAGGTGTTTGTTTACCTCCCACCATTTCAAGTGGCTACGGTGGGGCACAAAGCCATTCCGGTTTGGTCCATCTGCCCCTCTGTCTCCATCAAGGGGGAGGCAGAAGGACCAGACCTGAGTGGCACTGTGCCCCTGTGGGCCAGGTTGCAATTCCATGAGGTTTGGGGGTCCTCTAAAATGGGGGGCCTGGGCCAGACTCCCCCTGTTGCCACCCCGGCAGCTCTGAATTCAGGAAATGTTCTCTTTCAGCTGGGCCAGGGCATTTCAGGGTCAAAGCAGGACAGACCCAGGAAACCTGTGACTCTTGGAAAGGATGCGCATGGAACCGTACACCTGCTGTAGGCACAGGGCCTGCTCCTGTTCCCACTCCCACTCCCACTGGAGTTAATGGCAAAACTACTGACTTCAAGGGCAGCAGGATTGAGCCCCTAGCTGCTCCTTTAGTTAGATACTAAACGCTCTTAGGCCAAATTTGAGGCCTGATCTGAAGCCCATTGAAATCAGCTCCCCAATACTGATCTCAGGGGCCTGTCTGTACTGTGAAATTAATTGGGTTTAATCATAGTTGTTTAATAGAAGCTGGTTGGACATTTTGTCATGGAATGCTTTTTCCATCGGACAATGCTGATTCAGCGAAGGCAAAACGTTTGGTGGAAACACATTGATAGCAATGACATTTTTTTTTTTTATAGAAAAAAATAAAAACAGAATGGAGAGTTCCCATAAGGTTGAAAGGTGTTGATCAGAATGAAACCTTTTGATTTAATCAAAATGAAATTTTTTGGTTGTCCCAAGACAATTTTTTTAAAATGTTGTTTTGTCGGAAATTTAATTCGGTTTTGGTTTTGATTTGTTCTGGAATGGAAAAAAATCAAAATAATGGGATATCCCATGAGGTGGAAAATCTGGTTCGTCCCCATCTCTATTGTTTACTGTGATTTGCTTCTTAAAGCACTACTCAGTCATGTGTAACACCAACCATGCTACGAGCCAGTTAGTTTCTTACTCCTGTGATTCAGTAAGGAGAGTGATTTATCTCAAGACATCTCTGTCCCTGTAGTTTTATTAAAAGCATCGGAAAAGTAGCCCACCTTGCTGCACTCCCATGTCAGGAAGAAGAAAATATCTTACATCAGTAATGTTGATAGAGTTTATAAAGTCTGTCATGACATTACCTACTCCACAAATCAACTTAATCTACTGCATCTCACTCTGGGAGGGAAATGATTGTCCATCACTCAGTAATGAGAGATTTTATTCCGCAGCCTGCAGTGTTTGTCATTTGCAGACCTTCCACGGTGCAGGTAGCAATATGCACAATAATCATCTGGTGCAGGGAAGGCAGCCTCATTTCTGAGCATGTATGCTTGTGTACAGTAAATTATACCCCACACTTCACATGTCTTGTACAGGTTCTTCCACGCAAATGGCATGAAGTGGGAAGCTGACAAAGCTACATTAATAACAAACCAGTGAAGTGAGGGAGAGAGAGAAAGGAGAAAAGGAATATTTTCAGATCTGATTTGGAAACAAACAAAGCATTGATAAAGCGAAGAGCTACAGAGAGGCTGATCCCCAAAGCAGGAGCTGCAAAGAAGGAGGTTCTTGCACCAATGCACAATATCAAGCATCAGAATGTGGTGTATACAAAGGAGAGGTGGGGAGCATTGTCCTTTTAAGTAAAACAACTACTTAGCACGTATGTAACACTGCAATGGTGCAAAAAGCTTACAACATTAATTCACTCTTACAACACCCCTCTGAGGGGCGGTTGGTAGAAAACTTTACTCACATGTCCGCACAGAGTCAGTGGCAGAAATGGACCAAGAACTCAGAGCTCCTCATTCAGAGTGCTGGCCGCTAACAGTCCATGCTGCCTCTCAGAGCCTACAGGAGAAATGCAGAAATAGGGGTATTTTCTTTGCCACACATGAGAGGGCGGAGTTTAGAGGAATGTGCTCATGTTACACAGTAGCCTTGTGAAGAGGCCGAAGTGGATGTAAAAGCTGTCATTGAAGTCCAGTCAACTTACTTAAAAAAAGTGTATGGGCAGATACAGAGCAGAGATTGAGACCAGGGGAGTGGCAGGCGCTGAGACAGTGGCCTAGTCTTCACTTACCGGCTGGTCCGGCGGCACGCCATCGATGTTCTGGGATCGATTTATCGCGTCTGGTTAAGACGCGATAAATCGATCCCGGATCGATCCCGGAAGTGCTCACAGTCGGTGCCGGTACTCCAGCTCGCCGAGAGGAGTACGTGGCGTCGACGGGGGGAGACTTCTGGCCGCGTCTGGACCGCGGTAAGTCCGGAGTAAGGTACTTCGAATTCAGCTACGTTATTAACGTAGCTGAATTTGCGTACCTTAGTCCGAAGTCCGGACTAAGTGTGGACCAGCCCTTAGTCTCATCTCTCTCCTCTATAGGTTGTATACCAAGTAATTTTTGAGCTAAAACTACTTTTGCTCTTTTTGCAGAAAACCACCATATCTTTACTGCGGTGGGAGTTTTTCATTGTACTTTGGAAAAGAATACTCCCAGTCTCACTGGCGTGACGGA
The DNA here is from genome assembly GCF_027887155.1 of Malaclemys terrapin pileata. NCBI lineage: Eukaryota > Metazoa > Chordata > Testudines > Emydidae > Malaclemys > Malaclemys terrapin. Next base: position 343,027,428 of record NC_071505.1, read on the forward strand.
ATAGTCAGTGTAATTTTCCAGATGGCGCTAGGCCTTATAAGTAGACTGCACTGGGGGATGGGGGAGTTAACAGATGGGAAACAATGGAAGAACTGTGTAGGCTAGGCCCCTGCAGAGGAAGCCCAGAAGTAGAGGCCACAAGGGGGGGCCTGAGAGGGGTATTAGTTTGAAGATTTGTTTGGGACTTTCATTTGGACTTGCTCGTGTTAGACTCTTATGTGACTTGGCTGAAGGGCCAAACCACAGAAAACCCACGGGGGAGTCAGGAGGAGACAAAGGCTGGGAAAGGCCATTGCAGGCTGTAGGGAGAGCCAGCGATGAGGACCTGTGCATTGCTGTCACCAGAGATGAGAAAGTGGCCATGAGGGGAGGATGCGCAGACAGGGACGCAAGTGTGAATTCCGTGGTCTAACTCCACATCCCCTAATTAGCTCACAGTGCGGCACAACCCTGCTATTGGACAGATATTTGTAGCATCGGCACTCCACCTGGCATTAGAGAATTACACCTCACCGCACCCCTGTGAGTCAGGGAACTATTCTCCTCATTTTACAGACGAGGAGCGTGAGACACAGAGAAGCAAAGGCCAACACTTGCAAACTAGGGGGCCTACAGTTAGATGGGCCAACTCCTCGGCTGAGGTAAATCGACACGGCTTCATTGACTACGGTAGAGCTACATCTGTTTTCACCAGCTGAGGATCTGGCCCAGATACCTAAATCCAAGATTTCCGTATCTTTAAAAATCAGCCCACTTATGTAGGTGCTGAGCGTGAGGAACCTAAGTTTGGTAGTTTTGGTCTTAGTAGCTAGTCCAAGGTCACCCAGGAAGTCTTTGGCAGAGGTGGAGATAGAACCCAGATTTCCTGACTCAACCACTGCAGAGACTGTCCTCCTTCATTTGACTGGCACTCAGGAGTGTCACTGGCTCATGGTATTTTGGCAGAGCAGTGCAGGGCAAGGGTGAGCAGACCATAAGCTGTGCCCCTAATATCAGGCCCTACGCGTAAGCCACTTGATTTCATGGACAGTGAATTTCAAAGTCACGTGATAATTTTTTCCTCTAAATACAGTAAAGAGCAAGCGTCATCAGGGATGCTGTAACAAAGGAATCCTTTCAATGTACTAATGTGCTTGCATTAGTGCTAATGGCCACTGCCAACCGGCAAGCCCTACGGGGTTAGTGAGAATTCCTACCAGACCAGCGGCGAACTCCACTAATTCCTGCCTAATCCAAGCTGTCCTTAAAAGTGTCCCTGCCTACAAATAATCAGGCCATCAGACTTTATCTTTTTTTGTTCAGCACTGGCGAGACAACAACTCTCCAGTTACGGATTCTTTCAAGAGCTGCTGATTATCACATTACCAAGATGAAAAAAAAATAAAAATCCCCTGTTAAATGTCCAGGTTGCCGCTCAGTCTGATGCACTGAAATAACATTTGCAAAGTGCAAATCCCGTTGCTAGTTATGTAACTAAATTATCCTTCCATATGCCAGAGAGAAACTCTACAGTAGCCAGTCATGAGCTTTAATCAACCCAACCCCCAAAACTCTATTTAGCCTGAGCCGTCATTGCAGCAATTCCTGGTTTTAATTATATGAAAGTCAGGTTACATTTCATTAATTCTTGTCACATTACCATAACCCTCCATTTCCCCATCTTGTACCGTCTAACTGCCTTAGAACCGTGACCTATTAAAATGTACAAATTAGGACAGATTCTCCTTTTAATTTCATTAGATTCCTTCTTAAATATAATCAGTGAGATTCAAAGGGGGAGAAAACATCAAGTTACCCATCAATAGGGTGACCAGACAGCAAGTGTGAAAAATCGGGACGGGGGTGGGGGGTAATAGGAGCCTATATAAGAAAAAGAGCCAAAAATCGGGACTGTCCCTATAAAATCGTGACATCTGGTCACCCTACCCATCAACCTTTCTCTCCCGCTTAGCCACACCTCCTCCCTTGTAATTGCTGAAGCAAAGTGACAATCTTCTTTCTCCACGTCACTGGCCAGACCTCAGCTGGTGTATATCAGCTTGACTGGCGCTATGCGGAGGCTCTGGCCCTTGCCTATATATATGGGCCGATCCTACAAGGTGCTGAGTGCCTCCTGGGATGAGCTGGTGAATGCTCCCCATGCCCATTGATTTCAATGGGATCAGAGGGTGCCCAGCATTTTCTAAATTCAGGGCCTACGTTTCCCATTACTTTAGGCTGCTGTGAGGGAGACGGGGAGGGTTGAAGCAAACAGCCCATCAGCTGTTAGAAGAAATCCAGGCAAAACTATAGAAAGTTCCCCGAACATCCAAAGGGCCCTGCAGCTGCTCCATCCAGCTGGTATCTTGCTGCAGTTTATCACCAATGCCACAAGGTGGGGGAGGGTGAGGACGAGGCAGCACCTAGGGCCTAGTTTCCCCAAGTATGATTGTCCCCCCCTATACAGGCGTTGGAGGGACAAGCGTCCCCAGCTGTGTCCCATTTGACCCACCGCCACCCCAGTGCAGCAGTCCATGCCTTGGCTCTGTCAGCAGCTGTTTGTGTTGCACATAGCAGAGCACTTTCGCGCTAGGCGCTGTTCAATCACATAACAAAAAGACAGTCGCTTACCTCAGACACTGATAATCTAAGTATAAGATGAGAGACAACAGATGGATACAACAAGCAGACCAGGGCGTGACAATGAGACACTGCTGGTCAGCAGGATGGCCCAGGGGCTCAGCCCATCAGCCGCCTAACTGTTGTCAAGGTTTCTTTTTTAAAGGCATCGAATCAGAGGAGAGCTTTCAGGCAGGAGCTGAAGTAGGATAATGAGGTTGTTTTGTAGGTGTTTCCGGAGAGTTCTTTCCACCCCGAAGGGACAGCACAGGACACAGCGCACAGGTGCTTGCTGAAAATGTAACAAGTGGGTGATGGAAGCTGGTACCACTGAGTCCGTTCGAGGCAGGAATAGACATCGCAATAATGAACGAGAGCTGGTAAGTAGGTGGGGATAAGCTGTGAAGAGCCTTGAAAGTGAAGACAAGTAGGTTGTATTTGGGAGAAGGCAGCAAAAATAGAGCTGACCTAAAAAAGTGAGCTGCAGAACGCTTTGTGACAGCAACGTTCAGGGTGCGCATGTCAAATAAAAGAAGTCAGGAACTGCAAACGTTTATGCTGAGTGGGGAGGCTGCGGGGGACTCTCACAAAGTGGCTCACCGAAGGGGAAAGGACCAATACGTTTGTTAGATATAAAAGCTCCCTTCCCCGCCCCTACATTTGGTCCATTTCTAGGTTGAGATTAGGGTTCCCCAGATAGAAAGTGAAACATTGGGTTGGGGGGTGGGGGATAATAGGCTCTTATATAAGACAAAGCCCCTATAAAATCGGGGCATCTGGTCACCGGAGTTGAGATTCGGAAAAGTCTGGGCAAGTGCTTTCATTTTTGTTGTCACTGTGTGATCGCGGTTTCCAGCACAGGTCAGGGGTTCAATCCCTAAATCCTCACGCAGGCTGAGCTCTCATTGCCCCGCTTCCTGAAAAGCCTCATCGAAATCCATGGGAATTCACCGGTGGTAAAAGGTGGGCCTGAGGAAGGCATCGGTGGATGCTGCCAAGAGAATGTGAACAGGCTGCTGCTGCTGTAGCCTTGGTCTCTCTGTGAGCCGTTGTATGGAGCAGTGTAAAGGAATCAGCACAAACGCAATTAAACCTCAACTCTGAGACTGATCTCCTGGAAGTGCGTTCTTCCTGATTGAATTGTGCAGAATGTCAAGAGCAAACATTAACCTAACCTAATATAATATGACCCCATGCAGGCGGAAACAATGAAGATAGAAATTGCCATACCAGATTGCACTAGGGTGACCAGATGTCCCGATTTTATAGGGACAGTCCTGATATTTGGGGCTTTTTCTTATATAGGCTCCTATTTCCCCCCACCCCCTGTCCTGATTTTTCACACTTGCTGTCTGGTCAGCCTAGATTGCACCAATAATCCATCCTGTCCAGTAACTGGTCTTCAACAGTGACCAATGCTTGATACTTGAGAAGAGACAGTAACCACCCTTTCCACTCCCATAATCTATTTAGGGGTTCAGCACTGGGCCAAAGGAAGACATTTCTCTCTGTTCTAAACTAGTTATCAGTTTCTGTCCTTAAGGGTCATGATAATTACAAATAATAATGTAATTGGATACCTTGCATTTGAGGATCTTAAAGGACTTTGTAAACATTAGTTGCTTAATACTCATGGCTCCCTCTGCAAAATAAATTAAAATGAGCCTATAAAAAGATGGAGTAAATAAGGTATCATGCAGGAAGCCAGTACAGACTCAGGACTAGACCTTGGACTTGTAGTCTTCAGCTCTAATCATGAAGCTACATGATGCATTGACTCTGTGGTGGAAAAACAAAGGAGCTGGCCTCCTCACAAGCACACAGGAGGTGGGGGATGGGCTAGATGACCTGGAAAAAATATGCTCAACCTAAGTCACTCTAGGTTGAAGGTGGCATTGGCAGCCCTATCACAGCTCTAGAATTGGCCTGATTGTCATGAACAAACTAGGCCCAGTTGTTTCAGCCCTCTTTCCTGCTGGCCAGTCATTCCCAAACCCCCACAGGTGTGCCTTCTGTATAACCATTTGCAGATAGTTTGGATACACAGTTTTCAGGTGGTGGATCACCAACAGTTCTCTTTGTCAATTGTCACGTGTAATTGGTTGTCCAAAGCACATGTAATAGATTGTGTAACGCTGACGGACCCCAATCATCGTCATCTGGGATCAACCTGGAACCTCTGGAGCTTAATGCATGAGCTAAAAGAAACCCGTCTAGTAGCCAAAGCTGTAACAGGCTCATCAGTGACAGAAAACCCTCCCACCAGAGAAGTTCAGAAAAAATACAAACCGAACCATGGCAGTTGTTCCAAACAAAAAGGTGTCACCATATAACCAGGGATTGGTAATCTTTGGCACACGGCCCGCCAGGGAAAGCTGCTGGCGGGCCGGGCCGGTTTGTTTACCTGCAGTGTCCGCAGGTTCGGCTGATTGCAGCTCCCACTGGCCACGGTTCGCCATCCCAGGCCAATGGGGGTTGCAGGAAGCGGCGGCCAGCACATCTCTCGGGCCCGCGCTGATTCCCGCAGCCCTCATTGGCCTGGGTCGGCAAACCATGGCCAGTGGGAGCTGCGATCGGCTGAAACTGCGGACAATGCAGGCAAATAAACCGACCCAGCCCACCAGTGGCTTTCCCTGGCGGGCTGCGGACTAAAGGTTGTCGATCCCTGATATGAACAATGTATTATTAGTGTAATTACATGAGTGCTTATGCAGTGCTCATAAAACAAACAGTAAAAGTCTCATCAAGATCTAACTCAAACCCAGCCAGCATTAGCAAACAATTTTGGTGTTGGCAATTACTTTGTCTTTGTCACTACTGCTGTTTGGGTCAATATTAATTATTTAATACAGCTAGTGTGCTTCCCTATACTCGATCTAGATTCTCTTTCCATTGCTGAAGGCCTGTAATAATAATAATTTTTAATAATTATTACACCTAGCTCTAGAATCATAGAATATCAGGGTTGGAAGGGACCTCAAGGTCATCTAGTCCAATCCCCTGCTCAAAGCAGGACCAATTCCCAACTAAATCATCCCAGCCAGGGCTTTGTCAAGCCGGGCCTTAAAAACCTCCAAGGAAGGAGACTCCACCACCTTCCTAGGTAACGCATTCCAGTGCTTCACCACCCTCCTAGTGAAATAGTGTTTCCTAATATCCAACCTGGACCTCCCCCACTGCAACTTGAGACCATTGCTCCTTGTTCTGTCATCTGCCACCACTGAGAACAGCCGAGCTCCATCCTCTTTGGAACCCCCCTTCAGGTAGTTGAAGGCTGCTATCAAATCCCCCCTCATTCTTCTCTTCTGGAGACTAAACAATCCCAGTTCCCTCAGCCTCTCCTCATAAGTCATGTGCTCCAGACCCCTAATCATTTTTGTTGCCCTCCGCTGGACTCTTTCCAATTTTTCCACATCCTTCTTGTAGTGTGGGGCCCAAAACTGGACACAGTATTCCAGATGAGGCCTCACCGATGTCGAATAAAGGGGAACGATCACGTTCCTCGATCTGCTGGCAATGCCCCTACTTATACAGCCCAAAATGCCGTTAGCCTTCTTGGCAACAAAAGCACACTGTTGACTCATATCCAGCTTCTCATCCACTGTGACCCCTAGGTCCTTTTCTGCAGAACTGCTACCTAGCCATTCGGTCCCTAGTCTGTAGCAGTGCATGGGATTCTTGTGTCCTAAGTGCAGGACTCTGCACTTGTCCTTGTTGAACCTCATCAGGTTTTTTTTGGCCCAATCCTCTAATTTGTCTAGGTCCCTCTGTATCCGATCCCTACCCTCTAGTGTATCTACCACGACTCCTAGTTTAGTGTCATCTGCAAACTTGCTGAGAGTGCAGTCCACACCATCCTCCGGATCATTAATAAAGATATTAAACAAAACCGGCCCCAGGACCGACCCTTGGGGCACTCCAATGGTTCCATGTCTAGTTGGCAGCCGGTTTCAAGCGATCACTACCCGTTGAGCCCGACGATCTAGCCAGCTTTCTATCCACCTTACAGTCCATTCATCCAGTCCATACTTCTTTAACTTGGCGGCAAGAATACTGTGGGAGACCGTATCAAAAGCTTTGCTAAAGTCAAGGAATAACACATCCACTGCTTTCCCTTCATCCACAGAGCCAGTTATCTGATCATAGAAGAGAAGATAGTGATCAGGAACAGTCAGCATGGATTCACGAAGGGGAAGTCGTGCCTGACTAACCTAATTGCCTTCTAAGTGTTTCATAATTGATTCCTTGAGGACCTGCTCCATGATTTTTCCAGGGACTGAGGTGAGGCTGACTGGCCTGTAGTTCCCCGGATCCTCCTCCTTCCCTTTCTTAAAGATGGGCACTATATTAGCCTTTTTCCAGTTATCTGGGACCTCCCCTGATTGCCATGAGTTTTCAAAAATAATGGCTAATGGCTCTGCAATCTCATCCGCCAACTCCTTTAGCACCCTCTGATAGTGTGTGTATCTACATGCACAAACACTGAGACCTATATATATTATTTAGTGTATTATCAAGTATATAGAGTACAACAATATCTACTATATATATCTAGCTCTTTGTGTGTGTGTAAATTAACAGAGAGAGAATACATTTATTTATTACATGCCTTCAGTAATGTAGACAGAGCCCAGGCTGAGTACAGAGGAGTACGATATCTGGATTAATGTAAGAACTGATCCAAACTTTCACTCTGAACTTGAGATGATTTTTTTAAAAGTTTGAGAAAGTTTGGTTAACTTTTGTCCACATTTTTCAATTTCCTCACTCCCTGGGGCTGGTCAGCTTCAAAAGTGCTAATATACCGTTTGTCGCTGAAGTGTCAAAATCCAATGACGGTCCTCTAGTGGTCTATTCTATTTCTAATAAGGCGCCTATCATGATGGAATAAACTCTTCTTGCAAGATTGCCAGCCCAATCTCAGAGTCCAGAGGAGGATCCAGACTTTGGAGGGTTTATACAGCCCAAGGCTTCTGAGAATCCCCAGCCCTGTTGACAACGTGGTTCTTTGGTGGTTTTTGCTGAAGAGCAATATGAGTTTGCACTGGTGTACGCTCAGCCAGCAGAGGGCTCTCTAACCCACAACAAAAGTAAACATACCCACCTGCATCACTTCTGGACTAATAGGAAAATGCTAAATACCTTCCAGGCCATTTCCATGAAACTAATTTTAGCAGATTGCAATGAATCAGCTGCTTGAAATAGCTGCAGTGCTCGTATGAATTTACTTCTGATGTGGAAACTCATTCCCCAATGTAATGCTGCCCTCTCAGTTAACCACCTTGTACCTCTCTGGCAGCTATGTCCAGGTTCCCATTCTGTCTCCTATTGCATCAGGGCATTTTTCTAAGTCTACCCAGCACAGGCAACCCTAGGAGTTAAGAGACTTTTGATATTTGATTTAACAAATCTGTCTGAATCTGTTGCCTTATGTAGTAAACTCATTTCTTGAGTGCAGTTTTGCGCAGTGACAAAGTCTCCCTTCCAAGAATCTGCTGGTAAATAGAGTGGTTCTCCCCCACCCCCAAATTAAATCTCCCTTTGTTAGTAGCAATCGGTGTTATGTACCAAATGTGGGGATGGGAAGGAGATTTTCCTCCTCAGGTCTAGGATAGAAAGAACCAGAGAAAGATGTTTTTTTTCTTCCCTTTGAAATGCTGCGTGGGAGTCAGGTGGGACTATCACATAGGGGCAGTTTTCTGTTGTTGCAGCAAGCGCTGGGCATTGCTAGAACTTAGACGTTTCCCATTTTCCGTTTAGGTCTTCCCTGAAGCAATTGTCCTTCTCTCGTTCCCTGATGAAGATAGATACATTTCTCATATGCAGAATTCAGTGTCTTTGGGGGCTACGGGGTGGCTGGTAAGAGGCTGATAATTTAACTATTGGAAGGGATGTGATGGGTGCAGTAGAGTTAGACTTGGCAGCATGTGGGTTTTTTGTAATAATTTTGATGGATAATAGCTTATTCATAAGCGTTTTTTAATTTTTAATCTATTTCATCTTTCACAGATGTGCGAACTTATGGGCTGTAAACATTACTTATAATTTTTCTCTAGTTTAAATTTTCACCATTGCAGGAAATTATGGGGCAGTGTCAGACAATAATTATTTAATGACAGCAGCTGTTGAGATTCAAAAAATTAAAGCTTTATAACTGCTAATGCACAGTTATAAAGCTTTAATTTTTTGAATCTCAACAGCTGCTGTCATTAAAAAATTATTGTCTGACACTGCCCCATAATTTCCTGCAATGGTGAAAATTTAAAAAAAGATGATGATGATGAACACAAATATACAAAGTAAGTAACCTTAAAGTAAACACTAATATGTTCCGAAGGACCATTTTTCTTACTTTGCCTATATGTAAATTGTGAATGTTATCAATGGAAATACTTTTTTCGTCTGTTTGTGGGTGTACAGTGAAATCGAAGTTTAGTGACATTTACCGATAATCCTTCCAAGCCTAGGTATAGGCAGCAAGAGAGATAGTATGGTCCGGTGGTTAGAGCACTAGCGTAGGACATGAGATCTTGGGATTCAATTCCCTGTCCTGCCACAGACTTTCTGTGTGACCTTGGGCAAGTCACTTAGCCCCTCTGTGCCTCAGTTCCCCATCCTACAATAGGATAACAGCCCTGCCCTACCTCATGGAGCTGCTGTGGGGATAAATACATTGAAGATGATGAGGTGCTCAGATGCTATGGTGAAAGGGGCCAGATAGGTACCTACTTAACATTCCACAACAGATTATTCTGGGCCAGGATTTACACAAAAATTGGACCAAATCCTGACCTCTCCACTGCAGCCCCTTTATTCTGAGGGTGCAGCCCTGAATCTGGCATGGTGCAGCCCCAGTCTGTCTGCACTCAGTATAAAAGCCGTTGTGTCTATTATACCTGCGACCTGTCCCTTCTCTATGGTGAAGGATGCGGTGGTGTAATCCACTGCAATGAATCATAGGTCACTGGACTAGACATCAAGGTCCCTTCCAATCTGACATTTCTAAGTATTATCTAGACCAGGGACGGGCAGAAGTTTTGGCCTGAGGGCCACATCGGGTTTCCGAAATTGTATGAAGGGCCGGTTAGGGAAACTGTGCCTCCCCAAACAGCCAGGCGTGGCCCGGCCCCCACCCCCTATCCAACCCCCTTGCTTCTTGCCCCCTGACGCCCCCCCTGGGACTCCTGCCCCATCCAACTCTCCCTGTCCCCTGATGGCCCCCTGGGGATCCCTTTCCCATCCACACATCCCCGCTCCCTGTCCCCTGAGTGCCCCCCACCACCTCCCCCAAGCTCCCCTCTCCTTCTTGACTGTCCCCCCGGAACTCCTGCCCCCATTCAACCCCCCTATTCCCTGACCTCTGACTGCCCTGCCCCCTATCCACATCCCCGCCCTCTGACCAGCACCCCGAACTCCCCTGCTCTCTATCCAACCCCCTGTAGTAAGACGAGGCCCTGAAACATAAACCCTTATATCAGAGGCCTGGTATGAGGCCTGAGGCCTGAACTAAAGCAATGGTCAAGACTTTGCTAACATAACATAAAGCAAAGTTAAGCTGTGAGCCAGAGACAGGCCCTGCTCACAGAAGCTGGCAAGGAAAGGGCTGATGCTGCAAACAGAAACATACCTAAAAGATACTGGACACTAGATAGCAGAACATTCGCATACTTGCACATTCCACACAGATAACAAGGAACAGGCTGACCCATCCTAAAGATAGGGTCAAAAGGGTAATATGATGGATAGAGTTGTTCTGTTCAAACCAACAAGGTGAGAGGCGGCACCTTATTGCGTAGAGGGGTTGTACCTTGCTACGTAGAGAGGTTGCACCTCAATATGTCAGGAGGGTTGTGTAACTTGTTTGTACCTGTGTATAAGAATGCATCCCTGGGGCAGCGTCTTTGTCCGGCCTAGGGAGCAGTGGAGTGTCCCGCCACTGACTGAGCGGGTCCATTGTCTGGGGCACATATTCATAGTATGTCCTGTAGAGTCTGCTGGGAACTATCACTGTGCTTCGTTTGACAATAAACCTGGCCACATGCCTTCGTCCCTTATCGGAGTCTGTGGTCATTGGGGTTCTCTCGGGGTCTGCTGTGCCAGCGATCTGCAGAGCCGGGGCAGCACACAGAGGGAACATATGCACGCAGCCGACTGTTATCAACGTTGAACAGAGCAGAGCACCACATCGGTAGCGTCTGACAACACCCCCTTGTTCCCTGCCCCCTTACTGCGCTGCCTGGAGCACCGGTGGCTGGCAGCGCTACAGCCGCGCTGCCCAGAGCACCAGGACAGGCATCCGCGCTGCCCGGCTGGAGCGAGACACACCAGCGCGCAGCACAGAACACCGGGTCAGGTCGCGGCTCTGCAGCTGCGCTGCCCAGCAGGAGCTCGCAGCCACGCCGCCCAGAGCATTGTGCCGGCGGCGCAGTGAGCTGAGGCTGCGGGGAAGGGGGAACAGCAGGGGAGGGGCTGGGGGCTAGCATCCCGGGCCAGGAGCTCAGGGGCTGGGCAGGAGGGTCCCACAGGCTGGATGTGGCCCTCGGGCCGTAGTTTGCCCACCTCTGATCTAGACCATCCCTAACAGGTTTTGTCTAATCTGTTCTTAAAAGCATCCAATGAATGATATTCCACAGCCTCCCTAGATAATTTGTTCTGCTGTTTAACTAACTTTACAGTTAGGAAGTTTTCCCTAATATCTAACCTAAATCTCCCTTACTGTCATTTAAGCCAATTGCTTCTTATCCTGTCCTTAGTGATTAAGAAGAACAATTTATTATTCTCTTCTTTATAATAATCTTTTATGTACTTTAAGACTGTTATCGTGTCTTCCTGCCCCCAGTCTTCTCTTCTCCAGACTAAACAAACAAATTTTTTTCCAACTTTCCCCATAGGTCATGTTTTCTAGACTTTTAATAATTTTTATTGCTCTTCTCCCGATGTTCCTTAATTTATCTACATATTTTCTGAAGTGTGGTGCCGAGAACTGAACACAGTACTCCAGCTGAGGCCTTATCAGCACTGAGTAGAGTGAAAGAATTACTTTTTGTGTCTTGCTCACAACACTCCTGCTAATACATGTGGTGTTTGGAGCCAGGAACTCCTTAGCAGTTTAGCTGGGATTAGCATGGACGCCTGTCTGGCCTGGGCAAATTACTTATCCCCATTTTACAGACAGGGAAATAGTGGCACATAGGAGTTAAGACCTACCTCCGGTGCAGAGGGAGTTGTGAGGTTTAATTTATTAGCATGAGTACAGCATTATACAGTGCAAATGCTAAGACCTGGGAGAGCACATTTTGATGCAGGGTTGCCGGCAGAGATTCCTCTGAGCTAGGCAGATGCAAGGGATGGTAATAACCACAGAGCAATTGGAGGGTTCTTTCTTTTTTCAGCCTATGTGTCAACAGCCTGTTATGCAAATTGCCATTGTGGCTACATATGCATGATCCTTCCAGGAGCTGAGTATTGCAATCAGTGTGCTATGATTACAGATGGTACATAGTATCATAAAGCGGATGGCTTTTTACTGTGTTTGTAGTTTGTAGTTTGTTTGTAGTTTCATTGTGTATCTCTGACTTTGTATGGGGCAAGAAACCCAATAAATATTTATACTCAGAGCCTTAAAGGAATCTAAAGAAGATGGATCCCCAAATCCCCCTGAAAGTCAGTGTGAGTTGGGGGCTTGACTCAGGAAACCACAGCTTGGAATATGAGAAATAAAACCATTCTGGACCACATGATGCCATCGCCACAATAAAGAAGTGAAGATCCATATAATGTGGTACTGGGAGGCTGGAGCAGAAGGGAAGGCAGCTTTCTGGTGAAAGAACATGCTTGGGTGTTGGGAGACATAGGTTCTAGTCCTGGCATTGCCACAGGTACTGGGTATCCGCCTATGCAAGTCTCTTAATTTATTTGTGCCTCAGTTTCCCTATCTGTAACAAGGAGATAATAGACCCAGGAATAGCACTCAGGAGATCTGGGGTCTTTTCCTAGATCTGCTGCACACTCACTGTTGCTAACTGAAAGGATTCAAAAATCAAGGATCAGGACCCCAAAATCATGAGATTGGCTTAAAAATCTTGAGATATTAAAAGTAACAAATGGTGTCTATCTTTTTTTCCTTCTGAGCTTTGAGCTTTTAGCATTCACATTTTCCAGCTTTCCTCTGTGGAACCAAGGGTGAATCTTATTAGATGGAGAATCTCAGCTTCTGTTTTAAAAAATAATAACAGGGCTCCAGAAGCTGGATCTTTAAGAAAAAATACTAATTAGCACAAGACTCATGATAAAAGTGTGCAAGTTGGCAACACGGATTCACTTTGTGGCCCTGGGCAAGTCACTTGGTCTCTCTGTGCTTTGCATCTCTGCAATGGGGATAAAAACACTTCTTGTGGCTGCCTTGTCTGTTTAAATAGCACATGCCTTACTATGTGTGTACACCCTCTAGCACAGCAGGGGCACTGATTTTTGGCTGAGGCAGCTAGGTGTGAGCATACTACATATAATAACTTAGGGCAGCACTTCAATCTGTTCCAGGGGCTGATCCAATCCCCGGCCAGTCCCAGACTTCACCAAGTGCTTGAGTGGCACAAAGACATTCCATTTGTATTGTGCACCAAGTTTAGTGTCGGTACTAATGGCAACCTCGCCAGGCCCTCAGCCACGGTCCTGCCTCCTGGGGAAGGCTATGGTCACCTTTTCAGCAGGAAGAAGGAGGCTGCCAATATCACACACCCACTCCCTGCTGCTGCTGGCACCTACTGGGGGGGAATTTTTGTTTCTCATGTGCGGGCAAATAAGCCCTTTCCACCACCAAACAGGTTCTGCAAGTTACTTTAAGTGTCTTGTTTATCCTCCACAAGGCTGATACCACAGCACTCAGATTTTTAATGCTCATGAAGCATTTGAAAGAACAAAGGGCTTTTGCAAATCTTATCCGGCTAAATCCCCTTGAAATCTGACATGGCCATCATCACAGCAAACAACCTGGCATGACTGAGCAAGATGCCACGGCTGGGCTTATTAAATCCTGTCCACTCTCTCATGAATTATGTATCTCTGCATTTCCATTTAGCCGCTGTCTCTCCTTGGATGAAATTCTACTTTGGCGATAAGGATTAAGCCACCTGCTTCCGGGGACAGTGTTAACGTGAGCCCTGTGTTTAATAAGTGGTGGGATTTTACATTTCAAATGCATTGTTTGCCTCTTAATAGTCTGGGACAGTTGCTTTCGGTTCACTCCTACCACCATTCCCAGAATCTGGGATGAAATTTAAATACAAACCAGGAGACACGGCTAGACTGAAAGGCTTAAATAAGTTTTTAACCTTTGAATCTAATTCCACAGGAAGAAAGAGGCAATGGTTTGAATTCAAATACAGAAAAGGTCTGCAGGTAGGAAAAGTTAGTCGCTTAGTTCTGTCTTGTAAGGAGCAATAATGGCCATCATTAATTCTTGGTTAGCACTGTTTATTTTCAATGCACTTAAATCCCGTCTCCAGACACCCCCATTTGAAAGGGGTTCAGAGTCCAAACCCAAATGTAGATCACATTGCCCAGAGAGTTGGTCCTGACAGATATAGCAAGGACATCAAAATCGTTGTATGGAAAGGGCTGAATTTTATATTGAACTATGGCCTACGGGCTGGGGTATAAATTTGGGACACCATACTGCTCTCAGTCCCCAGCAGACCTTTCAGTGAGTCAGACAGGATGTATATGCGTGTAAGGAAAAACATAACAGACCTGGCTTTTGCTCACGGGTCTAGTTCAACTTGGCTACAGTGGTGTAAATCCAGAGTAATTCCACTGACAGCAGGGCAGTCAATTCAGAATTACACCAGTGCAACTGAGAGTCAGTACTAACCCACTTGCTAACCCAGAGGATTTGAACTTGTGATCCAGAAGTGAAAGGAGCTGTGGTCCACTTGACACGATGCAACCAGATTGGCTTGAAACTCAGCATGGACATTCTTGAAATTTAGCAAATCTCAATGGCCTGAAGAGGAACCTGGCTCACATTTCAGGGTTTGTTGCAGAAGTTGTGCACGGGTCTGTGTGTGATAGAATAGCAACAAAGCACAGCTCAGCTATTTGGAAGCTGAGATTGCATTTAGAGAATGGATTCTCTGTACCGTTGGTTAACCAATAGACATTAGGGAAGTGGTTTCTTTAACATAATAAACCCATGAGAACTCTGGGAACTTCCTCTTTCTGTGCAGTTCAGATTCGATCAGAGCCTGCCATCCACGGTGCTAGAGCCGGAAACAGGACAAAGACATCATTATGGAGAAGTTAGCGAAGCAGACAATGTGTTCACTATGTTACATGCTCCAGGTCCAATCACTTACACCAGTATATGCCAGGATCCACTGGCACAGAGTGGCTGCTAGAATACTTATCCCTGGAGTAATATGGAAAGTGGAAGGTAAATTGTGAATACTCAGGCATTTGGGGCCCCTTGCTAGGGGCTTGTGGCATAAGCCATGAGTTAGCCCACAGTGAGAGATTGTCCCTGCACCGAAGAGCTTTCAGTTTACATAGATGAGATATTTTGGAGCCATCTGACAATGTAGGGATTGAGTGATTAAACAGTGAGAGTAATTCATCCTTGGAACCATTTACCAAGGTTTGTGCAGGTTTCTCCGACAGTGGCAATACTTTCAATCAAGGTTTGATGTTTTTTCTGAAGGACCTGCTCTCGTCCAATCAGGAATTATTTCAGGGACGTCATCTGGCCTGTCCAGGACTTGTCATCATAGGTGCTGGAACTAGAGGTGCTGGGGGTGCTGCTGCACCCTCTGGCTTGAAGTGGTTCCCATTATATACCGGGGTTACAGTTTGGTTCAATGGCTCTCAGCACCCCCACTATACAAAGTGTTCCAGCACCTCTGGAGGTCAGACCAGATGATCATGGCAGTCCCTTCAGACTTTGTACCCTGTGAATATCTAGTCAATGTCAAATATGAGGTTCCTTCCAGCCCTGTGATTTTATGAATATTTGACCAGATGACTACGATATTGTCCACAAGACATTTGTTCTGTGTAAGTAACGCCCACAAGTCTCGAGTGAGTGGGAGGCGTGTGCATGTATCTGAGTGCAGAATCCTGCCTCCCACGGTTTGTGGAATCCATGAAAGGATTGATGTGTAAAGTCCAGCTCTCAGTGTTCAGTCAAGGAGAGTTTACTGTGGATCAGCTGAAATGATTCTGATCTGTGTTTCATGTGTTGAATGTACCACCTCTCAAAATCTGCCAGGAAAGGGGGGAGTTTCTCTGAGCTGCAACAGAACTGGGTTGAACTCCCCTGCCTGTCAGATTGAATTTAACTCTTAATATAAAGCAATTCCGTTGTTTCTCACCTTATACTTGGAGTGTAAATTCCTTGAGGGCAGGGACTTCTTGTTCTGTGACTGTACAGCACCTAGCACAATGGGGTGCTGGTCCATGACTGAACCCCTAGGTGCTACCACCGTTCAAATACTAGCAGTCAATAGCTCAGTATTGCCGAATCTAGCTTTATTAAGAGAATAGGAGCTTTTACTGCCCTGACAAACGGCCAATATCCTGTATTATACTGCACAAACTTTAGGGGATTAAGATCAACTTTATTGAATTAAGCTAAACTTTATTGGATTAGGGTTAATAGCTTTGGGGTACATTGTATTAAAATTGAACTTGTGTATGTGTTGTTATGGCACTGTATGTACTTTCTTTTAAGGCAAAAACAACAAGGAGTCTGGTGGCACCTTAAAGACTAACAGATTTATTTGGGCATGAGCTTTCGTGAGTAAAAACCTCACTTCTTCGGATTTCTTTTAAGGGGTGAGGGATGCTAATGTAGTTTCTCTGTTATCAATGCTTTGAAGCCAGCCCCCCTGCAGAGATATGCATATACTCATTCAAACTGGATTCTCGAGGGACCAACAGGCAAAGAAAGGGGGTTTGGATAAATAGCCTTGTTTTAAACTGGCTCGGGGCCTTCTTCCTGATCCAGCAAATGGACAGGACCCTGGTCCACAGAGAGGACCAACCCTTAGTGTAGGGTTGGAAGGACTGGGCCTGCCAGAACCCATGTTAGATGATCTCTGGTGAACTTATTAGCATGTGTGCAGGTTCTTTTATTGTTTTTAATATGTTTTTTCTGTAATGCTTTTTACCTTAAGAAAAAAGCAGGCCTGCTTAGGAAGCATTGTGTGGTAACTTATAACTGTTAAGAATGACTCTGTTGTCAGGCTCTGAAGAGAGAGCCAGCAAGTGCCCTTGGGCAACCTGTCTGTGCTGGGAAAGACACAGTGAAAGCAAGGAACTGCACAGCCTGGAAATACCCTACTGAGGTGTTCACCCACGAAAGGCAAGAGCTGGGGAGCTGAGAGCCAAGAGGGGGAACCATTGGTGAACCGCTGAGGGGAAATACAGGTGCAGTTGCCCTAACCTGTGACACTGCTGATGCTGCCAAGAAAGAACGCCCCCCCCCCCCATATAAGAAGAGGGATGAGGAGAGTGGGAAGACGTTAATAAAAACTTCATCCCCAGTATAGAGAGTGGGGAAATATGGAGCTTTAAGTGTAGTGGTAAAACCCATCTCAGGATAACGCTCCCCTCACTTATCAGCAGATCAAGACATTGAGAGTGTTACTGTGAGTAGGTTTCTTCACTATTTGTATTGGCTCTGTTGTTCTAGGTGCTGTACATACATACAATAAGAAACAGCCCCTGCCATGAAGCGCTTACCATCGAAATGGACAAAGGCTGGGATGGGAAACAGCGACACAGACAGATGAAATGTCCGCATGAGCCCACACGTTATACCTTCAATCGCAAGCCAGTGTCTGAAGGATAACTGTTCATTCTGACCTTTCTTGGTTGCTTCCTACAGGCTGAGCCCTCCCCAGCCCCCACCCATTGCTGAGCACCTGACACAGGAATACACACTGGTTGGGGGCCCCTGTTTTATCCCCCACTCTGTTTTTAAAGGGCCAGTTCCCATTTCTGTCATTACATAATGTATATCGCTAATAACAAATACAAACAAAAAACAAACAAAAATCAAATGCGTTACTACATATAAATGATAGTGTTGCCCCTTTTGACTCAAGTGGGTAGCCAATACTTGCTGGGTGTTTCCCTGAGGAGGAGAAATTGACAATGTTGTCTGGTGCAATCCTATTATTTACAAATAATGTACAAAGAAATACCTAAGTTCTGTTTCCCTGAAACGTGGGCACCAATGATACTGCCAAGAATGACCTTGAGCGGATCACTGCAGACTACGTGGCTCTGGGAAGAAGGATAAAGGAGTTTGAGGCGCAAGTGGTGTTCTCGTCCATCCTCCCTGTGCAAGGAAAAGGCCGGGGTAGAGACCGTCGAATCGTGGAAGTCAACGAATGGCTACGCAGGTGGTGTCGGAGAGAAGGCTTTGGATTCTTCAACCATGGGATGGTGTTCCAAGAAGAAGGAGTGCTAGGCAGAGACGGGCTCCACCTAACGAAGAGAGGGAAGAGCATCTTCGCCAGCAGGCTGGCTAACCTAGTGAGGAGGGCTTTAAACTAGGTTCACCGGGGGAAGGAGACCAAAGCCCTGAGGTAAGTGGGGAAATGGGATCCTGGGAGGAAGCACAAGCAGGAGAGCGCAACAGGGGAGGACTCCTGTCTCATGCTGAGAAAGAGGGACGATCATTGAGTTATCTTAAGTGCCTATACACAAATGCAAGAAGCCTGGGAAACAAGCAGGGAGAACTGGAAGTCCTGGCACAGTCAGGGAACTATGATGTGATTGGAATAACAGAGACTTGGTGGGATAACTCACATGACTGGAGTACTGTCATGGATGGATATAAACTGTTCAGGAAGGACAGGCAGGGCAGAAAAGGTGGGGGAGTTGCGTTGTATGTAAGAGAGGAGTATGACTGCTCAGAGCTCCGGTATGATACTGCAGAAAAACCTGAGAGTCTCTGGATAAAGTTGAGAAGTGTGAGCAACAAGGGTGATGTCGTGGTTGGAGTCTGCTATAGACCACCAGACCAGGGGGATGAGGTGGACGAGGCTTTCTTCTGGCAACTAGCAGAAGTTGCTAGATCACAGGCCCTGGTTCTCATGGGAGACTTTAATCACCCTGATATCTGCTGGGAGAGCAATACAGCGGTGCACAGGCAATCCAGGAAATTTTTGGAAAGTGTAGGGGACAATTTCCTGGTGCAAGTGCTGGAGGAACCAACTAGGGGCAAAGCTTTTCTTGACCTGCTGCTCACAAACAGGGAAGAACTAGTAGGGGAAGCAAAAGTGGATGGGAACCTGGGAGGCAGTGACCATGAGATGGTCAAGTTCAGGATCCTGACACAAGGAAGAAAGGAGAGCAGCAGAATACGGACCCTGGACTTCAGAAAAGCAGACTTTGACTCCCTCAGGGAACAGATGGGCAGGATCCCCTGGGAGAATAACATGAAGGGCAAAGGGGTCCAGGAGAGCTGGCTGTATTTTAAAGAATCCTTATTGAGGTTGCAGGAACAAACCATCCCGATGTGTAGAAAGAATAGTAAATATGGCAGGCGACCAGCTTGGCTAAACAGTAAAATCCTTGCTGATCTTAAACGCAAAAAAGAGGCTTATAAGGAGTGGAAGATTGGACAAATGACCAGGGAGGAGTATAAAAATATTGCTCAGGCGTGCAGGAGTGAAATCAGGAAGGCCAAATCACACTTGGAGTTGCAGTTAGCAAGAGATGTTAAGAGTAACAAGAAGGGTTTCTTCAGGTATGTTAGCAACAAGAAGAAAATCAAGGAAAGTGTGGGCCCCTTACTGAATGAGGGAGGCAACCTAGTGACCGAGGATGTGGAAAAAGCTAATGTACTCAATGATTTTTTTGCCTCTGTCTTCACGCACAAGGTCAGCTCCCAGATTGCTGCACTGGGCAGTACAGCATGGGGAGAAGGTGACCAACCCTCTGTGGAGAAAGAAGTGGTTCGGGACTATTTAGAAAAACTGGACGTGCACAAGTCCATGGGGCCGGATGCGCTGCATCCGAGGGTGCTAAAGGAGTTGGCGGGTGAGATTGCAGAGCCATTAGCCATTATTTTTGAAAACTCATGGCGATCGGGGGAGGTCCCAGATGACTGGAAAAAGGCTAATGTAGTGCCCATCTTTAAAAAAGGGAAGAAGGAGGATCCGGGGAACTACAAGCCAGTCAGCCTCACCTCAGTCCCTGGAAAAATCATGGAGCAGGTCCTCAAGGAATCAATTATGAGACATTTAGAGGACAGGAAAGTGATCAGGAACAGTCAGCATGGATTCACGAAGGGGAAGTCGTGCCTGACTAACCTAATTGCCTTCTATGATGAGATAACTGGCTCTGTGGATGAGGGGAAAGCAGTGGATGTCTTATTTCTTGACTTTAGCAAAGCTTTTGATACTGTTTCCCACAGTATTCTTGCCACCAAGTTAAAGAAGTATGGGCTGGATGAATGGACTGTAAGGTGGATAGAAAGCTGGCTAGATCGTCGGGCTCAACGGGTAGTGATCAATGGCTCCATGTCTAGTTGGCAGCTGGTTTCAAGTGGAGTGCCCCAAGGGTCGGTCCTGGGGCCGGTTTTGTTTAATATCTTTATTAATGATCTGGAGGATGGTGTGGACTGCACTCTCAGCAAGTTTGCAGATGACACTAAACTAGGAGGCGTGGTAGATACACTAGAGGGTAGGGATCGGATACAGAGGGACCTAGACAAATTAGAGGATTGGGCAGAAAAAAACCTGATGAGGTTCAACAAGGACAAGTGCAGAGTCCTGCACTTAGGACGGAAGAATCCCATGCACTGCTACAGACTAGGGACCGAATGGCTAGGTAGCAGTTCTGCTGAAAAGGACCTAGGGGTCACAGTGGACGAGAAGCTGGATATGAGTCAACAGTGTGCTCTTGTTGCCAAGAAGGCTAACGGCATTTTGGGCTGTATAAGTAGGGGCATTGCCAGCAGATCGAGGAACGTGATCGTTCCCCTTTATTCGACATTGGTGAGGCCTCATCTGGAATACTGTGTCCAGTTTTGGTCCCCACACTACAAGAAGGATGTGGAAAAATTGGAAAGAGTCCAGCGGAGGGCAACAAAAATGATTAGGGGTCTGGAGCACATGACTTATGAGGAGAGGCTGAGAGAACTGGGATTGTTTAGTCTCCAGAAGAGAAGAATGAGGGGGGATTTGATAGCAGCCTTCAACTACCTGAAGGGGGGTTCCAAAGAGGATGGAGCTCGGCTGTTCTCAGTGGTGGCAGATGACAGAACAAGGAGCAATGGTCTCAAGTTGCAGTGGGGGAGGTCCAGGTTGGATATCAGGAAAAACTATTTCACTAGGAGGGTGGTGAAACACTGGAATGCGTTACCTAGGGAGGTGGTGGAGTCTCCTTCCTTGGAGGTTTTTAAGGCCCGGCTTGACAAAGCCCTGGCTGGGATGATTTAGCTGGGAATTGGTCCTGCTTTGAGCAGGGGGTTGGACTAGATGACCTCTTGAGGTCCCTTCCAACTCTGATATTCTATGATTCTATGAAACAATAGGAATCAAACAGGAGATAGTTTCCCTGCTCAATATTCCAAGCCTCTTTTTCCCAGCCAGCACTCTGCCCATAAAACTCTGTCTGTTAGCTTCCTCTTAGGGTTACACTACAAGGGCTTCTCTGGCTGTCCTTGGCTTTCTGTTGCCATCTCCCTGTACTTCTGTGATCTTTCTGGCTGCTTATTTCTCTTTCACACACATATGTCCACCAAAACATTATCCATCCCTCTGTGTTTACATTCAGCCCCCAGTGAGAACCTTCCACTCACACAGCTTTTTGTGACCTGCCCTGCATGTGGCCTGTGTTTTCAGTGGTGGTTCCTATTGTTTCAGCTATCTTTTCCATACAGGAGATGATTGCTTCCCACATTTATGCTGAACCCATTTCTAAATGGGTGCTGGGTCCTCATACATGCTGAGTGTTTTGTGTTCCCATTCATAGTGGCAACACACTCACCTTAATGTTTTTCATCCTATGCCGCCCCAAGCAAAAACAATTTTGGCTGCCCCCGCTCCTTTTTTTTTGGCTTTTACACGTTTGCACTTTGCAATGTTATTTTTTGTTTGTTTGTTTTGTTTTTGACTGTTTAAAATAAAAAAAAAATGAAAATTGAGAATTTGTAGTTAAATTAAAACAATTTCCTACTACTGTGCTCATTTACTCACTGGGCCGACCATGGAGTGAGCTGGGCTGTGTCTGCCTGGGCAGAGCTAGGGCTGCGCCTTCGCCGGAGGCCTTGGCATAGGCAGGACGTCAGCGCCAACCCCAGGGCTCATGTGGTCTGTGTGGGTCGGACCAAGTCACGCTGCTGCCGGGCTACCCAGACTGGCTGTCGCTGCCGAGTAGCCAGAGGGGCCTGGAGCTGCGTGGGAGACACCGAACAGCTCTGCCTCCTGTCTCTCCTTCCCCGCGAGCACGCCCGGGGGCTTGGTGCTGCCCTCTGGAGCTGGGCGTTGCAACCCTGTGCCGGCAGGAGCAAGCAGCAGGCGTTGGGGGGGTGAGAGAGGGGGTTGCCCGGTCTCTCCAGCCAGGGCACAATCACCTCCACTCCCCCGGTGCCAATCCCAGTCTGAAATGGCTGTAGCAGCCCTGCTCCCAAGTCTTGCTATGCAGCGCGGGGAGGGGAGGAGGCTCTGAGAGCAGGGCTGCGGCCTGGCTCCCACACTGGCCTAGGGCCCCCGTGGCTGGAGGAGCAGCGGACCCCGGGGAGCCTGGCTTGGGGCAACCTCAGCAACACCCCAGAGTCCTGGGCGGTCACCCTGCGCTGTGGCCGGGGACAGAGCCAGCCGGGCGGGGAGCACCGCCTGTAGCTCTCACGCGGAGCGAGCTGGGGCGGCTGCGGGGTTCGGCTGCCGGAGCCCGGGGCAGAGCAGCCGGCGGCTGGTGATCGCAGGGCAGCGTGCCCGGGCCTCCCGCTCCCCAGGACCCCTGTGAGCTGGCCATGGGCTCGGCTTGTGCAGCGGCACGAATTCGTCTCAGCCCGGGCTGCCACTCCCCTCTTCTCCCCACTCTGGGCATCAGGCGGCGCAGGGGGCTGGAGGAGGAGGATGCGGAGGCAGGGACAAGCCGAGGAGGAGCCCGCAGCCAGCGCTGGAGGAGCGGCCCACCCGGCCGCCACGTTCCACTGCCACCTCCTGCGCACTGTGACCAGGGCAGGGCCGTGCTACCGGCTCCTGCCTGAGGGGGGCTGGCCGCTGCCCATGGGAGAGCGGCAGGGACACACTCCCCACTGAGCCGGCTCCCGCTGCCCCACCGCACAGCCCCGGCGGCACCCGGACAGAGAACAACAGGGCTGCCAGGATCCAGCCCAGGACACTGCCTCAGGTCGGAGCTGGGGCCCCAGCATTATGCTGCCCCTGGTAATTTGCCGCCCCAAGCACCTGCTTGTTTTGCTGGTGCCTAGAGCTGCCCCTGCTGCATGTGCACCACAGCCCTCTGCTGAATTAAAACTGCTCACCTGTGGGTCATAGGCGGTATACTGCCAACAGCGATTCTCCTTTAGCTCGGATAACAGGGGCCTGTGCTTTTAGGGCAAGATGAACCAACTTCTGCTGCCATGAAGTTGCATATAGAATCATAGAATGATAGAATAGCAGGATTGGAAAGGACCTCAGGAGGTCATCTATCCAGTTTCTCGTCCACTGTAACCCCTCACCTCAGACAGATGTGGTCTCCTCATCTCAAAAAAGATATACTGGCACTAGAAAAGGTTCAGAAAAGGGCAACTAAAATGATTAAGGGTTTGGAACGGGTCCCATATGAGGAGAGATTAAAGAGGCTAGGACTCTTCAGCTTGGAAAAGAGGAGATTAAGGGGGGATATGATAGACTTAGGGGGGATATGATATAAAATCATGAGTGATGTGGAGAAAGTGGATAAGGAAAAGTTATTTACTTATTCCCATAATACAAGAACTAGGGGTCATCAAATGAAATTAATAGGCAGCAGGTTTAAAACAAATAAAAGGAAGTTCTTCACACAGCGCACAGTCAACTTGTGGAACTCCTTACCTGAGAAGGTTGTGAAGGCTAGGACTATAACAGAGTTTAAAAGAGAACTGGATAAATTCATGGTGGTAAAGTCCATTAATGGCTATTAGCCAGGACGGGTAAGGAATGGTGTCCCTAGCCTCTGTCTGTCAGAGGATGGAGATGGATGGCAGGAGAGAGATCACTTGATCATTGCCTGTTAGGTTCACTCCCTCTGGGGCACCTGGCATTGACCACTGTCGGTAGACAGGATACTGGGTTAGATGGACCTTTGGTCTGACCCGATACGGCCTTTCTTATGTTCTTATCTAGTCCAACCCCCTGCTCAAAGCAGGACCAATTCCCAACTAAATCATCCCAGTCAGGGCTTTCTCAAGCCTGACCTTAAAAACCTCTAAGGAAGTAGATTCCACCACCTCCCTAGGTAACCCATTCCAGTGCTTCACCACCTTCCTAGTGAAATAGTGTTTCCTAATATCCAACCTAAACTTCCCCCGCTGCAACTTGAGACCATTGCTCCTTGTTCTGTCATCTGGTACCACTGAGAACAGTCTAGATCCATCCTCTTAGGAACCCCCTTTCAGGTAGTTGAAAGCAGCTATCAAATCCCCCCTCATTCTTCTCTTCTGCAGGCTAAACAATCCCAGTTCCCTCAGCCTCTCCTCATAAGTCATGTGCTCCAGACCCCTAATAATTTTTGTTGCCCTCCACTGGACTCTTTCAAATTTTTCCACATCCTTCTTGTAGTGTGGGGCCCAAAACTGGACACAGTACTCCAGATGAGGCCTCACCAATGTCGAATAGAGGGGAATGATCACATCCCTCGATCTGCTGGCAATACCCCTACGTATACAGTCCCAAATGCCGTTAGCCTTCTTGGCAACAAGGGCACACTGTCAACTCATATCCAGCTTCTCGTCCACTGTAACCCCCAGGTCCTTTTCTGCAGAACTGCTGCCTAGCCATTCGGTCCCTAGTCTGTAACGGTGCATGGGATTCTCCCGTCCTAAATGCACTTGTCCTTGTTGAACTTCATCAGGTTTCTTTTGGTCCAATCCTCTAATCTGTCTAGGTCCCTCTGTATCCTATCCCTATCCTCCAGCGTATCTACCAGCTTAGTGTCATCCTCCCAGTTTAGTGTCATCTGCAAAGTTGCTGAGGGTGCAGTCCATGCCATCCTCCAGATCATTAATGAAGATATTCAACAAAACCGGCCCCAGGACCAACCCTTGGGGCACTCCGCTTGATACAGGCTGCCAACTAGACATGGAGCCATTGATCACTACCCGTTGAGCCCGACAATCTTGCCAGCTTTCTATCCACCTTATAGTCCATTCATCCAGCCCATACTTCTTTAACTTGCTGGCAAGAATACTGTGGGAGACCGTATCAAAAGCTTTGCTAAAGTCAAAGAATAACACATCCACCACTTTCCCTTCATCCACAGACCCAGTTATCTCCTCATAGAAGGCAATTAGGTTAGTCAGGCATGACTTGCCCTTGGTGAATCCATGCTGACTGATCACTTTCCTCTCCTCTAAGTGCTTCAGAATTGATTCCTTGAGGACCTGCTCCATGATTTTTTCCAGGGTGAGCTGCATAGAGTTAGCTATGAAGGTGGATGTCTCACACTAGTACACGTTAGGTACTGCTTTTAGCAAAAGCAGTTAAACCTCAGTGGCACAAGGGGTTCGTGCTTAGAGTATCAGTTTCATAGTGTCTGGGTTTATAACCCCCTGAACTACATTCTCAGCAGATGTGAAGTCAGAGTAAATGCACTGCAGTCAATGGAGCTATGTCGTTGGTGTGTAAGTGTGGGATTCAATGTGCCGGAGTCTCCCCTGTATAGTTATTCACACCTGCACATTCACACCCACTTTTCTCAGGTAGAAATGAGGACAGAAGCTGCCAGACTGAGGAGGATCACGCCCACGGCACCTAGAATACTACAGGCAGTTCTGTGAAGCCCTGGGATTATGGGGTTCCCCTAACAATGAGAGCATTACACTGTGGAACAGTCAAGGGAAGTGGTGGCAGCCCAGGTAACTGAACTATTTGGACCTAGACTGGACGGAGTGCTCACGGGGACATACTCTAGGGACACTCCTGCTTCAGCGGGGTGGATAAATTGGCCTATTCCATCTCTGACGCCCCCGCCCCACCTCCCAGTTTGTCAGTAAATTACAGCCATGGCTGGCACGATCAATGCCTGGCACTCTATACCAAGCATAGGTGACTTTGAAAGTGATGAAAAAATAACAAAAGGGTTTAATAAATCTTCCTTCTAACAGCATCCATCTCATTGCCTTTAGCACAAGCCTGACCTACAGCATGCCAGGGACATTCCCAGTGCACAAGCCTGGGCCCCGGCTTCCTTTCTGTGAAAAGCGGGATGAAGACATTTCTGGGAAATAAGGGAATAATTCAAAATACAGTATATGCAAGAGTGCTCTGCTGTTGCATCTTAGGCCTGACCGGCACTCCCGGCCATTCCTGTGCAAGTAGCAACCTGAGATCTCTGCTCCTTAACCTCGATCCTCAGCATGGCTCCATGGAGGCCAATGCAGCGCCATCAACGTAAACCAGCTGAGGTGGTTAAGGGGCTGCGGAGAGTGATTTATTGAGAAACAATGGAAAGCGTTAACTATGTAAAGTGTGGGTGAGTGATGCTAAAGGCAGATGTGATCATTACCTATGGGTATTTGAACGGTATAAATACCACCAAGGTGGCAGGCTTGTTCAGGCAGGCGGCACGGCCCAGTGGATTGGGCCCAGAACTCTGAGTCTGTTCTGGTTCTGCTGTCTGGCCTTGGCAAGTCACTTCCCCCCTCTAAAAGTAACTTGTTTTACAGTAGCACCCAAAGGCCCAAGCTGAGATCAGGGACCTGCTGGGCACATTCCTCAAGGGACCATGGTTTGGTTACAGCATGAGTCTTGCTGGGGCGCAGAGTGGAAGAGGAGAGATTAGCCGAGTGGTGGTTCCTGCTTTGTTCTTTGAAGGGTAGAGTGAACATGGAGTGCTCCGTCCTGTCTATGCAGAGCCATCGTACAACAGCAGATGGGGCAGCGACAGTCAATGACATTCTTGGCAGGTGCATTCAGAACAAACAAAGGCAATCGCTCTTTGACATGTCACCGAGTCACCCCTGCCCGAGTATTTTACGATCAGCTGTAACTGTATAGGGTTACAGCTGAGTAAAAATAAGAGTGACTGAATCTCATGCTTTAGGGGGCATGAGGTGATCACTGAAGAGGATCAGGAAGGCATCCCCGGCTTCCCCCCAGACAACATTGCATAGCTGAGGCTCAATCCAGAAAGGTGCTCAGTGCTGTCAACGTCTGCATTTGACAAGTACATTTGGCTTAAGTACCTCACTAGATGGTGACCTTATGGTAAGATTCTGCTCTCAGTAACACAGGTGTAAAACTGGAATAAGCCCATGTGCTTCAAAGGAGTAACCCTGGAATCCCACCTTGTAACCAGGAGCAGAATATGGCTGTAATTTAGATGCATTATGGCTGTACTCATGTTCCTCTGGAGCGTCAGGATTGGCCACTGCCAGAGCAAGATCCCAAATATGCTGAGTCAGTGGCTTGAGTGTATAAGGCTCTTAAGTGAAGCAGGCAGTCCTGGGATAAGAGGGAAGGTCCTCTAATGGATCAATAACTGGTTAAAAGACAGGAAACAAGGGTCGGAATAAATGGTTTGTTTCCAGAATGGAGAGAGATAAATAGCGGGGTCCCCCAGTGATCTGGACTGGGACCAGTAGTGTTCAACATATTCCTGAATAATTTCTAAAAGGGGGTAAACTGTGAGGTGGCAAAATTTGTAGATGACACAAAATTACTCAAGTCAGATAAGTCCAAAGCACATTGAGAAGAATAACAAAGTGATCTCAGTAAACTGTGTGACTGAGCAACAAAATGGCTGATGAAGTTCAGTGCTGATAAGTGCAAAGTAATGAACATTGGAAAACATAATCCCAACTATACACATGAAATGATGGGTCTAAATTAACTCTTACCACTCAAGGAAGAGATCTTGGACTTATCATGAGTAGTTCTCTGAAAACATCTGCTCAGTGTGCAGCGGCAGTCAAAAATGCAAGCAGAATGTTATTATCCATCCCTTTCCGAATGGTTCCTAAGACAAAAATATCTTAATACTACTATATAAATCCATGGTGCACGAATACTGCATATAGTTCTGGTTGCCTCATCTCAAAAAAGTCATATTAGAATTGGAAAAGATGCATAGAAGGGCAACAAAAATGATGAGGGGAATGGAACAGCTTCCATATGAGGAAAGATTAAAAAGACTGGGACTGTCCAGCTTGGAAAAGAGACAACTAAAGGAGGGATATGATAGAGGTCTGTAAAATCATGAATGGTGTGGAGAAAGTGAATAGGGAAGTGTTATTTACGCCTTCACATACAGGGCCACCCAATGAAATTATAATAGGCAGCAGGTTACAAAAAACAAAAGGAAGTATTTCTTCACCCAACACATAGTCAGCCTGTGGAACTCCTTGCCAGGGAATGTTGTGAAGGCCAGAAGTATAACTGGGTTCAAAAAGAATTAGATACGTTCCTGAAGGATAGGTCCATCAATGGCTATTAGCCAAGATAGTCAAGGATGCAACATACTCTGGATGTGCTCTGAATGCCAGAACCTGGGACTGGATGACAGGGGATGGATCACTCGATAATTGCCCTGTACTGTTCATTCCCTCTGAAGCATCTGGCACCAGCCACTGTCAGAAGATAGGATAATAGGTTAAATGGACTATTGGTCTGACCAGTGTGGCCATTCTTATGTTCTGAAATCCTATGGTTCCTATGGGTGATTGTATGTAGTGGTTCTATTATGGCTACTATGCCATGGTAATGGGCCTGTTAGAAATTTCCAGGTTATACAGACAGGAGAATGCATTTTGCAAAGGCCCTTTGAGTTAATAGACATGATCCATCCAAAGAAACTTTGGTTTGGGTGGTTTTTGTATTTACTGTAAGTGCTCTCTGCTATTTACTGTCTTCCTCAGCTGTGTTCCTGCCATTATGTTTAGAACATTGTTGAATTTTTATGCACTGCAAGGTCACACTGAAGATTCAGACTCGACACCAATCTGAACCTTCAGTAAAACTGTCACACAGCCTCCGAGACCTTTGCCCTTGTTCATCAATTTTTAAGAC
Source organism: Malaclemys terrapin pileata (assembly GCF_027887155.1). Classification (NCBI taxonomy): domain Eukaryota; kingdom Metazoa; phylum Chordata; order Testudines; family Emydidae; genus Malaclemys; species Malaclemys terrapin. The sequence continues at coordinate 343,056,251 of NC_071505.1, forward strand.
CTGAAGAGACCATTGTGATCATCTAATCTGAACTTCTGCCTAACGCAGGCCAGAGAATTAAATAATTCCTGAAATAAGTTTTCTGAAAGCTAGAAAATAACTTTTAGAAAGTAACTTAGTCTGGATGTTCAGATGTCGAGTGATGGAGAATTCCACATCCCTCGGTGACCTGTTCTAATGGTGAATTAGCCTCAGTGTGAACAATGTGCATCTTATTTTCAGCTTGAATCTTGCTGACTTCAGCTCCAGCCACTGGATCTTTTTAAACTTTCAGTTCACTAGATTTAAGAGTCCTCTAGTATCAAATATTCACCCCTTCTCTCGGTGCTTAGACACTACAAGTCAGTTTTCAGAGTAGCAGCCGTGTTAGTCTGTATCCGCAAAAAGAACAGGAGTACTTGTGGCACCTCGCTTACAGACAGCCCCCCAACCTGAAGCAAATACTCACCAGCAACCACACAACAAAAACACTAACGCAGGAACCTATCCCTGCAACAAAGCCCGATGCCAACTCTGTCCACATATCTATTCAAGGGACACCATAATAGGACCTAATCACATCAGCCATACCATCAGGGGCTCGTTCACCTGCACATCTACCAATGTGATATATGCCATCATGTGCCAGCAATGCCCCTCTGCCATGTACATTGGCCAAACCGGACAGTCTCTTCGCAAAAGAATAAATGGACACAAATCTGACATCAGGAATTATAACATTCAAAAACCAGTAGGAGAACACTTCAACCTCTCTGGTCACTCAGTAACAGATTTAAAGGTGGCAATTTTGCAACAGAAAAACTTCAAAAACAGACTCCAAGGAGAAACTGCTGAACTTGAATTGATATGTAAACAAGATCCTATCAATTTAGGCTTAAATAGAGACTGGGAATGGCTGAGCCATTACACACATTGACAAGAAGCTGTGAGGATACTTAACATGGGGGAAATAGATTCAAACTGTCTTAAATGGGCCATCTTGATTATCACTACAAAAGTTTTTTTTCTCCTGCTGACAACAGTTCATCTTAATTAATTAGCCTCTTAGAGTTGGTTGGGCAACTCCCACCTTTTCATGTTCTCTGTACGTATATATATCTCCTCACTATATGTTCCATTCTATGCATCTGATGAAGTGGGCTGTAGCCCACAAAAGCTTATGCTCAAATAAATTTGTTAGTCTCTAAGGTGCCACAATTACTCCTGTTCTTTTTACAAATCATTTGCTTCTTAACTTTATTTTTAAATATACTAAATAGGCAGAGCTTCTTTAATGTCTCAATGTAAAGCATCTTTTTCTCATCCTGAAGCTCTTCCTTGAATCCTCTCCAATTTTTCCACATCCTTTTTAAAGTATGGACACCAGAAATGGATCCAGTATTAGTCTCTTTAGTGCCATGTAAAGAGCTAATGTCAGCTCCCTAGTTCTGCTTGATATTCCTCTGTTACTATAGCCAAGTATCGCATTAGCCCTTTTCACCATAGAATCACACCAGAAGCTCACGGGTCAGTTGGCTGCTGCGGCTGGACTCCAAAGGTTGTCTCTTTCCTTTGCTTGGCTGTCAGTGGTTATGGCTGTTCCCCCAGCACCTTCCTTGGAGGGGTCACCAGTTAATAGCAGAAGCATCTTCCTTCATATGAGACAGAGAGTAGGGTAGAATCCCACACCTATTGTCAGCCAGCTCCCCTGGCTGGCCCCTTGGGCAGGTGTATACAATTTTGCAGAGGTCGGGTATTCAGAAAAGAGTTGCTCCTTTAGCTTGAGCGGTAGGGGCGTGTGCTTGCAGTACATAATGTCCTAGGTTCAATTCCCTGCTGACAAATGATGTCCCTGTATCCAGCCAGGGCATGTGGTATGTGGCTAGGACAATGTCCTCAAAAAGCTCTTGTGGGTTAGGAGGCTACAGTGAAGAATCTCGCCTTTATTTCAATGGCCGGAAGTTGAAACTAGACAAGATCATACTGGAAATAAGGTATACATTTTTAACAGTGAGAGTAATGAATCACTGGAACAGTTTAACAAGGGTCGTGGTGGATTCTCCACAGGGCTGAAAGTAAGTCCAGTGGCTTACCAGTACGCTGGGGCCAGCTCTGGCCCCCGGAAGGGGCGGGGCCTAGGGTGGAAGGGGCGTGGCTGAGGGAGTCAGAGCCAGCCCCAGCCCACCCTGTAAGGTAAGTGCCCCCCCCCATTGGGATAGCAGCAGCAGCCCGGGGCTCCGGGGGCTATTTAAAGGGCCCAGGGCTCCCCTGCTTCTACCGCCCTGGCCCCGTAAATAGCCGCAGGAGCCCTGGGGAAGCAGCGGGGCTCCCACGGCTATTTAAAGGACCAGGGCGGCAGAGGCAGCTGGAGCCCCGGGCCCTTTAAATAGCCCCTGGAGCTCCCCACTAACCCTGGGCTCTGGGGGCTATTTAAAGGGCCCGCGGCTCTCCTGCTTCTGCCGCCCTGACCCTTTAAATAGCTGCAGGAGCCCTGGGGAAGCAGCGGGGCTCCAGGGGCTATTTAAAGGACCGGGGCGGCAGAGACAGCTTGAGCCCCGGACTTTTTAAATAGCCCCCAGAGCCCCGCAGCCCTACCCCAGGGCTCCAGCAGTGGGGCTCTGGTGGCAATTTAAAGGGCCTGGGGCTCCAGCCCCTGCTGGGATCTCCAGGCCCTTTAAATTGCCCCCCGGGGAAGCCGGGCCGCCCCAGTACGGCAAACCGGCTCTTGCCGGTACGCCATACCAGGGCGTACTGGCTTATTTTCACCTCTGATTCTCCATCACTGACAATTATTAAATCAAGATTGGATGTTTTTCTAAAAGCTCTGCTCTACGGATTATTTTGGGGAAGTTCTCTGGCCTGTGCTATACAGGAGGTCAGACTAGATGATCACAATGATCCCTTGTGGCCTTAGAATCTGTGACAGCTGATGGATATGATAGAGTAACACTTATGCCTGCACTCTGATAACGTGACATCAAGCCCCAGTTGAGCTATGAGTGAAGCTGGATGACTATTCTGGGGCTGGTATTGCACCAGTGTCACAACAAGACTTAATGGTTCAAGGTCATAGGTGATAAATGGGCCCTGATACACAAGAACCAGTTTCATTCTGGGAACCACCTTGACAGTCGTGAAATTACTGGGGACATTGCTGGCATGAAAAGGAAGACTGGGAATGTATGACAATGGGGAGACAATTAAGACACTCCTAAGCTTTCCAAAAATGTGACAGCTAATTCGTCAGTGCCAGACGCCCTCTCATTTATCAAAGCCTAAAGCGAATCAGACATAATGGACAGGAAAGAGAGAAACAGCAGTGTGGGAGCAATTGATGGACGTACAGAAGGAACAAGTCACGTAACGCTCTCTGCTCACAAAAGAAGCATTTAAAAGCTATCGAACGAGAGAGGAGAGAGTTTAGCAGGTAACGACAGAGGGAACTAATAAGTCTGGGGATCTTAGGGGAAACGGGTCAAGGGGCTGGACCAAAGTGATGCAACATATGATTAGTGATGATCATTGTATCATTTGTTTAGAATCACAGGGTTAGAAGGGACCACAAGGGTCATCTAGTCTAACCCTCTGCCACGATGCAGGGTTTGTGGTTGGAAGGCAAAAAGCAAAATTCAAAGTACAGGCCAAGTTTTGAAGTCTTAACTCAGCTCTTACTCCTTTGAAAGGCAATAGTGGTTCTGCCTGAGGGAGGACTGTGTTCAGCCTAATGGCCTTTTGGATCTGATTTGCTGCACATCCCATCACCACCTTCGATATGCAGCCTGCTCTGGAGTGGAGGGGGGCTGTAGAGAGATGTAACTTCTCGCCATCTACACCTGTACATTTTTTAAGCCTCTCTCTGTAGGGCAGCTGCCATTTTGTTAGACAGCTGGTACAGCAGGTTACAGAGGAGACATGCGCAACCCGCTGTGAGTGCCAGTTATAGGTCCTGCTCTGAGCTGATCCACAAAAGATATGACACTGTTACAGCCCTAGGTAGAGAGCTTTAGCTCAAACTGTAGCAGGTTGTGCTTTTAGTTGTGAAGATCCCAAGGTGGCAGTTCTCTCATACACACCCACACACTGTGCTCTCTCTCACAGAGATTTTCCTTAGTGCCTTTTTTGTTGTTGTTTCCCTTAAAGTACAATAAAAATATTTGGTTTGAGAGTATAGGCTTGCTCTGTGTCTATTGCAGATGCGATGGAGGACATCAACCAGGAAGACAGTGGAGGAAGGAGAAATTTTGACCAATGATGCAAGGGGACAACCTTTATCCTTAAAAATGCATTGCTGGATCTTTAACATCTACACAGAAGAGACTAGACTGTTTTTAAGGTAAGAACCTACAGAAGTAACTTAGGTCATCCACCCTCAGCGGGATGGAGTCAGCCATATCAGGTTTTGACCTTGTAGATTCAGAGAAACGTATCCCAACAATGCTTTAGATAACATTGCCAGGCATAGACCAATTCCTCTTATGTTTTCCCTCCCATAAGGAGGAAACCTGTGCTGCCAGTCGGAATGATTTATTTTAAAGTAAGGAAAGCAACAAGGAAGCGCACAAGTAAAGTCTCCATGAGAGAGCTCAGTGTATGTATATCCCCTGTAATAATCAGCTGCAATTCTGAGAACAAAATGGCAGCTGCTTCTGCCTCCAGGTAGAGGCCTTACTCATTTAAAGGTGTAGTACACACAAAACAAGACAGAGTTTCATAGCTACTGTACATACATCACAATGCCTTTCTACAGGAGACCCCAGTATATATATAGAGAGGGAGATGGGTATTTCTATTCGTCTTACGATCCAATGAAACAAACTCCCCTAGGCAAGGGGATTTCCTGCACATAACTGATTGGCCAGTATAGTCACCTGATAAATTACATCTGCCAGAACAATGAGCTACATACATGACGACTTTCTTTCTGTTTGTAGCCGAGCAGCCTGTTATTTCAGATCAATTCACGGCTTGTGCCAGATACTGGATTACCCACCTTTGAAGTATAAAGGCCTTTGTTTACCCACAGGACAGGTTCAGCACAGGAAGTGGCAATGTAAGCTTCTCCCCGCCCCCTGCTACTGGTCACCGCCAACATGCCTCACCATGTCATGGAGGCACAATTCTATGGTATGAGAGGGCAGTTCAGTCTCTGTGGCTGTGCAGTCCTTGGCCTCTCCTTTGAGACTGCCAATAGGGGTGCCAGCTGTCATGGTGGTTCATAGTGAAGTGGTCAGCTGTTCACAATGAAATTGACTAAGATCACACTTCATTTTGCACAAGCCTTGGGTAGTAACTTCTTATGCATTACCAGATCTCACAACTAAGCCAGGTCAATATTTGGTAAACAATCCCCAAGAAAAATCAAAGACGCTCTACCGAGGCATGTTGATAACATGGTAGAAGGCAGGTTTCTCTCTGAGTCAGTAATGACTATGCCCACAAGCAATGTGCTCAGGAAGGTGCCATCTTTTGCATAAGACACAAAACTAAAGTTCTGACCACTTGTAGACATCAAGGAGTCCATGGCATTTCCAACTCTGGGAATCAAATACTGCCTACTGAAATTCTTCTGGTAGTTTCTATTGGATATGGTATGTACGTTCACTTCCTGTCTTCATCTGTTGTGCAGGGTTGCTTCACACTGATGTTATGGTCACAGCATACACACAGAGACGTTAGCTTGAAACATTGCTGGAAGGTTGCAGCATAATACTACTTTATTTTGAAGAATTCAGAACACATAAGAACCCCAAAACAGAGGAAGAGAAAGCAGGCTGCTCCCAATTCACCCCACCTTACTGTAGGCTGGCAGTCTGTAAACTGACTGCTGCTAGGCCCAGCTCATACACTTTCCTATAGAGCCCCCAATCTGCAAGCAGGACCAGGAAAAAAGCCCTTGAGCTTTAGTGACAACCTACAATTGTAACCCAGTTTTAATATGCCACAGATGAAAATCTCTGTACACCAGTCTGTGAAGGGCATGACATAGATATAAGTTAGTGTAATTTATTCTTCTGTTCCTGTTTTATCTTCTTAACTCTTTCTCCTCCTCCTCCTCCAATCGCTTCTTTTTGTTCCTCTTGGTCTTTTTTTATCCATCAGTCTTTTCCCACGCGTTCCTGCAGCTACTACATTTTATGTGCAAAACCAGTGGTGCTCTTTAATCAAACAAAACCATTTAAAAACACTTCATTGTAAGTGTTTTCAGTTTTGTGCCTCATTTCTGATTTCATGTTCTACACTCGCTTATTGTTTCAGGGCAGGAACAAGTCTAGGAAAAGCTGGGTGGGGGAGCTTGGGGATCTCACAAAACTGGGTGACTGGGCAACAAATGGCAGATGAAATTCGATATTGATAAATGCAAAGTACTGCACATTGGAAAACATAATCCCAATTATACATATAAAATGATGGTGTCTAAATGAGCTGTTACCACTCAAGAGAGAGATCTTGGAGTCATTGTGGATAGTTCTCTGAATACATCCACTCAACGTGCAGTGACAGTCAAAAAAGAGAACAGAATGTTGGGAATCATTAAGAAAGGGACAGATAATAAGACAGAAAAGATCATATTGCCTCTATATAAATCCATGGTACGCCCACATCTTGAATACTGCATGCAGATGTGATTGCCCCATCTCAAAAAAGATATATTGGAATTGGAAAAGGTTCAGAAAAGGGCAACAAAAACGATTAGGGGTATGGAACGGCTTCCGTATGAGGAGAGATTAATATGATTTGGACTTCTCAGCTTGGGAAAGAGATGACTAAATGATAGAGGTCTATAAAATCATGACTGGTGTGGAGAAAGTAAATAAGGAAGTGTTATTTACTCCTCATAACACAAGAACTAGGGGTCACCCAATGGACTTAATAAGCAGCAGGTTTAAAACAAACAAAAGGAAGTATTTCTTCACACAACGCACAGTCAACTTGTGGAATTCCTTGTCAGAGGACGTTGTGAAGGCCAAGACTATAACAGGGTTCAAAAAGAACTAGATAAATTCCTCTGTTTGCCAGAAGCTGGGAATGGGCGAGAGGGGTTGGATCACTTCATAATTCCCTGTTCTGTTCATTCCTTCTGGGGCACCTGGCATTGGCTGCTGTAGAAAGACAGGATACTGGGCTAGATGGGCCTTTGGTCTGACCCAGTATGGCTGTTCTTATGTTGGGAGTCTGAGGGTACGTCAACACTGCCAAAATAAACCCATGGCAGCTAATCTCAGAGCCTGGGTCAACTGACTTGGGCTTGTGGGGCTCATGCTACAGAGTTAAAATGGCAGCGGAGATGTTCTTGCTCAGGCTGGAGCCTGGGCTTGGAGACTCACGGAACTCCCTGGGTTTCAGAGCCCAGGTTCCAGCCCGAGCCTGAATGCCTACACTGCTGCACAAACCCGAGTCAGTTGATCCAAGCTCTGAGACGTGCTGCTGCGGCTCTCTTTTTGCAGGGGAGATGTCCCCTCAGAGTGACTTACCCAGATTCCCCAAAAGAAAAAGGAACTAGGGGCCAGATCCCCAGCCAATGTAAATCAATACGACTTCAGTGCAGCTATGCCCGGTGACGCTAGCTGGAGATGCTGCCCAGGCATTTGAGACATCTGGTTTGGGTTAAACACCAGTCAGCTGTCAAAGTGCTCTCCATCCCACACACAGAAAATGAAACGGAGCTGCTTTAATCAGAGAGCAGCACGACTTTCTGGGGGTTTCTGCACCACTTTTATTACCTGGGAACACGATGATTATAGGAGTCATAAAAAGAACAGCTTGTTTAATCCTAGGGCTGGAAACCATCTCACCCAATCATGCCAAGAGGAGCTGCCAAATCCCGAGCTGCTGCCTTGGCAGACTGATTCTCTCTCTCTCTGAAGTTCTCCGTTCACACTGAGCCCCTCCTTGTATTCTTCGTCTCCCCAGCCTGCAATTATGAGATATAAATATATGCATTGAGCCCTTTGCTGTCTGGCTCCTTGGATAGATGAGAGGTGCTGGGCCAGAATGCCACATGGCTGGACAGCGAGTCAGCACTCACTCCCCCCAAAACAGCTCCTTGAAGACAACCCTGATCCAGCATACCTTATGCACCCTACCCTGGATAGCCTATGGTTCTGCAGATCCTTTAAAGGGGCTGGCCATGAATCCATGTGCAGCTGCTGATTTCATTTTGACCAAGAGACCAAACTTCAGTTTGTTTGGCTCTAGGTGTGGCTCTAGGTTATTTTGGGTCCAGCTCATCCCTGGGAAAACTGCTGTTGCTCTGTTCTAAAAGCCATATATAATGCTCTTAGTCTACAAGCTGCTGTGCAGGCATTAACTAATCAGTACTCAGAACAACACAGCGAGATAGATAGCAATCACCGCCCCCCATCACAGAGATGGGGGAACTGAGGCACAGAGAGGTTCTGTGGCTTGCCCAAGTGCACAGAGATAGTCAGTGTCAGCTCCTGGATTCCAGTCCTGTGTTCAGGTGACATCTTTCACACGTCATCATGTTCAGAGTAGAGATGGGACTAACATGTCCATCCCAACACAAGGAATACAGCAGGTGGTTAACAGTGACATAACAGCTTGTGTTCCTGATGCTCCCAGCTGTTGGAAGAGACCCTGCCTCCTTAGCTGGTGGGACAGCACATATGTGATCGAAAGCACCTATGGTGTCGCTGGAAGCTATAGAACACCCCGTGGCAGCTAGATGATAAGCAGTGTCCCTGGAGAGGAACAATGACCATGTGGTTAAGGCCCCGGGCTGGGATGTACACGTGTACAAGTCTAAGGCAGTGCCGGATATGTAACCTTACATGTCCGGCACTGCCTTAGACTTGCAGTGTGACCTTGGTCAAGTCACTTTATCTCTCTGGGCCTCAATTCCCGATCTGTGAAATGTGGCGAATGCTCCTTCCTTTGTTTCTTGTCCATTGTGACTGTAAGCGCCTTGTGGCAAGGACTGTCCCTTACTGTGTGTTTGTACAGCACCTAGCACCGTGGGGGTCTGATCCCCGCTAAAGCCTCCAGGTGCCACTGCAATACAAATAAGAGTGGAAAGGGACGTGTAGGAAGCATCACAAAGCAGCTAGGACTTTTGCTAATGGCAGAGAATACCTTCTCTGGCAGAGGCAATAAAGCAAAACATTTTCTGTGGATATTGGTTCAGTACTAAGTCTGCATTTACCTTGGCCCTGTTCACCGCCTTTTTCTATTTGCTTCCAACACCAATATAGCAGAGTTTTCCTAGCCCAAATGCTCAGATACTCATCATGCAAAACAAATCCTGGATTCGCTTGGCAAACATTTGCGCCAGAAACCTGCTCATAAGAGCTACGCTCAGCCAGTCGGGGAGGGCAACACCATGTGACCAACCACAGCGCCGCAGCTCGCCTGACAATTCAGATAGTGGCCAGTCTCACTGAATAATGAAGGCTCCTCTGTGCCCCACACCCCTCCCTGCATTGGGGAGCCGAGCTGGTCCTGCTGGAGCAGGACGTCTGATCTGAGCCAGAGGATTTGACCCTAAATCAGGAGGTGGGGCGTTCCCCATCTTGTCTACCTGTCATGTGCAGGTGTCTAATAACAAGGGTGCAGAGAAGGCATCTGTATCTCAGTTCACCTGGGAATAGTTTCCTCGGGGGGGGGGGGAGAGGCGGGTTCCTTTCATGTACTTGCGGCTGGAAGTAGAGTGACCATATTTCACCCGAGCTGCTTGCCAGAGCACACCACCTCCCACAGAGCTGGCCCAAGCCCTCCCTCCGCCCCTGCGTGGAGCTGGCCCCAGCTGGCCCCTTTACCCCGCACAGAGCTGGTCCGAGCTGCCTCACGTCGCTGCTCGCCTGAGCCCCGCTGCACGGGACTGGTGTAGGTGCTTTCTCCACCCCAAATGTTCCTCCATGCCCCACTAGGGGGAGGTAGCCCCCCCCTTTTTTTTTTGGCAAAACTGGGCATCTGTCCCATTTGCTCTTGCCAGCTGATCATCTGTTGGCCAGAGCAAACGGGACAAATGCCCAGCTTTGCCAAAAAAAAGTCAGGATGTTTGGGACAGGGCTTAAAAAGGGGACTGTCCCATCTAAAATGGGACATATGGTCACCCTAGCTGGAAGTTACAACCTGACGCTTCACTTTGGGGCTTGTATTTCTTTTGGTGCCTGGGGGGGGGGGCTTTGGGGGACAGTACAAATAAGAAAAAGCTGTTGGAGGAAAAGAGAGGCCCTTTCAGCAGACCTGTAACTACCTGGGCCACAGCTACCTTCCCAAATGAGCACATGATGAGCTGCTGGATTCCTTACTCATGCAGAGCTGCGGGTCCTCCTAAAACCTGTTTGTCACAGATCTCCACCTCCTGAGCAGCTGCAAACTGTCAAGCCACCTGCGGTAGCTGCAGTGTGTGTGAATGGGAATACCAGGTTCAACCCTACCTTTGGGGCTTAGTTCCCTCCACAGGTGCTGAGCTTCCTACCCCTCAGGATCGGGCCCATCAGTTCTGTTTGGTTTCTTTGCTCAACATTGGGCTTCTGTATAAGCTGAAGCCAAATTCGGTGGCTGGACTTTTAAAGCTGTCATAACCCAGCACTTATTGCAAGAGGGCAAGATCCCTCGCTTGGTTCCACTGGCATAACCCCATTGAAGTCTGGTGTTGAAGCAGGGTAACTAGGAGGAGAACCTGGGGTTTATAAGGTACTATAGGGTTTATCTTTATAATACTTTAAGTTTCAAATGCTTTAAGTGAGGTTTTCATTTTAACAACATCCCTTGTTCCCTTTCTCTTTAGCTAGAGAGAGTTTTTAGAAGGAAACCCCCCCTTGTTTGGCAGTCCCTTAGTGGTCATTTAGGCAGTTCTAGTTCACACCTATGTTTGCAGTTGATATGTTACTGTGGCTAGATAATAATCAGAAGACCTAGCTTGTATACAGTGCTTTTCATCAGTAGCTCATAAAGATCTTTAATCATTATCCTCATTTTACAGATAGGAAACTGAGGCATAGAGGTGAAATGACTTGTCCAAATTCACCCAGCAGGCCAGAGGTAGAACTAGGAATAATCCCAGTCCAGGGGTTTTCCACTAGACCACACGGCTGTCATGTGATTCCTTAGTGTTCCTCTCCACTGTACAATTTGTTATAGTGGATTAGGGATAATGATTGTGCTTTGTAATGTCTGCAATGTGTAGTTGCTAGCAGGGCTGATGAGCGAAATCTCATCCATGGTCTGTGTCCCAAAACCTTGACAACTTTATTACATGGTTGTTACAGTAACTTTAGGTGTGTGACAGATAACTGGTATCTCTCTCGCCTGCTCCACCCCGTAATTCCCTGCAACATGTACCCTCTCCACACACCATTGCCAACTCACCCCTCCTTCCCATTACGTCATTATTAGGCACTGTAAAAGTCACTAACGTGTATGCCGGTTCTCCTTGCTGTGTCCTGCTCTCTGCTGCATACACACATCACAGACAGCAGCTTACCAGAAAGCTGCATGCTGCCTTTGTTATGTAGCTTGAGCTTTGACCCAGCAGGTTCCCAGCATTGAGATGTACTGTCCCACCTGCTCTTTTCAGGTCTGTTTCTGGGCCAGTTCACCTTCCTTCCTATCCTGCCAGCAGCCTGGAGTTTTATAGACACCAGATGTCTCTATCAGGCACTTTGGGAAGACAGCTAATTAGTTACAGGTGAACTGGACCCATTTTCTCTTAATGGGTAACTCACAGGGTGACTGGCCCGTTTATGTTTAATGGGTGGAAAGACAGTGTGAATTGGAGGAAAATAAACTGCAATTTTCCTTGTTCCCTTTTCCCCCTGCCCCATCATTAATGAATATTTAAAATAAATAAATCTTGCTTACTATGGATGTAAACACTTCTCCCCATTGAAGTTACAGGGGAAGTTTAAATTAGGCAGACTGTAGATGCCCAGATTTTGTGGTTGATGTGACCACTAGCTGTGGGGCATGGGGACAGAACATCTGGGCCTGTGCACCTGCTCTCATGGAAAAGGCCATCAGATCTTGTAGGGTCTGATTTGCAAAACACAGTTACAGGTCTGGTGAAAGGGCCTCTCTTTTCCTCCCACAGCTTTTTCTTATTTGTACTGTCCTCCAAAAATCAGACCACAGTTGCTCAGGAGCTTGGGTCTCCAGCCTTTCTGAAAACTTATTCCCTTTAGCACCATGCTAAAGCAATAGCACTGACTCAGAAGGAAGGTGTTTGAGCAATTACCTTCTTAGGGGATGGTGGTGGGGTAGTTTTACTTCTGGGCCAAGGCCATGCCAGCAGCCTGCAAATAATGAGGACTCATCACTAGAGATTATGGACTGCTACCCATGATGCTGGAATGTGGTATCCTAAATAAAGGTTACCCCCAGGGGAACACACATGGGTGAATCTAGCCCAGAAAGTTATCACCATGCGAGGGCCGAGTGATGACTGATGAATAATGAGCTGGTGATCTCAGTTTGGTTTCCAGCAGGGAAATGTTCCCATCACACAAACTCCCACCCACGATTAGCACAAGCTGGCATGCTTGTTAGCTTCAGCAGAGAGGTCACAGCCCAGAGGGGTATGGAGACCAAGCTCATCTCTCAGGCTTCGAGATGGTCCCTGCAGAATGGAACTGAGGTACATTGGTGGAGCCAAGTTGGAAAGCTCGTCCAACCGTTACCCAGTGTGAATTTCTTGTGAGAACACCAGACTTTTGGTCTCCAAAACTGTCAGTCTAGACCTTTCACCATTATTTCACAACAATGTGTATATTTAACACACTTGAAAGTGTGTGCCACATCCCCCTCTAGTGGCTGGCTAGTGTAGAGGACAACAGCCTATTACTTCTGCCTCTTAATGGGGTTATTCCTTTAGCGCCAGTTGTAGAGAGCTGTGCTGCCGTGCTCCAAGTTCCACGTTCGAGCATTGCAGATGAATGCTGGTGGGGGTCATCGCATACACATCCCTTAGCTCAGCTTCCTCCTCACCCACTATCTGTGACTCTCTCTTCAAACTGCAGCCCCACTCTGCGGTCTAAATTGCTTTAGGAGGATAGTAACTTTTGATACTGTCTTGGGACTACATGAGTTTACAATTCCCTGTGTTCTGGTTCTAAATAAATTGTTTGCTTTCGTGTACCTCCGGGCACCTCTGCGTTTCATTTATCTCCCCTGCCCTGAAAAAAGTAGCTCTTTGGCACATGGCATCCGTATTGTTTTCCTTATCTAATCTTTTCTTATTTACTTCTGGGATTTCCCAGAAGGCTCCCATTTCTCCTTGGTTTGATTTGTATGGCTGCGTTAGATAAACGGTGCCTGTCCCCTCTATCTTTGTAACGACAGCTCTATAGTACGTACAAGTGCATTCATTCTTCTTCCCAGTGACCTTGCCAGGCTTTGCCAGAAACTGTTCAATTTAAAATCAAACAGGGAGAACTTCAACTTTATCTCTAAGGTGAACTTTGAATGACCGAGCGGGTGGGTCTATGAGTGTAATTAACAAACTTGCACGGTTGATTTGTAAATGGGATGATATATGATCACATGTGTCTTTAAAGCAGTAGGTCCCCCCTCCCCAAACTGTGCTGTCTTCTAGATAAAGCTATCCCCATATATTTCACTAGGCTATACTCACAACAGCTGCTTCAAACCCGACATGTCTATGAGTCTACAAACATCTTTCTTAAGGGATTGTAAAAGGATCAGGCCTATTTTATAGCACCCTCCTCCTACGGTCTGCAAACAGTTTCCCCTCCCATCTGTTTGGTTTTTCTGGAGCAGGTCCACTCTGCAGTAGCCGACCACTGGGAGCAGGGCTCCTAAGCTTTCTGGACAGCGTTGGAGTTTCTGTTCTCCATTTCCTGCTGCCCTCTTTTATAAGGGTAGGCTAACTAAGTTCCAGCTCTTTCTCAGGTGCAGCAGGCAGGGCTAATCAGCCAGCCAGATCCAGACCTTTGATCCCAATTCCTTAAAGCTGCCCTCCGTATTCATTGATTGGAGTTTTGTCTGCAATAGCTTCTATTTTGGAATCATGGGAAGCAAGCGGGACTCCAGTTGCTAGGAAAAGTCAGGTATTAGTATTGGGAGATTCGATTGTTAGAAACGTAGATAGCTGGGTTTGTGATGACCGGGAGAACCGTATGGTGACTTGCCTGCCTGGTGCGAAGGTTGCGGATCTCTCAAGGCATCTAGACAGACTTATGTGTAGTGCTGGGGAGGAGCTGGTGGTCGTGGTACATGTAGGTACCAATGACATAGGGAAGGGTAGGAGAGATGTCCTGGAGGCCAAATTTAGGCTGCTAGGGAAGAGACTGAAATTCAGGACCTGTATGGTGGCATTCTCAGAAATGCTCCCAGTTCCATGCGCAGGGCCAGGTAGGCAGGCAGAGCTTCAGAGTCTCAATGCGTGGATGAGATGATTCATAGATTCATAGATTCATAGATTCTAGGACTGGAAGGGACCTCGAGAGGTCATCGAGTCCAGTCCCCTGCCCGCATGGCAGGACCAAATACTGCCTAGACCATCCCTAGTAGACATTTATCTAACCTACCCTTAAATATCTCCAGAGACGGAGATTCCACAACCTCCCTAGGCAATTTGTTCCAGTGTTTAACCACCCTGACAGTTAGGAACTTTTTCCTAATGTCCAATCTAGACCTCCCTTGCTGCAGTTTAAACCCATTGTTTCTGGTTCTATCCTTAGAGGCTAAGGTGAACAAGTTCTCTCCCTCCTCCTTATGACACCCTTTTATATACCTGAAAACTGCTATCATGTCCCCTCTCAGTCTTCTCTTTTCCAAACTAAACAAACCCAATTCTTTCAGCCTTCCTTCATAGGTCATGTTCTCAAGACCTTTAATCATTCTTGTTGCTCTTCTTTGGACCCTTTCCAGTTTCTCCACATCTTTTTTAAAATGCGGCGCCCAGAACTGGACACAATACTCCAGCTGAGGCCTAACCAGAGCAGAGTAGAGCGGAAGAATGACTTCTCGTGTCTTGCTCACAACACACCTGTTAATGCATCCCAGAATCATGTTTGCTTTTTTTGCAACAGCATCACACTGTTGACTCATATTTAGCTTGTGGTCCACTATAACCCCTAGATCCCTTTCTGCCGTACTCCTTCCTAGACAGTCTTTTCCCATTCTGTATGTGTGAAATTGATTTTTCCTTCCTAAGTGGAGCACTTTGCATTTGTCTTTGTTAAACTTCATCCTGTTTAACTCAGACCATTTCTCCAATTTGTCCAGATCATTTTGAATTATGACCCTGTCCTCCAAAGTAGTTGCAATCCCTCCCAGTTTGGTATCATCCGCAAACTTAATAAGCGTACTTTCTATGCCAATATCTAAGTCGTTGATGAAGATATTGAACAGCGCCGGTCCCAAAACAGACCCCTGCGGTACCCCACTCGTTACGCCTTTCCAGCAGGATTGGGAACCATTAATAACAACTCTCTGAGTACGATTATCCAGCCAGTTATGCACCCACCTTATAGTAGCCCCATCTAATTTGTATTTGCCTAGTTTATCGATAAGAATATCATGCGAGACCGTATCAAATGCCTTACTAAAGTCTAGGTATACCACATCCACCGCTTCACCCTTATCCACAAGGCTCGTTATCCTATCAAAGAAAGCTATCAGATTGGTTTGACATGATTTGTTCTTCACAAATCCATGCTGGCTATTCCCTATCACCTTACCACCTTCCAAGTGTTGGCAGATGATTTCCTTAATTACTTGCTCCATTATCTTCCCTGGCACAGAAGTTAAACTAACTGGTCTGTAGTTACCTGGGTTGTTTTTAGTTCCCTTTTTATAGATGGGCACTATATTTGCCCTTTTCCAGTCTTCTGGAATCTCTCCCGTCTCCCATGACTTTCCAAAGATAATAGCTAGAGGCTCAGATACCTCCTCTATTAGCTCCTTGAGTATTCTAGGATGCATTTCATCAGGCCCGGGTGACTTGCAGGCATCTAACTTTTCTAAGTGATTTTTAACTTGTTCTTTTTTTATTTTATCCGCTAAACCTACCCCCTTCCCATTAGCATTCACTATGTTAGGCATTCCTTCAGACTTCTCGGTGAAGACCGAAACAAAGAAGTCATTAAGCATCTCTGCCATTTCCAAGTTTCCTGTTACTGTTTCTCCCTCTTCACTAAGCAGTGGGCCTACCCTGTCTTTGGTCTTCCTCTTGCTTCTAATGTATTGATAAAAAGTCTTCTTGTTTCCTTTTATTCCCGTAGCTAGTTTGAGCTCATTTTGTGCCTTTGCCTTTCTAATCTTGCCCCTGCATTCCTGTGTTGTTTGCCTATATTCATCCTTTGTAATCTGTCCTAGTTTCCATTTTTTATATGACTCCTTTTTATTTTTTAGATCGTGCAAGATCTCGTGGTTAAGCCAAGGTGGTCTTTTGCCACATTTTCTATCTTTCCTAACCAGCGGAATAGCTTGTTTTTGGGCCCTTAATAGTGTCCCTTTGAAAAACTGCCAACTCTCCTCAGTTGTTTTTCCCCTCAGTCTTGATTCCCATGGGACCTTACCTATCAGCTCTCTGAGCTTCCCAAAATCTGCCTTCCTGAAATCCATTGTCTCTATTTTGCTGTTCTCCCTTCTACCCTTCCTTAGAATTGCAAAGTCTATGATTTCATGATCACTTTCACCCAGGCTGCCTTCTACTTTCACATTCTCAACGAGTTCCTCCCTATTTGTTAAAATCAAGTCTAGAACAGCTTCCCCCCTAGTAGCTTTTTCAACCTTCTGAAATAAAAAGTTGTCTCCAATGCAGTCCAAGAATTTGTTGGATAGTCTGTTCCCCGCTGTGTTATTTTCCCAACATATATCCGGATAGTTGAAGTCCCCCATCACCACCAAGTCTTGGGCTTTGGATGATTTTGTTAGTTGCTTGAAAAAAGCCTCATCCACCTCTTCCACCTGGTTAGGTGGCCTGTAGTAGACGCCTAGCATGACATCTCCCTTGTTTTTTGCCCCTTTAAGCCTAACCCAGAGACTCTCAACACTTCCGTCTCCTATGTCCATCTCTACCTCTGTCCAAGTGTGTACATTTTTAATATATAAGGCAACACCTCCTCCCTTTTTCCCCTGTCTATCCTTCCTGAGCAAGCTGTACCCATCCACACCAACATTCCAATCATGTGTATTATCCCACCAAGTTTCAGTGATGCCAACAATGTCATAGTTGTATTTATTTATTAGCACTTCCAGTTCTTCCTGCTTATTCCCCATACTTCTCGCATTTGTATATAGGCATCTAAAATACTGGTTTGATCTTTCCTCCCAGTTTTTTCCTGACTCTCCTTTCTCTCTGCCAATATAGCCCACACTCCCTCTTGTTTCCGACTCATTTCCCCGGTCTCCATGTTCCCCACTTACCTGTGGGCTTTGCTCACCTGTCCCCGTCGAACCTAGTTTAAAGCCCTCCTCACTAGGTTAGCCAGTCTGTGTCCGAATAGGGTCTTCCCTCTCCTCGAAAGGTGAACGCCATCTCTGCCTAGCAGTCCTTCCTCGAATAGCATCCCGTGGTCTAGGAAGCCAAAGCCCTCCTGGTGACACCATCTTCGCAGCCAGGCATTCACCTCCATGATGCATCTGTCTCTGCCCGGGCCCCTACCTTTAACAGGAAGAATTGAAGAGAATACCACCTGTGCTCCAAACTCCTTCACCCGTGCTCCCAGAGCCCTGTAGTCACTCTTGATCCGCTCAGTGTCACACCGCGCAGTATCATTTGTGCCCACATGGATGAGTAGCATGGGGTAGTAGTCAGAGGGCCGGATAATCCTCGACAATGCCTCCGTAACGTCTCGGATACGGGCCCCCGGCAGGCAGCATACCTCTCGAGATGAAATGTCAGGGCGACAGATGGGCGCCTCCGTCCCCCTCAGCAGAGAGTCTCCGACCACCACTACCCTACGTTTCCTATTCGCAGTGGTGGCAGCAGACTCTCCAGCCTTAGGGGTACGAGGCTTCTCCTCCTTTACTGTAGGGAGTGATTCCTTCTTTCCTGTATCAAGAAGAGCTTCCTTTGAAGCTCACAGCTTCCAACTGCCAGCCACAGCACACGGTCCTTCAAACAACCAAAACAAACAAACAGACTGACAAACACAAGCTCAGCACACAGCAAGTAACCCTCAAACACAAACAAACACACACTACAGACAGTCACTTACCCCAAAAGGTTGCTGTATTGCTCCTCCTTCACCTGGAGAACTCCCTTGCGAAACTCCCTGTTAGCAGCCCCTGTTCGCAAAGCAAAAATGATGGTGTAGAGAGGAGGAGTTTACATTCATTAGGAACTGGGGAAACTTCTGGAATGGGGGGAGCCTATACAGGAAGGGTGGGCTCCACCTAAACCAAAGTGGAACCAGACTGCTGGCACTAAACATTAAAAAGGTTGTAGAGCAGTTTTTAAACTAGGAGATGGGGGAAAGCCGACTGCTGCAGAGGAGCATGTGGATCGGACAGAGACTTCTCTTAGGGGAGAGTCTAATGATAGAGAATCTCCAGGTTATAGTCAGGAGCAGAGGATGGAAGAGGATAAAGTAGGGGCCAGATCAGATGATAAACATTCACATAAAAAAGAATCTGACACATCAGAAAAGGGCAGACAAATAAACAGTGACAAGTTTTTAAAGTGCTTGTACACAAATGCTAGAAGTCTAAATAATAAGATGTGTGAACTATAGTGCTTCGTGATAAAGGAGGATATTGATATAATAGGCATCACAGAAACCTGGTGGACTGAGAGCAATCAATGGGACACAATCATTCCAGGGTACAAAATATATTGGAAGGACAGAACAGGTCATGTGGGGGAGGGGGCGGAGTGGCACTATATGTGAAAGAAAATGTAGAATCAAATGAAGTAAAAATCTTAAGCAAATCCGCATGTTCCATAGAATCTCTATGGATAGAAATTTCATGCTCTAATAAGAATATAACATTAGGGATCTATTATCGACCACCTGATCAGGACGGAGATAGTGATGATGAAATGCTAAGGGAAATTAGAGAGGCTATCAAAATTAAGTTTCAGAGTAACAGCCGTGTTAGTCTGTATCCGCAAAAAGAAGAACAGGAGTACTTGTGGCACCTCAGAGACTAACAAATTTATTAGAGCATAAGCTTTCGTGGACTACAGCCCACTTCTTCGGATGCATATATGCATCCGAAGAAGTGGGCTGTAGTCCACGAAAGCTTATGCTCTAATAAATTTGTTAGTCTCTAAGGTATCAAAATTAAGAACCCAATAATAGTGGGGGATTTCAATTATCCCCATATTGACTGGGAACATTTCACTTCAGGACGAAATGCAGAGATAAAATTTCTCGATACTTTAAATGACTGCTTCATGGAGCAGCTGGTACGGGAACCCACAAGGGGAGAGGCAACTCTAGATTTAGTCCTGAGTGGAGCGCAGGAGCTGGTCCAAGAGGTAACTATAGCAGGACCGCTTGGTGACCATAATACAATAGCATTCAACATCCCTGTGGTGGGAAGAACATCTAAACAGCCCGACACTGTGGCATTTAATTTTAAAAGAGGGAACTACGCAAAAATGAGTGGGTTAGTTAAACAGAAGTTAAAAGGTACAGTGACTAAAGTGAAACCCCTGCAAGCTGCATATACGCTTTTTAAAGACACCATAAT
Organism: Malaclemys terrapin pileata; assembly: GCF_027887155.1. NCBI lineage: Eukaryota > Metazoa > Chordata > Testudines > Emydidae > Malaclemys > Malaclemys terrapin. The sequence continues at coordinate 343,075,859 of NC_071505.1, forward strand.
AGAGGCCCAACTTCAATGTATGTATACCCCAAATTAAGAAACACAGTAAAAGAACTAAAAAAGAGCCACCGTGGCTTAACAACCATGTAAAAGAAGCAGTGAGAGATAAAAAGACTTCCTTTAAAAAGTGGAAGTCAAATCCTAGTGAGGCAAATAGAAAGGAGCATAAACACTGCCAAATTAAGTGCAAGAATGTAATAAGAAAAGCCAAAGAGGAGTTTGAAGAACGGCTAACCAAAAACTCCAAAGGTAATAAAATGTTTTTAAGTACATCAGAAGCAGGAAGCCTGCTAAACAACCAGTGGGGCCCCTTGATGATCGAGATACAAAAGGAGCGCTTAAAGACGATAAAGTCATTGCGGAGAAACTAAATGGATTCTTTGCTTCAGTCTTCACGGCTTAGGATGTTAGGGAGATTCCTAAACCTTAGCTGGCTTTTGTAGGTGACAAATCTGAGGAACTGTCATGGATTGAAGTGTCACTAGAGGAGGTTTTGGAATTAATTGATAAACTTAACATTAACAAGTCACCGGGACCAGATGGCATTCACCCAAGAGTTCTGAAAGAACTCAAATGTGAAGTTGCGGAACTGTTAACTATGATAGAGGTATATAAAATCATGAGTGATGTGGAGAAAGTGGATAAGGAAAAGTTATTTACTTATTCCCATAATACAAGAACTAGAGGTTATCAAATGAAATTAATAGGCAGCAGGTTTAAAACAAATAAAAGGAAGTTCTTCTTCACACAGCGCATAGTCAACTTGTGGAACTCCTTACCTGAGGAGGTTGTGAAGGCTAGGACAATAACAGAGTTTAAAAGAGAACTGGATAAATTCATGGTGGTTAAGTCCATTAATGGCTATTAGCCAGGATGGGTAAGGAGTGGTGTCCCTAGCCTCTGTTTGTCAGAGGGTGGAGATGGATGGCAGGAGAGAGATCATTTGATCATTGCCTGTTAGGTTCACTCCCTCTGGGGCACCTGGCATTGGCCACTGTCGGCAGACAGGATACTGGGCTAGATGGACCTTTGGTCTGACCCGATACGGCCGTTCTTATGTTCTTATGACATACTTGCCTATGAGAGTTGTTTATCCCACTTTGAATCTAGCAGCTGTGTATCAGTGGTGACTGCTTCCTGGCACATAATTTATTTTATAATTATGATGTGATGTGTAGATATTCCTGCGCCGCCCTCAACAAAATATTATTTACAAAATTACAGAACATGACCCAGAATTGACCCTCACTCACTCCAAATGCAGTGTTATGTATTTTCATGGTTCCTGCCCCCTTAATGTGACTTTGATGCTACGCTACAAAAACATTCTGTAGTTACACAGTTAATGTTGGATTTTAAAAGCATAAAATCATAGGACTGGAATGGACCTAGAGTTTAATCACTCGATTAAATATCCTTTTTCTATGAGCGGCAAAGTGGTTCAGGGTACCAGACTTGGTGGCAGGACACCTGGTTTCTAATCCCAGCGCTTGACACCAATCCACACTATGATGGTGGGCAAGTTATTTCCAGCCTCTGTGTCCCCTCCCATCCTTTGCTTGTGGTGTCTATTTAGACTGTAAGCTCTTTGGGGCAGAGACTGTCTCTGAGGTTTGTACAGTGCCTAGCACAATGGGGCTCCAATCGAGGCCTTTAGTAGAATACTACTAACAATAATGAAGATTCAAACTCTCCATACAGAGCAGACATGCGCTCTGATCCCAGGATAAAAGGAGCCTGCAGGTGTGTTAGGACAGTGGGTCAGAAGACAAGGCAGGACCCTTCAAACTCTTGCTCCCATCCCACATATTGCCCTGACTCAGGGGAGTAGTCCCCCTGGAATAGCTCACACAAGGGTTTGCAGAATCTGACCCCAAATCAGGACTGTGGTATTCGTGTATGAGCCAAAGCAGTAGTCATGAGCCAGTATTTGAAGTGAAGAA